>NC_088366.1:29833546-29856046 GCF_034508935.2 Berghia stephanieae
TTTTTCTATAAGTTCAGGGAATTTTTTGGTTATGTTTAGATAAACCAATTTTTTGTTATATTAATGTGTTTTGCATGTTGTGATGTTAACAGAAATATCAAACGAAGTAGAATCGAAAGGTTGGAGATGTGAATCGATATTAGAACCAGAACTACAATTTTATTGTTTCCTTTTCTTTCAGTTCAGTTGACACGACTTTTGTCATTCAAATGACAGCCAACTTCCTGGTTTTGATAAAGTTGTCTGTAATACACGGTCATTGATGAAGAAACATATAATGAGTGTCTTGGGAAAAGGTTTTGGAGGTGGGGGGGGGGGGTATTTATAGCTCAGAAGGTAGTACCCACCCCACAAGAAGCTATAATATCCTTGCTATTGGTGTTTGGGTAGCTGGGTCTGATAGACATGGATGGAGTTAATTTGCAGATATGTATCCTGTCCTTAGGGTAGCAAGTACGAGTGATAGTTCCTGTTTGTTTAGACATTTGGTGCTTTATAAGGATTTTATAAAATTATTATTATTATTATTATTATTATTATTATTATTATTATTATTTTATTATTATTATTATTTATTATTATTATTATTATATTATTATTATATTAATATTAATATTATTATTATCATTATTATTATTATTATTATTATTATTATTATTATTATTATTATATTATTATGTAGTAGTAGTAGTAGTAGTAGTAGTAGTAGTAGTAGTAGTAGTAGTAGTAGTAGTAGTAGTAGTAGTAGTAGTAGTAGTTTTATAACAATGATAACAATAATAATAATAATAATAAGAAGAAGAAGAAGAAGAAGAAGAAGAAGAAGATAGAAAAAGAATAATATTATTATTATTATTATTATTATTATTATTATTATATTATTATTATTATTATTATTTATTATTATATTATTATTATTATTATTATTTATTATTATTATTATTAATCATCATCATCATCATCATCATCATCATCATCATCATCATCATCATCATCATCATCATATTATTATTATTATTATTTATTATTATTATTATTATTATTATTATTATTATTATTATTATTATTATTATTATTATTATTATTATTATTTTTATTTTATTATTATTATTTTACTTTATTATTTATATTATTCTTTTTTTTATTATTTTATATTATTATTATTATTATTATTATTATTATTATTATTATTATTATTATTATTATTATTATATTATTATTTATTATTATTATATTATATTTGTTATTATTATTATTATTATTATTATTATTTTTTATTTTATTTATTTATTTATTATTATTTATTTATTATTTATTATTATTATTATTATTATTATTATTATTTTATTATTATTATTATTTATTATTATTATTATTATTATTATATTTTATTATTATTATTATTATTATTATATTATTATACATTATTGTTGTTGTTGTTGAGGATGATAATAAAAAAGATAATTATAATATTAATAATATAATAATAATAATAATAATAATAAATAATAATAATTAATAATAATAATAATAATATAATGAAGATGATGATATGATGATATGATATGATGATGATGATGATGATGATGATGATGATGATGATGATGATGATGATGATAACATAATAATAATGATAATAACAGCAATAATAATAATAATGATAATATCATTCTTCTATTTCCTTCCCAAATCCAACTAACATATCAATATCCTTACTTACCACCCCTCCCCGCCCTTGCTAACCCTCATTCTTCCTTATTTGCCTCACTCCCCCACACCAACCCCGCTTCCCCATCAATTTTCACTCATAAATCAATAATACAAACCCTCCCACCGTGTCACGCTTTTTGAGTTTTGTTGTCACCGCAGTCAGATTAAATCAAGCATGACCGATTGCCCGTGCGCGTTCCGCCCCAGTGAGCACCTAGCAGTACTCACCTTGCCTGTATTTGCATACTGATTGCTGCGGTGTGATTTCAGGTGTGACTGACTCGATTGCCAATTACTTTTGTCCTCACAAATCTCCTTCTCCCTCCTTCTTCATCAACGTCATAATCGCAACCATAAACCACTGGCACCACTTTAAGCACTACCACCACTATCGCAATCAATATTTACAACCACCATAATCACTACCACCACTACCACTACTAAAATCACGATCAAAGTAACAAGAAATTACAAAACAACTCCCACCAATATCATAACCATCAACATTTTAACAAGCAGCATAGCCAATATTATTCAGTTCAAAAAAATTGTGGATCTCGAGTTTGGCTCTCTGACACCGTAATATTTTATTATCTGTCTTCATCTGGCACTTCTCCACACCCTATATTTCTCATAACCAGAACTGGCACAAATATCACCATTATTATATCGACAACCACCAAAACTAGTTTGGGGGTAGCTGGACACATTGGAAATGTCCTCTCTTTGCACTCTGGAGGAACAGGGTTCAAGTCCCACCAACCGTGCTCTGCGGCCTTGGTCAAGTCACTTCGTCCTAGTTAGTGGTGCTGTATTAATAGACATATCATCGGTTCATTCTGGTGTAGACTTTCAAAGATGGTAAGGTACAAAAAGACATTGAAGTTGTTCTATTCAATCTAAGGGGAAAGACAATTCCTCGTCGCCATGAGAATCACGAGCAAAGTCAGGAAACTGAGGAATGGGGTCTCTCGGGGATCTGTTCTGGCACCAATGTTGTTTACTGTCTACATCAGCGACATGCCGAACACTTCCTTCCTGAGGCTGGGATACGCGGACAACTGGGCGCTCGTTACTCAGAGTAAGATGTGGACCCGTCTCGAGATCGTCACCCGACTCAAATCCTACTTTGACAAGTGGTACCTGAAGATGAACCTTGGCCACTGCATTCCACCTATGTGGCTGGCACACCCATAAACTCGGGGACCGGCTTCTCCCATATGAGCCGAATCCAAAGTACCTGGGGATTACACTGGACCGCAGCCTTACCTATCGGGTTCATCTCGAAGGAAGATAGAGAAACGCAACAGTCTTCTGAGGAAGCTGGCGGTAAAAAACTTGTTGAGCTAATCAAGCGCTTCTGAGGACGCCCGCCCTGACTTATGTCATTCATTATTTTATGTAACTATGTTAGCGCGGAGTATTGCGCTCCAGCTCCAGTGTGCGGTCGAAGCAACAACGTTGAGAAAGTCGGTGTATTAAAACTTTGGAAGTCCATGCATATAGTGTCGGGAACGCTGGCAACATAGCCTAGAGAATGGGGCCCGATAATGGCAGCAATGCAGCCGCCCCCCCCCCCCCCCCCCCCCCACCGATGTCCGGCGGGAGACGATTACAATCAACTGGCTTAATAAGATCAAAAACAGAGGGAATTGGGATACCCCTCTCAAGCGCATAATGGACAGTGCCCCTGTTCCGAGCCGAAATAAGTCCCGGCAACCCTTGCACGTAACTTTCCTGACTTCGGACAGAGCTGCATAAATGAGATGGAAGTCGGTTTGGGCGAATTCAATCCCTCCCAGAGGCGGGGACATCGCCTCCTCGAAATTGGGGGAGAAGTTGCCGGGCTTCTTCGCCAGCAAGAAGAGACACTGGAAGCAACGAACCGACTTCGGTCGAGAACCTGCCTCAGGGCTTGACATGATTACTATTAGGCGAAATTGCAATTAATTCTCCGATATAGACAACACTGTTCAAGACCAGGTACTCATTTTACACCTGAATATGATGAGAGACAGTGAGTAAAGAGGCTTTTTGAAGGACTCAACTATGCGCCGCTAAATGCAGAACCCGAACCCAGGACATTCCGATCCGAAGACGAATGTCATACCACTAAACCACTGAGCTACACGTTCACCTTCCATATCCCTACCACCACCACCACTACTACTACTAATACTACTACTACTACTACTACTACTACTACTACTACTACTACTACTACTACTACTTCTACTACTACCACCACCACCACCACCAATACTACTACTACAACTACTATTGCTACTACTACAATTACAACAACAACAACTACTACTACTACTACTACTACTACTACTACTACTACTACTACTACTACTACTACTACTACTACTACTACTACTATTACCACCACAATCGATACAATAACTTTGTCATTTCACCAATTATTTATTTTCTTATTTCCAAGTACTTTACCGTGCCATGAATATCAAAAGGAAAACAGTTTTTGAGCAAAAAAGTCATGATAAGAATAAATTAGTAGTAGTAGTAGTAGTAGTAGTAGTAGTAGTAGTAGTAGTAGTAGTAGTAGTAGTAGTAGAAGTAGTTGTTGTTGTTGTATCAATAGTAGTAGTTGTTGTTGTTGTTGTTGTATCGTAGTAGTCACTACTAATAGTAGTAGTAGTAGTAGTAGTAGTAGTAGTAGTAGTAGTAGTAGTAGTAGTAGTAGTAGTAGTAGTAGTAGTAGTAGTAGTAGAAGTAGTTGTTGTTGTTGTATCAATAGTAGTAGTTGTTGTTGTTGTTGTTGTATCGTAGTAGTCAATGCCGTCGTCATCTTCGTCATAGTAGTAGTAGCTCGAGGAAATAAAATATAATCTTTATATTGAATGGCAGCTTCGATTTAATTTATTGTCTTTGTCTTTGTAAATTACATTGAGATTCCATTCCAGTTTATGACTGTTAATTGTGACAATGAACACCGACAATCCCTCAAACAACGAAAACAATATTATGATATGATAATATACTATAATAACCCTGCATCATAACGTCAAACCTGATGACAAAACCTCATCAACAACTCTGGCATTTTAACGAACTCATTCACGCATCGAAAACTTGGCCACTTCACGTCAAGACTGCCCAGTTCTCACGATGTCAAGCTAACATCGACGCCAAACTTCAACCATTGTTTGATTGGTTATTTTTTTTTTCTTCTTCAAAACAAAAAGACGCATAATCTTAATATCCAACCCAACTCGAAACGTACTCTCAACGAACAATCCCACACGTGTCTGTAACAGAATTTCTTGTTATCCAGCAACATGGAATAAAACGTCCATCTACCCTTTTTATTTCGAATTTCAGTACAGCCACACGCCGGTTACAATAGTTTTGTTTTAAAATTTATATAAAGAATAAACGCCATTAATCGGCCCCTTTCTCCAAGCAAACATTCAATAACTTTCCCACGGTTCAAAAATGAAATAAATTCCTATTCTACCCAGGCTTTCTTTTTATTTACCAGACACCGAAAAGACATTAAGAACGGATGATGCCAACCCACCTCCATCCCCTACCCCTCCAGGCTACATATTCTCAACCCCCCCCCCCCCCCCAAACCCACACCCCCCACCCGCTTTATTTATAAATCCGTATTCATTCTCTGTACATAATTCAATTAAAACCATCCATTCTCCCATTCATTCAGGCCACTCTCTACAAATTCAATAGCCTAGACTCTGCTATTATTATGAAAACTCCACAAGCGACACTGGAGAGTGACATTGTAGTAGACTTGTGCATTTTTTCGTCTTCTCTCAGCTCGTTTCAAAAGGTGAGCTAATGATCTACGAGTGAGCATTTTATGGAGGACACGTGCCTTTACACGAGTCGCCTTCAAACTTCACAGGCCTCTCTAGTATCTCGTGGTACAAAAGACACACTCCCTCTCCTCCCTCCCCTCCTTTCTTCCAACCCCCCCCCCCCAACCTTTCCTTTTCAAATCATGAAGTGAGTAAAGGTGTATTCACGGTGATATGAGCCTGTACAAAGCAATCATCATCATATTCTTGCTCGCTGACTTGTGAATGAAATGCGTTGACAGTTTCAATAGAAGAGAATTTGAGTGAAACGTTGAAAACAAGTCAAGCTAAATACATACGCATAGCGAAGAAAAAAAATAAAAATAAATGATAATAGTAAATTCTTTTTAATATTTTTTGTTCTGATTCAATTTATGCTATGCGTTTAAGTAAAAACTCACAACACCCGCCAGCCGGATTATACGTTCCAACACACAAAACTATGTGCAACCTTAAACGTTAATAGTGTGATTGATAGAACATAGCGAGAATGTATCATTAAAATGGCTGTCTAAAAACAATAACAACGAGCTGAATGACGTCAATTTCCTTCTTTCGATAGAATAGTATCTAAATGAAAATAGAATGAAAAAATCCCCCCAAAAACAGCATTTTAAAAAATTACTCAAAACTGTTCTTACCAATACAATATTATGTAAATAAAAATAGAACAAAAACATTTTATTTATTTTTTTCTTTCTTTAATACTCAATACCTCTCTTAATGATTTAACATGAAATTAAAATAAACAAAAACTTTTCTTAAATTCTCAAAACTGGTCTTAAAATAGAATATTGTGTACCTATATAGTTTAATTCGTTTCTTTTATTTTCAAAACTTACTCTTATTAATAGATTTCTATGTAAATAAAACAGAACGAAAACATATTTTTTTGTCCTCTTTAACTCTCAAAACTCCTCTTTTTATAAGAATATCATATCAACAACAAAAATATAATAAAACATTTTATTTTAATTTTATTTTCAAAATTGTACCAATAAAATAAAATTATGTAAACGAGGAGAAAAGAAAACAAAAAGAAGAAAAAAAAAAGTGTGTTTAATTGTAAACATTGACACATAAGAGCTACACTTGTTATATCAATGGTAAAATGTGATGGGAGTTGTGTGAGCGTTGAGATTCATTGATTATCGAGTGCCAACAAATCAACTGTTAGTTGACAAAACACATTATTTTCCTCTTTTTGGCCAGAAAATTAATCACGTCAAATATCGATGAGAACTTACCAAAAATTTATTTTAAAAGACGTGAGATTTTATATAGTCTATTGTGCAATTTCTGCTAAAGCGATTTACAAGAAGTTCGAAAATACTGTTTTGTGTAGGAAAACAATGGCAGACAAATCAGAAAAAAATGTAACTAAAAAATATAAAAATCCGCCAAAAATTGGTTTTTGACTGAAATTTTGAAAGCTAAGTTTATTGGTCAGCTTTAATTATAATATCATAATAGTCCATCGCGATATAAGAACATTTTAGACTATTTGTAAATCACTGTCTCAAAGTCAAAGTGGAATTGTTATGTCGGTATGAACAATCTGAGTTCTGGAGGTTGACTTTATAACCACAAATTAAATGAAACTCGGGATTCATTTCTAGTCGTTATAGTGGAGAATAACTATGATTTCTTACTTTGCAAATAATCTCACAATTCGCAATTTAAACAAAAATAATAATCATCATCATTTTATTTCTAAATTCACTTTTCGGATCTAATATTCATCTAGACAAAATACCTGCTTGAGACAGTTTGTCATAATTGTCACATTGATTTCTTATTTGTTTGCTTCTGTTGTTTGTTGTGGGTTTTTTTCTTGTTTTTTTTTTTTTTTTTTGGGGGGGAGGGGGTTGTTTTATTTTTGGTTGCTTTTTAATGTTTTATTGCTTTGTGTTGTTTTGTTTGTTTCTTTTATTTTTTTTTCTTTTTTAACCCTCTCCTTACCACTTACTGGAAAATCGTCACATTTGTTATGATAATAGACACAATATAGATTATTTTGTACATCACAAACTTTGAAGAGTGATCTTTGTTTAATTACTAAGAGCATGAAGTTGTTTTGTAGAGAGCTTGTTTGAGTTAAAAAATCAATTTTTCTGCTGGGTAAGCCCGCTATTTTGGGAAAATACTGAAAATCATCGGTATGGAAAGAGTGAAAAGGTATTTTGTCGATGTGTGGAGCAGCCTTTACCTGTCCAGGCAGTCTGTGACAATAGGCTTCAAAAAGCTAAAATGGTTGTCTGGGAGTCAATAGATGTGAGTGGCAGGGATGGCGGTAGGGCGGTGTTTTGATGACAAGAAATTCAATAAAAAAGCATCGATTTCTGTAATGGAAAAATTGAATTCTTGAATTAAAACAAAGGGCTAATAATAAATCAAATGGCGAGCATGAGAGAGGTGAGTGGTGTTGGTTAGTTAACCAAGCGTGGTGGAGTGATATTGTTCTAATCTTTTTCTTTTATCAGTTTTGACTGGTTGAAGTGGGGATATGAGAAAAGAATGAAGGTAAAATGGGAAGGGGAGGAGGAGGAAGAGGAGGAGGAGGAGGAAGAAGAAGAAGAAGAAGAAGAAGAAGAAGAAGAAGAAGAAGAAGAAGAAGAAGAAGAAGAAGAAGAAGAAGAAGAAATATGAAGAATGAAGGTAAGATGGAAAGGGGAAGAGGAGAAGGAGGAAGAGGAGGAGGAGGAGGAGGAGGAACAGGGGAGAAGGAAGAGGAGGAGGAGATGGTGAGACAATATGTATTACAATTTATTTATTTTTTTGACAAAGAAAAAACAATAGGTTATTGTCCTGTACTCAATTTATAAATGATTTCATTTACAGAATGTGAGTAAGAAGCCATATTCCAAGTACTCAACTTTGCAGCGCTACAACGGGAATCGAACCTAGAATTACAGGTTACTTGAGAAAGACTTGGTCTGTTATAAAGTCTAATATAAACTTATCGTGTTCTAAGCTCTCAAATATTTCTTCTTCTTCTTCTTCTTCTTCTTCTTCTTCTTCTTCTTCTTCTTCTTCTTCTTCTTCTTCTTCTTCTTCTTCTTCTTCTTCTTCTTCTTCTTCTTCTACTACTTCTTCTTCTTCATCATCATTATGATCATCACTAAATCACAAAGCCGTAAGTACCGCCCGAGTAATATTATGTCGATTGCTTTGTAGATTCGGCAAGTTATGAAATAAGTTTAGAGTAGAAGAGACCCTCTCTTGTAAAGATTTTTAATGTTATGAAAAAAATAATAAAACAACAACAAACAATTAAAACGAATTGTGATACAATACGCCAGCATAAAATGCGAATCATGAATAGGAAGAATGAAAAATGGTGAAAGAATTCGTTTGAACGCTATGAGATTTCAGTTCATTAATTACAAAAAGGAAGGAATAAGAGAGGGTTTTTATTCTTTCTCTCTCATCAAAAAAGGCAGTGACTTAAATGGAAATAAAACGAGAATTAACTGCTTTTTTTCTGTAAAATAAATTAAACAACACACTATTTTTTAAAATACGTATTTAAAATTTGGACCAGAAAACTCGTCTTTCAAATATCAATCGATTAAAATAACTCTCATTTTGGCAAAAACTCTCAAACCTGGCACTTTGCGAAGTCCCACGTTTGAGAGTTTTGGTCAAGGTGAGGGTCATTTTAATCAATCGTTATATGAAGGACGAGTTTTCTGGTCAAAATTTTAAATACGTGTTATTGGGCTTTTTTTAAAGATTACAATATCGTTATCGATGATGTGGCAAACAGTCTTAGACGTTTGATGGTTTGTTGAGCGATGGTTTGAGGTGAGAGAAATAATAAATAATAAAATTTGACGAGGACAGAAAACTGTTGGAACAAACAAAGCAACAGGGATCAAAACCCGCATCCTACATTACCATTTTTTTTTTACTAAACGAATTTTATTTCATTGTAGCTGAAAAAAAAAACTTCAACGTTATTATTGATCGATTAAAATTACCATCAACTTGCCAAAAAACAAAAAACAAACCCAACACAAACATGAGACTTCCGGGACTTTAAAAGTGGTCTCTGCTTTAGAGAGATTTTGGCAAGTTGAGTTTTATTCTAATCAATCATATTTGAGTTCAAAATTTTATGACCAAATTTTTAAAAAATGTGATTTGATTACTGTTCTAAAGAACTCACAACATGCCCGCATCATAATGATGAAAATAACAATATTGCCGATATTCAGATTTTTTAAATGGCGATTTGATAACCGTTCTACCGCTAAACACGGACACAGAACTTTTTTGGAAAATAATTTGGTCAGAAACATTTACTTCAACTTTTGATCGATGATGATGAAACACCAACTTGTCAACACTTCTCAAACCTGAGATTTCTTTGAAAAGTCTCAAGAATGGGACTTTTTGATGTTGAGGTTCAGATCAGTCCATCGATAAAATATCAGAGTCAACATTCTCTGGTCAAAAATGAAAAATGCGTTATGTCAGAGTCTGGATAATTTCATTCAGTCACCTTAGTGTCATGCTCTGATAGAAAAACACATTTTCAAAATTTTGGCGAAAAAATCTCGTCTTTGAAATCTCAATCATTTAAAATCATCGTCACCTTGTTAAAAATCTCAAACCTGGGATTTTAAGGAAGACTTCAAGGAAATCCCAGATTTCAGCTTCAGACAAGATGAAGGGCATTTTAAACGACCATTATTTGAATAAAGAGTTTTCTTGCCAAAATTTAAAAAAAATGATTTTTTTATCCAGATTAGGCAGCTTACATTCGTACTCTGGAACAACACATATTTTAAAATTTGGCCAGAACTTCGGCGAAGTCCCGGGTTTGAGAGTTTTTGCCAAGATGAGAGTCGTTTAAATCGATTGATATTTGAAGAACGAATTTTCTGGCCAAATTTTTTAATATGTGTTTTTCCAGAGTACGGCATCTGAGTCGTCATTGTCTTTTGGCTTTTTTCACACAAAATCTATTGAAAACTGACACAATGCATTGGGTTGTATTCAGCGCCATTCTTTAGTAGCCTTGGTTGTATTACAAGATAAAACAATTATTTCGTTTCTCGTGTCTCCAGGCGTGGGTGTTCGAAATAATTACGACATAAAAAATAGTACCAGTATAAAATCAAGGTATTCAAAAACTATGGAATACGAAAACATGAGGGTGTGAATATTGGATTGAATCATAGCTTTCTTACCCTCTCTAGTTTGCTATGGAGTGGATTAAACGTTAGTAAACCTACAATGTAAACATTGTCATTTGAACACTGAGTTCAACAGTGTTTGAAATGGTTGTATGACATACCTGTCAATTGTTGTTCCATAATAAGAAGTATTACTTTGTATTGTTATATCAGTTGAGAAGAAAAAATAACAATTCTGAAAATCAATGCACTACGAGCGATTATTGCAGCCAGACGTTTTACCAAAAGTAATTATTTGTTACCACACACACTGGTTTTTGTCTTATCTATAACGTTAAGATTTCTAGGGATTTATTGCAAAATACAAAGAAATACAAAAACAAAATAAAACATGCTATTCTGCCAATTATTCTAAAAGTCATGTTATGTACATACGAAATAAGCAAATAATCTTTATAGCTTTACTTATGGTAAAACTAGATTAAATCGTCTATACAGTTTTAAAAATTTATTTGAGCTGCCTCAATATCCAAGAAAAGATGTGATTACTTCTAGTATTTCTTAGAATGGCAATATTAAAGTACATTTTTGCAAAGTAAAACCAAACTTTCAGAAAGAAACTAAATTGTGGAGCGCATGTCATTTTTTATACTGGAAATGATTGCATGCAATCTTCAGAACATAAGAAAACATAATAATATACAACTGGTGACATATCATCCCCAAACAATCGTAATTTTAAAATTCCATACAATTTTTGAGTCTCTTTCTTCATGTCTAGCCTGGCCCAGATGTCACTATATCAATGCTCCTATATATATTATAATATGGTCGAGCACTCAAGAAAACCCAAGATTAAGCCTCATACCACCTCTCCTGACCTTATTGTTCTGACCAAGTTGGTGGTAAAAGAGGCATGATAGATTATTCTGCAGTAAGGGCCCTCCCTCCAGATCTGTTCTCAGCATTCTTGATTAATGTTGAGCTGCCCATGCGTGTCCATTCCTTTACATTGTCCATCCAGCACTTATCCGTCCTCGCCTTCTACCTTCCTCCAAGGTTCCTTGCATATGTGTCAGTGCATGACATAATCAGTGGAATGTGAAAATTTTGGGTTGCATTTTCTGAAAGAATATGCTCCCCAGAACATTTTAATCTTTAATTGAAGTAAATCGGGTGATTTTTCATGAAGTTATGATGAGATGTATCAACTTGACTAACTGTAAAAAAAATATTTAGTAGTGAAATTAAGCTTTGATATTTTCCGAAGATGTACAAAAAGGGTTGATTTAATCATTTATGACAAGAACTCATTTTTAAAATTAAAAAAATGACCTTCTAACTGATCTTGGCAATATCTCAGTTCAAACCTTTTCCGACTGATCATGTTATTCATTGTAACATTTTGGTTTTTGCCAATGCCTCATGGCGAGAAATATGGCCAAACAAAAACGGGTTTCTTCTGTCGACTATAGACAGGACGAATTCCAGTGGTTCTGTCAGACCACACTTTACTCCAAAAAGGTTTTCAAAACAAAATTACATCACATTTGCTTAAACCCTAATGCACCATTACATTGTATAGAATTCCCGGCTGGTAAAGATTTATGAAGGTCAGACTATCACTGAAAGAAAAAAAAAAAAAAAAAAAATAAATATATATATATATATATATATATATATATTGCAGTGCAAGGAACACGATTCTAAAAGTCACCTCAAATATGAAAAAAGAGAGCTTAGAAAGTTAACTCATCAAATTAGTTAACCATTTGAATAATACTCAGCGTAAAATGAGTACCTGGCCGTGAACAGCGTTGTCTCTATAGAAAAAACCTGACAGGGGTCATGTCTTGTCCTATAATATGTTCAGCTTTGCTGTTAGCTTGAGATCCTTTGAAAAGCTCTTGTAATAAATTTAGTGGAAATTAAGCAAAATAAAATACCAATATTTTTTTCCTTCATTTTCCTGGGTGCATTGGCACACAAGATAGATGCGTAAATTTGCAGGTGGTTTTGGCGCAGGTGCAGTTCTTGTCCAATCCGCCAAATCGCTCGTTAAGACAGTCCTGAACCTTGAGTGAAAACTAAAACGTTCAGAGAGGAAACACATAAAAACACAAACTCTATACAAGTGGATTAAGCTGGATTATTGACCTAAATCCTTTGTGATTGTGAATGCAATGTCATTGGTGTAATTAAAAGTATTACATTATGTTTTTATTGTGAATGGAACAAGATGATGAATTGCTCCCATCGATTTGTTCTTTGTTTCCAGAATGTAATGACGAAGATTGCAAGATGTTGAACTTCAACTACTATTGAAAATAAAATGTGCACTTTTTTTAGCTATGATTGATGACAAATGTGACGTAACCCTCTCATAATAGTATAATGTGTGGCTTGGTGACTAGTGGTCATAGTGTTACGTCTTGTCATAAAAATCAAGCTAGATCAACCATTGTCAGTGGCAGGTTGGGTGACAGTGTTCGTGGAAAATGCTGGTTTCGCGTTGTGTCCTTTTGGTTAGGCACTCAAAACACTTTATCTTACTCGGCTCGGGTGTGAATGAGTACCTGGCTATAGCCAGTAACAGATTCTGTAAGAGTGTTAGTACAAAAAGGACGCATAATAGACGACTGTACTTTCAGAAATAGAGATATGATTTCATATGGCCTGCTGTGGAGTGAAGCGCACAGAGCAAGGTAAATCTATGGAAATGCTCTATAAATAAATGTTCATATCTTCTTTTAAATTTTACTTTTATTACCTTAAAACTGGGGAGCTAACATGGCACAGCGTGGCTCAGCCGTATCGTATTTACTTCGAAACCGAAATGTACCGAGAGGAAGAAATGGTGAATCTGGACAGCCCAATATGCCAAGCAAAGACATGTGAGGAACTAAAGTCTAAGGTAAGTTTTATTTAATTGCGGTTGGCTTTGATGCTCAAAAGATTTATGGTGAAAAGAAAGAGGCTTGGTTTAGTTTATATGGTTCATTGAAGGCAATTAATCTATTATTTTCTGAAATGTATCTTTTATCCCCCTATATCTGTTTTCCAAGTTGCTTTCTGTCTTTGCTTTGGAATGAGATTACTTGCTTTTGTCCTGGTCCTGGCCGAATACCCTGGCTGGGAGGGAAACAGTCGAATGCATAGTTAGTTTTAGGAGATGATATTTTTTCCTTGTAAATCATCTCTCTGCACTGCATTATGTTTTATTTACATATTATATATGATTTGTAAACATTTGAGTGTATTCCTCTTAGTGGGTACCTGTGCTTGGGGATAATTTAAATTGATCGATATATGAAGTTGAAGTTTGTTTTTTTTAGGTGTGGCGGTCTTTTTGAATTTTTTGTTTTGTTTTGTTTTTGTTTTGTTGTTTTGTTTTGTTTTGTTTTTTGTTTTTTTTTGTGGGTTTTTTTTTCGTTGGGTTTTTTTTTTTTTGGAGGGGGTCAGTTGGTTTTGGTTTTGGTTGTTGTTGTTGTTGTTGTTTTGATTTGTTTTTGTTTTGTGTGTGTGTGTGTGTTTATGTGTGAGTGTGTGTGTGTGTGTGGAGGGGGGGGGGGGTTGATTGCTTTTTTCTTAACGAAATAATAAAAATGTAGTTTGTCATTAGAATGCACATTTATTTAAAACACAAGACTTGTATTTTAAACGAATGTAAATACATTTCAACAAAATGTGTAAGGGTTTAAAAAAAACAAAAAAAACCAAAAAAAAAAAACAAATAACTACTCTTTTTCGGCCTTGGAAAACTTGTATCGTGGTAGTTCGTTTCAAATATAATACAGACAAATCATTTCAGGCAATTGTGGTCCAATGGTACGAGACTTGGTCTGTATAATGATAGTACATATTATTTGTCAACAGAGGCAACGCTGATACAGGCAGGGTACTCATTTTACACCTGATTACGATGACAAAATATGAGTAATTTTCGTCATCAAGAGGGAGAACTCGAACCAAGAAACTACAGGTTTGAAGGAGAATGTCAAACTACAAGACCACAAAGACGCTTTTAAGTTTTCAGATAAAACTACAGGATGATTTGTGAGAAAAATATTGAACAATATTATTGTTTGCATTCTCGTTCTTCAGACATTGCCGGGGGCTTGCGTGAATTTGTTGCACAGCATAGGGGCGTGCAGGTGTGATATCGAGGTTGATAATTTGTAACCCGTCTTCTCAAACTAGTATTATGCCGAAGTGACTCTGATGTCGATAACTGAATTGAAACAGTTGACAACCGTACTTTGGAAAAATAACGTATTAAAAATGTGGCCAAAAAACTCGTCCTTTAAATATCGATCGATTAAAAATGACCCTCATCTTGATCTTGGCAAAAACTCTCAAAGCTGGGGCTTCGTGAGGGACGAATTTTCTGGCCAAACTTTTAAATACACGTCTTTCACGAGTACGGCAGTTAACTGATATAATTTAAATTGATTAGAAACAAACTTATTTTTTGAAACTACATCTATTCTACTCAAAGTTCATCAAATTTAAACCGATCTAATCATTTTCACTATAAATTCAATTATTAGCATCCAAGTCAGTCCGACAAAACACCGTTTGGAGACGCAGTGTCACATTTATTGGATAACTCCTTTAGTAGCAGTTGAATTATTGAAATTTTCTTTGATACATTATTTTTTATTTTTCATTTTCTTTTGTATCGATCTTTTAAAGTATGATATGACTATTACAAATCATTTTATTATTGGCTTTTCTTTCAATTTTATGGTGAAATGGTTGTAATGATTATCTGGTGTAAGGGACTCAAAAGATTGACTTGCATCCTGATTGTTGCTGTTAATAAATACATAAATAATAAAATTCCCTTTATTCATTCCCAAAGGGAAATTTGTCTTTAGGGTCTATTCCCAGGGAAGACTAGAATAACTCAGGCGTCAGCCGCAGTGCAGCGCTGCAAAATGAGCTAGGGCTAGGTGACTTGCTCAAGGCCACACAACGAGGCCAGCAGTCGAATTCGGTACCTTTTGGCTACGAAGTAAAGATCTCACCGCTGAGCCACGCTACCCCCTAACGCTTCGCGTTACAGAAATTGGGATAAACTCCAGCTTCATGAATCTGATACTAACACTAAGGACGTTCACAGCCTGATTAGTGTTCTTCAGTATTCTGACAGAACATATTATAACCGCTTTAGGGAAATGGTCAAAATGACATATTTTGTGGAAAGTATATACATTACGCGACACAACCCAGTTATAAATGCATAATAATTGAGTGCAGGGACGAATGTCGAAGAAGCTTGGCTACAAAACAGGTTCCTAACATGTGATTTGAACTGATGAGAATGAAAAGTTGATGCCGTATAGCCCGTTGAAGGAATTAATACAGCATTAGAAGCGTTTGGACGATGGTTAAAATACTCCATCTATTATGTATGCAGTGCAACTAATTCAGTCAATTTGATATGAAATAAAGACTGCACTTGTTTTGCAAGCTCTTTTATCAAATAAAATTTGGGACGTTTTCCTTGTACTATGTCGTATCCTGCAATGATTGGGCGGCCGGTTTCAACAAAATACGTGTAAAAGTACCCAATTAGTGTCCAAAATAAGAAGGTTACAAGCAATTGTTGTTAGCGTCACAAGAGTTTCTTGGCCAACTGGAATTCAGCGACATATTCATCAACGAGTAATTATTAAAATGTCTTATATAGAGAGCAACATCCACTTATCGTGCTCAAATTGCTTTACAGGGGATCTAAAGAGACAGAGACAACAGTGTTACTGTCAGGTACACATTTTACACCTGAGTGCGGTTGGAGAATGTGAGTAAAGAGCCTTTTCAGAAAACCCAACTTTGCGCCGACCAGAACGAGACTTGAACCAAGTATCTCTATAACCGATAGCGAGTGTCTTAACACATCACAAAGCAGACCATCATGGCCATAATAATATACGTACCCCAAGTTTACCCCAAATTTCTGGATGGTTGAAAGTGTCATTTCTTGCTGCTCCTCTGATAGGACACTACTCGTATTATTCTATAGCAAAACACTTCCACTGGATCTAAAAACCAACTACATTTGTGGATTTTCATTGGAGAGAAAAATTTAAGTTCTATCCGGATTTGAATCCAGTCTGATTTGTCTGTGAGTCGAGTTGTTTACCGACCCTATTCATTCAATAAATAAAAAGCTAGAGGTGCCTAAAAGAGCCAATAAGATGGAAAGAAAGATAAAGTGAGTAAATGTGACTAATATGTAAGGGAACGACACAAAATAAGCGACGTTTCGTCCTTTGGTCAAAAAGAAGGTCAAAAAGGCCAAAGGCCAAAACGTCGTTTGTTTTGTGTTGTTCCCTTACATATGAGTCACATTTCCTTACTTCATCTTTCTCTCCATCATTCAGCATATTTGTGTAAATTATGATGTAGATGTAAAGTCTTGGATTCACAAAACGTCATAATATGTACTGGGGTGTTCTAAACTCGACCGTGCTCCTTTAAGTTAAATATTTTTGCCAAAACTCCTCTTCATTGTCGACCGTGTTCGAGAAAAATTACTAGCGCTCGATTTGAAGAATATCTCTTCGCAGGATTTAAATGTATGCAATTCTTTAGTCTTAAGACTAGAGCTTTTTTAGAGCTTTTATACAGTGCAATATCCACTAAATGTGCTTAAAGCGCTTTACAAAGTGTCCCTTACCAACAGCAACACGTAACATGTAGAACGAGGAATGACGCCTGTTAGACGATATTACAAATTTTCCGACAGAGACAACGCTGTTAACGGCCTCAAGTTCTCTTTTTACACCTGAGAGCGGTGAGAGAATGTCAGTAAAGAGCCTTTTCTAAGGACTCAACAATGCTACAAGCGAGCGAGGCTCGACTCATGCCCTTCCGATCCGAAAGCGAGTGTCATACAACAAGACCACACAGCCGCACAAGACGAAGTAAAACATCATTTCCTCTTGATATGGCAGTGCTCATTAAATACAATGTATTATTATCAAAGCACCAGAAGCGTTTACAGCCCTATATAAATGCAATCTTAGGTACAAAAACAACAACAGAAGAAAACAAAAACTTCAAGAAATAATCATTCATATCAGCATTTTATTTTCACCTCGTTAGAATTGTTATTTTGTTTTATGTTATTCCATTTAAATCTTGTGTAATTGTCTATTAAGTAGTTAATAAAATCATTATCATCGTCACCATTATCATAAATAGTATTATTCTCTCACAATTATCTGAGCAAGAGCTCCCGTTCAAAAAACATTTGAAACACTAGTATCACAATAACATTAAGCATCTCTCTCTCTCTCTCTCTCTCTCTCTCTCTCTCTCTCTCTCTCTCTCAGTGTGTGTGTGTGTGTGTGTGTGTGTGTGTGTGTGTATCTCTTTCGCATTCTTTCACTTAGTCGCTATATCTCTGACTCTTTATATCTTACACACACACACACACACACACACATACACACACACATTTCTCTGGTACCATCTCGGTCTCCTCAACTCTCTCTCTCTCTATCTCTCTCTCTCTCTCCCCCCCCCCCCCCTCTCTCTCTCTCTCTCTCTCTATCTTTCTTTCTGTCTTTCTCCATAATCACCGCTGATCAAACCCTCACATTCATTTGGTTTATTTACAAAAATAGAATTTATAAAAAAAGAAATACAAAATGAAATAAATCTTATGATATACACGTCATTGCCTCCAGCTTGTAAGAGCCAAATGTAATAAAAAGAGAGAAATGTGAGTAAGTTTTGACTCAGAAAATTAATCAAAACGTTATTGAACAAACGACAAACAATTACCAAAAAAAAATGAAAACCCTACATAATTGCAAAAAGAGACAAAATATTTTTCAAAATTACGTATTGAGTTTTCATTGTATTTTTAATGGTCTGTCATCCCCAAAGATCAAAGGTTTGTCTAATTTCCTGAGTAAAACCTAATCTCCCAGCGTTTCTTATTTCATGTAAGGATAGGTAATGTGTATGGCAGATAAACAACAAAGCGTACATCCTCCTGATTTTCTATTGGAGATATTGAATATTTAGAATATATAAAATGTATGTTCTATTTTTTCTTCTTGTCTAAAAGTCTCATACTGAGACAAAATAGTCTCGTATCTGAGACTGTGAGAGGGTGATGGGGGAGATGGCGGGAGGCATGTTGAGGTGTCACTTCAATTGCTTACTTTTAATTATTTTTTAAAATCTAAACCAAAACGTTTTTTAATCTTTTTTTGTTTTGTTTTGTCTTTTCAGAGTACGTTAGATTGGTGCGACGTACGCTTCATTTTAAAGATAAGGAATACATTTAAGAAAAACATCAACAAAGAATTTAAAAACTCGTATAAGACGTGAGTTCAAATGTGGCTTTTGTGACTCAAGAAGACAAAAACCAAATTTGAAAACTTGAGCTTGTTTTTTAATAAGTTTTATGGCGCTCAGTCATTCATTAACAATTGCCTGCAACAAAATGTCCGCATGTGTGAATATCGCCTCTTGCTATAAGTCTTTTAAAAGCCAAACATCAGTCTCCCATGAGTGGCACTGTCATGTTACACCCGACATCAAGAAGAAGCGAGGAAACATGGTGGAGGACACAGTAGAGAAGGAAAGAGTCAAACTATGGGAGTGGCATCCTAGAGGGAGGCTTTTATTGCTGCATCCGACAGGACAGCATAGAGAAGATGTTCAAGGCTCTGTTTTCCACGAGGAGAGTTAGGAATACGTATGTAAAGTAAGTCAAAGACCATCGCCTCTAACTCGGGTTGAACTACGCTTGATGTGCTGAGGAAGGTTGTGAGGAAGAAATGGGATACAAGTCGTCTGCGATGGCCAGTAGTATATATGTTATATTGTTCAATATTTGGATATATGTGTCCTAACACCCAAAAATGTATTTTATCGAGTTATATTGAGTTAAATGCTGAAAATTAGAAAATGAAGAGATCAAAAATAAACAAAAGTTAAGTTTTTGTGTCTTTTTCTGAGGATAATGTATGCAGTTTAATAAATTGCAAAACACAAAACATTTGCATTGCTGATGGTTTTGTTTGAAAATTACATTTACTTAACTCCGTCCGATATAATACCAGTTTGAAGCGCTAGGTCACATATTTAGTATAAATTCATCTGTAGTCTTTGCTAGAAAGAGTATGGGTTGATGTCTATGCTTCCCATCTGTCGTAAGGGTAGTAAGGGCCCAAATGAGGAGGCACGTGACCAGGGTGAGGGTGCATCGGAGGATTGGGGTACAGATTGGGCGCCGGGGTCGGGGGCCAGTAGCCTGTGTGGGGTGAGAAAAGGCTCGAGGGAGCCGTGGGGTTGGAGATAGGCGAGTGGGCGTTGAGGTAATTATTAAGTTTCTGGTTGTGGTGATGATGGTGATGATGATGATGGTGGTATTGATGGTAGGGGGACATCAAGAAGTCTTGTTGGTATTTGTAAGAGGTTGGGTCTGTTGCTGATGGTTGCATTGCTTGAGCGAGTCCAGCGAAGTCAAATTTGTAGGCGTATCTCTTTCCGTGTACTTTCGTCATGATGTTTTTGTCATAGTAGTACCGTAAAGCCCGACTCAATTTGTCGTAGTTCATGTTGGGTTTGGATTTACGCTCACCCCATCTCCGAGCGACCTCGTCGGGGTCAACCAGTTTGAACTCCCCATTGGTGCCTTCCCAGGTGATGGTCGCTGCGTTGGTTGAGTCTGAGAGAAGCTCCAGAAGGAACTGCCAGAGTTGGATCTGTCCTGATCCTGGGGATGTAGGAGTTAAAGAGGAGACGGAGGAGGAGGAGGATGTGTTTGAGGTGGAGGAAAGGGGAGAGGGGATTCCAGGTGTTAACGGGTGATGGGGGAGGTGGTGGGAGGTTGGGGGGGGGGGAGGAGGAGGAGGGCCTGATGAGTTTATTTAATTTTATGGAGGAGAAAGAGGAGGAGGAAGAGGCGGGGGAAGGAGAGAAAGCTTGTTAGACTATGGTTTTATTGAGAAACCCACAATGACTTGAGAAAATATTGACAACAAAAAGGAAGCAATGTGTTTTAATTATAGGCATATCTCCTTTATTACTTACTCTATCGTGTCAAAGAGATAATATATTCTATTGTTTTACATAAATACGATCTGATTTGGTGGAAAATTCACAGTCAGGCTTTTTTTTTAATTTTCTTTTTGCTTCCTATAAATTGTCAATCTTTTCGTTGTTCGGGGCCATAAGGTTATTTTTTAAAGTTGCTTTATATAGAGGAAAGAGAAAGCTTAGAGAGTTTGTATGTCTTTTAAAACTAGTGCTATAAATTCAAAAATAATATCAAAATGACGAAACAAGAAAAAAAAATTGTATCTATATTTATGTTACTATGTAGGAATTAAATAATTCATAGATTTAATTTGATACTTCAGTTATAAGTGGAAATGTGTTAATTAACATTTAAGATACATACTTAATGCGAGAAATTTTTAAAATGTATGTAGCAATGAACCATAATGGTGATAATGATGGCAGGGATGATGATGATGATGATGATGATGATGATGATGATGATGATGATGATGATGATGATGATGATGATGATGATGATAAGAGAGAGAGAAAGTGATAAAAGAAGGAGAGGAAATGATGAAAGGAGAAGGAGGAATGATATATTATAGTTATTCTATTCTAAAGTCATTCAACAGGAATCGACCTCTCGTCTTTTGGATCGAATACTAAATAAAATCATGACTCGCCTGTAAGATTGTATCATCATATCAGTGATACAGCAGCTACCCATGTCTATTATTGATTTTCACTCCCATTTAAATGTTATGACAAGAATCTCCTACAACATCAAGCTATCCTTGACGGGTAATGAAAGAATAACAACGTCATCGATATTTGACTAATTTGGATAATGTTTTTACATTTCCGAGTCTCCAAGACTCTCTCTCTCTCTCTCTCTCTCTCTCTCTCTATCTATCTATCTATCTATATATCTATCTATCTATCTATCTATCCATATATCTCTCTCTTTCTTTCTTTGTCTCTCTCACGATCTCTCTCTCTCTCTCTATATATATATATATATATATATATATATATATATATATATCACTATCTCTCTGTGTATGTGTTTCTTTCTTTCTTTATTTCTCTTTCTTTCTCTCGTTCTCGCTATCCCTCTCTCTCTCTCTCTTTCTCTCTCCCTCTCCCTCTCTCTCCCTCCCTCTCTCTCTCTCTTTTTTAACTCTCTCTCTTACTCTCTATCCCTCTCTCTTTATCTCTCCCTCTTCCTCTCTATCGCTCCCCCTATCTCTCTCTCTCTCCCCCTCTCTCTCTCTCTCTCTCTCTCTCTCTCTCTCTCTCTCTCTTTCTCGTTCACTCCCCCACCCTCTCTGTCTCTATCTCTCTCTATTTTCTGTTATCAAGCCTGTGTGTTTTTCTTGTATCTGTGTATTCACTTATAAATTTCCATCTTTATAATAGAGTATGACATGCATCTGTTACTGCTTGATGCTCAAAGATAATAAAAAAAGAATAATTAAGACGGTGCGAATGAGAGCTCAAGTTTATTGTAATTTCTCTGTGTTTATATAATGGAAATGACATTCAAATTGAACGTTGTTTTAATACGCGTATACCAGAGAGTTCAAAATAATAGTTAACCGGATTGAATAATTACTACAGTATGTAAACAAATACATCTCAAGAAAGAAAAATTTGAATAAAACCGCCATTTAACACTAAACTTCTAGGACGAGACATGATGCATGTAAGGCGCTAATGACATTTTTTTAAATCTCCAAAGACAACGCTGATAGCGGACATATTTT
>NC_088366.1:29861046-29881046 GCF_034508935.2 Berghia stephanieae
CTCAAACCTGGGACTTCTCAAATAAGAGCACCAATTCACATGGAGCCGGAGGTTATCCCGGTTTATGTAGCATTAAACGAACATTAACAATTCCTTGCAACCCTTTGGATATGACACTAATCATATAGTAAAGCACTTCTCCCAGATCTAACAGACCCAGCTACCCAATCACTGTTGGGTGGCACAGATCAGAGAGGCCCTCTCTCTGGTCTGTGCTGGGTGAATAGAAGGATCAGACAAAGTATTCAGCTGCACCCGGGATCGATCCCGGTCCCTGTATTTGTGATGCGAATGATCTAGTAACTAAGCCATCGGGACCCGTTAACATCAATAGTACTGGAAATAAAACGGACAATAGAGAATCTTTCACGTTTTATTGGTCAAGTTAATATACTAAGTCCTAAGTGATCAAAAGATATTTTGTTCCCTTGTTTTTAATTTTAATTTATTTCCTTTAAAAATGTACAACTCTTCCTTCAAAATATTACTGTGAAAATAGGCGCATACCGACGTGTTCATATTTTTCAGGTCTGATAACCGAACGCAATTGTGGGCTTGATTTAACATTGTTTTAATGGACAATAATTTGCGTTGGTTTTAGATTATTTCCATTGCAAGGATGAGCCCATTCATAACAATTTGGCAGACATGTAAATAAGTACACGTCGGAGCAGACGTATGTAGACTAGAGGAGAAAATTGGTTATCTACTAATTGCATTTATATATTTGTATCCGCAAATGACAGTGTATTAAAATTAATAAATTCGTAAGATCATCAATGACTATGATTGAGCTATACAAAGAAAGTTTCAAAGTTTATTCAATCTTATGCTTTGGCCAATAAATCAACAATTTGATGACAACATAACATGAAAGTGGAAAAAAATGGTAAATGGAACCAAAAAAAAAAATGATACACCACACAAAAATACAACAATCGTAATACCACCCTACGTACAATAATAATAATAATAATAATAATAATAATAATAATAATAACAACAACAACAACAAATGAAAAGGACTTAGAACACAATCTACCTACCTTTCGGTGGCGCTGGGGGAGGAGCAGGTAGGGACAGTTTGGGAAAACTGCCATCTGTGGAGTTGAATTGAAAATCAACATAAGATGAATAGATAAATAGATTTTGAAAAATATATAGAAACATATATAAATAGATTGATAAAGAAATAAATGAATAAATAAAAATGTATAAATAAATTAGTAAATGAATAATCAAAGTTAAACAAATGAAGTTATAATAAATTAACGAGTAGATCAATATTTGAAAAAAAAAGAAAAAAAAAGAAGAAGAAATAAATGATACACTAATGTACGAATACTTAATTATAAAATTGAACTTGACAAAAGTATCGAATTTAGGTAGCGTGGCAGTGTTTAGTCTTTGCTTCGTACTTAGAAGGTACCGAGTTCGATTCCCCTCCGCGCTGTGTTTGCCCTTGAGCAAGTCACCTAGCTCTAGACGACATTGCGGCGCTGCAGCGCTTCTAACGCCTAGGTTATTCCAGTCTTTCCTTGGAATAAACCCGAAAGACAAATTTCCACTTGGAGATGAATAAAAATTAGTCCTTCAGAGCCCTTAGACCGTTGGAGCCACCGGTGGAGCGGACAATATCAATTGCTTGCCTCACTTTTGACAGGACGCTTGACTATCTCAAAGTACTTTCCGCCAGATCTAATAGCTCAAGCTAACCAATCACTGCTGGGTGGACATGCGGGTCAGATTAAAAGGCGTTTTATTCATTTTTATTTTTATTTTTGAACGAACATCTGAAAAGTAAAAAAAAGTTTTATCTGAAGTAGAAGTAACGAAACTGACGTAACCCAGCTTCTTGTTATTGTTTTCAAACAGCCATTTTAATAAATAGCACCCATAAAATCAATCACACAATAAACTTTTTAAGTTACACATAGCTTTGTGTATTGGTACGATATATCCGTCTGATAGATGTTGTGAGTATTTTACCTAAACGCATAGCATCAAAAAGTCTTACCTTGGGTTTGAGGGCTGGTTTGAGGAGACCAAGCGTTTTTGTTGTAGGATGGGTCTGTGGTGACAAAGAACAGAATTTGATAACAATGAAAAAAATATAGAACAGAAGCTTTAAATTTATTCACAAAGACATATGATGTTGATGTTTCGGGTTTCCCCTTTATCGACAAAACACGACGAATAAGACACTAATGGACGAATGTGAGATGGGAGGATGGCGGTGTTAAGGCGAATAAAAAACGTGAGCTTTGATAAAGCGCAATATCCATCCACTAAACGTGCTCAAAACGCTTTACAAAAAGATCCCTGGCCAATAGCAACACGTGACATGTAGAACGAGACATGACGCCTTTTAGGCGATAATACAATTTTTTTTCCAACAGAGACAACGGCTTTACCGGTCAGGTACTCATTTTACACCTGAGTACGGTAAGCAAGAGAATGTGAATAAGGAGCCTTTTCCAAGGACTTGACTATGAGCCGCTTCCGATCCGAAGGCGAGGTCATTCCACAAGACCACCTCGTCGCGCAATTATAATAAGAAAATAGGAAATGAAATAAACTTGGCACGTACAGGGGAAAAAATAGGTAAATAGTAAAGTCCAGTCAAAAAAAGATTTTTTTTTATTGCCTCAAAGATTTATACAACTCTGCCGTGCTCTGGAAAAACACAATTCGTCTAAAAAATTACCAAGATTTTAAAACGATCATTTTAAATACTACGTATTCCAAAGAGATATGGAAATGACATTTTTATGTAGATTTTTTTTAACGGGACGATATTGATATTGTTGAAGCCTGCAATGAAACCCGAGTCACAATGCTATTGCTGCTGTCTTTACGAAAACTGATACTTTTCGAGTTAGGAATAGATATGACTTGCACAAGGTTCCATTGAGCAGATTATCCCGGTTTATATACCGTTAAACTGACATTTAAGATTGCTTGCTACCTTAAGGATAGGACGCTAGTCTGTCGCAAAATATTCATTGCCAGATCTTACTAGATGCGTATTCAAAATATTGTGACTTGAAAACAAAGCTGTCTCGTAGTTGAAGGTTTAATAAATACGAAATATTTTAATTAAAAACAAGTGTCACAACTGACAGTCAGCTGGATTCATCATTATATTGTAATCCTTAATCAATAGATTTATGGCTTTACTATTAATATTAAGGACATTCAAGGGATTTTATCATATTTTGCCCTATACCATATGTTATGTTATGTTATGTTATGTTATGTTATGTTATGTTATGTTATGTTATGTTATGTTATGTTATGTTATGTTATATTATGTTATGTTATGTTATGTTATCTTATACTAGTAGCTAGTAGTCAAGTTATTTCAAAAAGCTATTGTATTAGATTGAAAGTCTGATATTTGATTGGTCATAAATTTTGTAATGGAATTTTTTTTTTTTTTTTTTGCGTTGTTTTAACCCTCTCCTTACCACCTATTAGAAAATTGTCAAATTTGTTACGATGCAACCGTCACTTTTCTTATCCAGATTTCATTTATTTTTTGCGATAGCTACAAAAACATTCTGTAATAGAGCCCATATTATTGTCGAACAATAATATTATTATGTATAGAATGTGCTTGTTACTTTTCTGTTTGAGTAAGATATTATGTCTGATTTTGTGTTGGGTGGGTATGAAGTTTTTGGGAAATTTCTGAAAATGGCTGGTAAGGAGAGAGGGTTAAGAGAGTTTTTTTTTCCTTTGAAATTATTTAGCAAATACACATTTCTATAACTAAATGAAGGAGGCACGTATTATTTTTCAGTTTCTATTTATGAGGTGCATTTAATAAAATTGATTCAGAAATTAAAACTTTGTGCGGCTATGTGGTCTTCTGGTGTGACACTAGTTTTCGGATTGGAAGGTCCTGGGTTCGAGTCTGGGATCCCTTGTAAACACGTTTAGTGGAGATTGGCACTATGGAAATGCTCTTGTTTTTTTTTTTAAAGAGTATGTATTAGGGGAATGGAATGGCCACTGATGTTGTCCTTTCCCTGTATCCATCATAGTGAACGCTTTTATGTAGATAACTGACATGACAGCAATGATTTGTTTTGTTGGGTTTTTTTAACAGGATTAAGCACTGTTCGGGATAAACACCTTTCCTGAATCAATTTGTAGTGGAAGAGAATATAACCACACCCATTGACCTGATTTGGACAGTCCGAACAGTTATCACTTAGTAAACAATGCCAAGGATTGCTAAACTTAGCAAAACTACACGGGTACATAAGTAAAATATTTACCTCTACCTACCTACCCTACCGCCTGATAAATCGCACCAACACAATACTATATGTAAACGTAATCAATCGTTTATTGACTGATTAAGAAAATCGAGTCAGAACTGATCACTAAATTGGCGATCTAAAAACAAAACACAAAGCAGAGTGGCATCAACTAGACATCATTAATGGGGATGATCTATATTATTATCTTTCCATGTGCTTGAGGTCATCGGTCACATTTAGAAATGTGTTCAAAGTGACCTACCTAGTGAAAAGTGTTCACAGTATTTGAAATATCTAACATCACGATTGGTCATTTTGTTCAGCTTGACACATGGGTATGTTTACAATTTTCATAAACAAAGCAACGTGTTTACATTTACAAAGAAATATCCAATCCTTGGACAGCAACAAATCATGTGATTGATGACTTGGATAGACGAAAGCATGAATTTAGATCGCTCCCATTCTTTTGTTTGTAAACGATCTCAAAAAATGATAAATTAAGAAGTAGATAAAATAAACAAAAATGGACCTTTCGTGATGACATGCTTGAGTAATTCCTCTTGTATTTTTTGTTTTGTTTTTGTTTTGTTATTTATTTATTTTCTAATCAATGATATAAGAGTCTTAAATAAGTATACCCGTAGCCTAACATCTAAAAAAAAATGTTAAAAAATCGAATTTTTGGGTCGTTTTAAAACAAAATTTTAGTCTTATGTAAACAAAATTGATGTAGTGAGTGAATATTTTTCACGTTGATCATAAATCGCTATTTAATCCAAACTCATTTTTTTTTACTCGCAAATCTGAAAGCACCAGAATACAACTTTAAAAGATGCCGTTGATAATTTAGGTCTTGGAATAACAGCATGCAATCAAAATATTACTTCACTCAACTCACGTGTGAATAAGTACCTGACAATATAGATAATGATAGATATTGTTATGTTGCTAGTAGAAAAGGACGCCTAACGGCAACTATAACAGTATATAATGGAAATTTGGTTCCATAAAGCATATTGGGGAAATAGATTATGAAGCATTATTAAGCGCATTAAGGGTGTAAAATCAATGAAAATGCTCTATGTCCTTGCATTTATTTATCTATATTTTTCTCCAGACAACGGCTTCTCGTTTGTTTGGGGTTTTTTTTCTTTTAAATTTGTTGATTCAGTTTGTTTGCTCTCTTATTTTTATCAACGAAATAATCATCATCATTCTAAATAGTTTGCTAATACACAAACAAGTAATTGATAACTATTTATTACATTATTGGCACATTCCACTTGTTACCCACATCTACAGTCTGGTATTCTATCATGATAAACCATCTGCCAATCTTTGAGTTCTAACAAGGGGTCGTGGATAGCTCATACGGTAGAATCACGATCTCCCTGGCCAGGCGGAGTTGTCGTACCAGTAGGGTCGCGGGTTCGAGCCTCCATCGCCGCCGCGAAGTTTTTATTCTCTGTTGTCTTCTGGCACTTTTCTACTCACTTCATTCATTGTTAGTTCAAACAAGAGCAATCTAAAGGTATGAGGGCTAAGGTTCTATCTCAACATGATTAATACATTTGAGTTTTGTCTTTTTGCTGTTTGTGACCCACCGTCTCAAAGTGGTTTTATGTCGAGACGAACTAGGTGTTGGCAGTCGAATTATGAGTCAGATATGAGTCATGAGGTCAATTTATATTTTTTGTGGTAAAGAATAAATGTAAGTTCTCAGATTGCAAAACATTCTTAATTTCGTATTTCCTATCTTTTCAATTCCAAATTTTTTTTTTCAGGATCTGATGCATCCCGACATGTTACCGTTTTGAGATGGTGGGTCACATTTTTCTGTTTTTATTTCATTTTCCTTTTTCTTTCTTTCTTTTTTTTTTTTTTTTACTTGTTTTTATTGTTTTACAAGAAGGACGCCTAGCGGTAACTTAAATGTAGAAAAATACTGGAACATTTATATACTTTCATTTCTTAAAAGGAAAGCATTATTATCCAATATATATATACGTACATTCGCACTTCGTCGATTTCAATGACAATTTATTTTTCGACGTGTATTTAATGTTAAATTGGAGTCTTGCCATCTTGGTTAATCAAGATAAAAATCTAGATGGAGAGAATGGGTTCCATATGAATATCCCCTGAATCATCCAATTGACGACGGCAAAAATGACGAAATAACGCCGCCAAGAATATTACGCAAAACATATTAGAAATGTGAGAAATTTATTGATACACAGTTATTGCATATTATACATTGGCGTCAATGAAATAAAATTCCGCTCAGAAATAGCCCTATAGAAATTCAAGTTCTCCAATATATGGCACATTATAAAAGCCTTTGATCTACTTCCGCTGCCGAAGTAACAAGAGCATAATAGATATGTTTTAAAAAGATAATTAAACAATAACCCAAGTTGGTTAGTAGGACAATCTCGTTAGCGAAAGGTGTTTATCTTGTACGTCAAGTACAGTGGTATGGGTGAATGGTGATGAATTGTAGCAAAAAACACTAAAATGGTAAATGTATTGACCACATCTAGCATATAGCATCACACAATGAGATCACACAATAAGAGCATGCAATGAAATCATATAGAAGGAAAAAATTGACGCCACTCAGCTCTTTGTCATTGTTTTTAGCCAGCCATTTTTACGAGTAGTTCTCACTAAATTGTATTAATCCGTCTATAAACGTTTTAGGTTACATATAGTTTTGTGTGTTGGTACGTTATATCCGGCTGGCGGATGTTGTGAGTATTTTAACTAAGCGCATAGCATCATTAGGTACCGCCAAGGATTACCTTGAGAGCCAAGAGATAATCTCTTCCAGACTGACCTTCAAGTCAGCCAACACCGACAGTGTTCAAATCCAAGAAAGGTTCCCTCATATCGCACGAGCTCTTAATTGACACCATCTCGCACAAACAGATACAATCCTCGAGAGAGAATCACATTCTCCGATACATTATACAAGAAAAAAGCTATTGGTCTGATCTCACCACCAAATACACACAACAGGATGTAATAATAAAACAAACCAAAGCCGCCTAGTCGGACGACCTCGATAGCGAAAGTCAGTAACTCAAATATTAATTTCGCAAAGGCTATAGTAGCGGTAGTTGATGATCAATTGAAGTAAAAACCACAAAGGCAGTGAATCCATTGACCACTTCTACCACAGAGTATCACAAAATGAGATCGATCAGGTAACGTTACATATTACCTGGAGCGCCAGCAGATAATCTTTTTCCAGACTGACCCCGTGTTAGCCAACACTGGCAGTCTTCAAATCTAAACAAGCTTTCCTCATATCGCACAGGCTCTTATTGACGCCATCTCACCCAAACAAACATCATCCCCGTAATCGCCACCACCACCACCACCATCAACTACAACAACAACAACGTCATCGTCACCCCCACACCCACCATCACCGTCATCGTTACTTCCCCCATCCACCCACCAACGCCACCAAAATAAAAGTATAAAATCAAATAGCACCTCCCAACTAACCTGCTACCAATGAAAATCATTTTTTTTTCCTCCCTCTATCTCCAAACACTCCCCACCCATATTGCTCCATCCGATAATATTATTACACCTTCCTCCTCATCTTCCTCCTCTACCTTCTCCTCTCCTTTTCATCTACCTCCCCATTCTGCCCCTCCCATCCTTCTCAATCAACACTCTCATTTCCCATTCCTCCTCTTCCATCTCGTCTATTCACATTAGCTATTCGAGAGAGCCCGCGAAAAAACCGGAAACGGAAGACAGACACCGGAAGTTGGAAATGGGTTACCGGAACTCCCGGTTGCCATGACTACGACAGTGTTGAAAACGCGATCAAAACCATCGTTTGATGGAGAATGTGATTAAAGATCGAAAAGTACTGCATCTTAGACTGCCTGTGAGATCAAAGACTCAAGCACAGCTAGAGTAAAAACAGATCGTGGCAAAGTTTTGGTTTCAGAATAGGCTACCAATCATCTTAAAACGCTATGAAATCGGTGTGAACCTGAAGCTTAAAATTTAATTTTAAGCCTAATTTGTAAAATTTGGGTTTAGATTGACGTGTTCTTATCATCAGGTTCGATCCCCAAATTGTTATGGGCCCATTGTTGTAATGGAAATACTCTCAAACCAACGCATTATATTGTCTATTACAACGACGTTGATTGGAGACAATATTTGCGTTTGGTTATCAGACCTATTAATACACGTCCGTTGGTCTAGATAAATGACCTCATAGAGGGAAGTGATACATTTGCTAAACTAATAAAATAAATGGATAAATTCAAAAAAATCCGATTATTTCGGGGTGAGCCTGTTCTTAGAATGAAACGTTCAAACTATAACCTAAACATCATTAATATTTGAGTCAAAATGAATAACTTCATAGACGAGAGTGATTTCCCAAATAATTGGCCTATATAAATTTTCTAATTCTGATTATTTTTAATTTAAACTCCTTTTTCCTGTTTAATTTCATATATACATAATAGCAACAGAACGTGGTAGGTCACTTTTGACCATCCCGATATGAATATAAATAAAAATAGATTTCAATTATTATAAAGTGCATTTCCACGAATAAAGCGTTCTCAGCGCGCTTCACAATGTTTCATTACACGCACCTCCACACCCCCCCCCCTCGCCACCCGCCAGCAGGCCATATCAAACCTTGTTTCTATTTCATACAGTACTAGTCGCCTGTCAGGCATCCTTTTTGTACTAACACTCTGACAATGTCCTCATTGCCTTAGCAATGTACTCTTTCATACCTGAGTCGAGTGGAGTAATTTGTGTAAAATGCCTTAACAAGCACAAAATGTTGAGAAGTGAATTTTCCACGATCACTGTCATCCATTCGGCCACTAAGCACGCTTAACATTGCTTGAATTTTGTGACAAAATGAGACACCGCTTCACTGAGCAAAAGAGCCAAATATTCATCCATTCTTATGAATGTCAAATGATTTTCAATTATTTTTGTAAACAATCGTACAAAATTGATTCATAAGTATGCTGAATTAACTCTCTCCTTACCAGCCATTTTCATCATTTCCCTCAAAACTTCACACCCAACTAACACAAAAATAGATTTTTATCACTCTAACACAATAGCAGTAAAATTCCTGTGATAAATATTTTCTTAAGCAAAACATGGTCTACAACACACTATTCTTTTTCTTTAAATTTTATGATGTACAAAATAAATTTGAATAAGAAAAATGTTTGTATAGTAACGAATGTGACGATTTTCCTATAGTTGATAGGGAGAGGGTTAATGAGCTGAACAATGTTTCATTCACAGTGCTTGACTAATAAACAAGATAGCAGTCAAGTTTCCTATCCAGATGGCAGTGAGTTTAATCAATATTTTAATTAATTTAAAAGTTAAATGGCGTAGTACTTTGACTCTTAGAAATAATTATAATAATAAATTTTATGGCGGCCGTTCCTGAACCTACACTGGGCCCCTTTATGTGGAATAACCTGCCCAGAAGGATAAGAGAAGCAAAATATATTTCATAGTTTTAAATCATTGTTAAAGCGCTATCTTTTTACCGTTAAGTTTTCATGATATTGATACGATATTACATACACTGCTATTATGCTTTTGATATCATTGCGGTTTACGTTTTATATATATGAATTTTGTATATTTATTTGTAAATGTGATGTAAATGCGCGATATAAATACCGTGTATTATTATTATTATTATTATATTATTATTATTATTATTATTATTATTATTTATTATTATTATTATTGTTGTTGTTGTTATTATTATTATTATTATTATTATTATTATTATTATTATTATTATTATTATTATTATTATTATATCGTTTGAGAAAACAGCAAACTTTTAACTCTATTCGTCTCTTTTCGTTATCTTTTTTTAATAATTTGAGCTCAATATTGTAAGAAAATATCCATACAGCAAAAACGCACCGCCCAGGTTTCGCTATTTGTTTCAATAATAAAAGTCTTTAAAATTTTTTAAAATACAGATATGTAAACTAAATTAATATTTAGAGATACCTATATAACCCATTTTACAGATTTACTTTGCTGAATGATCTTCACCAAGCTATTCATTTTTTAACCAGGCCATATGTAACACGGAGCCTGTTAGGAGTCCTTTTCGAACTAACATTCGTATAAAATCCATTACAGCCAATAGCCAGGTACCCATTGACACCTGAGACAAGTGGGATGATGGGTATAACGTGACTTACTTAAGGAGACCACGCCAGGACCACAAAATGTAAACAATTACTGTTATCCTTGTTGCCACCGACCTTGCTGAACATCTCTTGAATATTTGCTCAGACCAGATCAGCAAAAAATTCATCTATCCATTCTTTTAGTGATTAATTTTGCTTATCCATCGGCCCTTTTTATCATTATTATCATCATCATCATCATCATCATCATCATCATCATCATCATCATCATCATCATCATCATCATCATCATAATCATCATCATCATCATCATTATTATTATTATTATTATATTATTATTATTATTATTATTATTATTATTATTATTATTATTATTATTATTATTATTATATTATTATTATTATTATTATTATTATTATAGTAGTAGTAGTAGTAGTAGTAGTAGTAGTAGTAGTAGTAGTAGTAGTAGTAGTAGTAGTAGAAGTAGTAGTAGTAGTAGTAGTAGTAGTAGTAGTAGTAGTAGTAGTAGTAGTAGTAGTAGTATTTCTCAGCGGTACGGTCCCTGCATCGTATCCGAAAGGTACCGAGTTCGAATACCCGCTACATTGTGTGGCCTTGAGCAAGTCACTGCTCGTTCTCGTTGCTTGATTATTGCAAAGTCGTGTATTAGGCGTACAGACACTATTCCAATTTGCATTATTATACCAGGGCTTGATCACTACCTTTAGTATGGAACTTATTTACACCTGAGTGGAGGAAGGAGCGGGGGGAAAACATCACCAATGGGATGTGGCAATACTGACACAGGTTTAACGATCGGCTTTGGTCCTTTGTTCGGGAGTTTAAATCCAGCTGCTTGCGGTGCAAGGTTTAGTTTTTTTTAACAGGTTCTAAACTCAATTCTTTTCTCTCTTCGAGTACATTTCATGGATATTGAATAAATTCAATCAGCGAATTATTCTCTTACAGTAGTAGTTCTTGTTGGATTGTTGCTGTATTTTAGTTAGTTATTTTTTAAATAATTTTTAAAAAATTATTATGCTATTTCTTATTGATTTTTGACCTACCGCAATGCTTGTTAAAACAAACCAAAACAAACAAAAAAAAGACGAGCATTTAATCAAACCAATATACACTAAACGTGCTCAAAGCGCTTTACAAAAGGATCCCTGGGCCAAGAGCCATACTTCGCATATAGGACGAGACACGTCGGTTGTAAGGCGATATCACAATTTTTCCCAAAAGACAGCGCTGTTAACGGTCAGGTACTTATTTGTCACCCGAGTTCGGTGAGATGATTTAAGTAAAGAGTCTTTTCCAATGACGCAACAATGCGCCACTTAGAGTGGGCCTCAAACACAAAACCTGTCGGTCCGAGGGCGAGTGTCAAAGCACATAGCCATACATTTATTTGTTAAATAAACATACATAGTAAAAATGTAACTACAAAATTGTTGTTTTTAACAAACAAAAAATATGATTTGCGATCTATGGTGAATAGGAAGGTGGAGAGAGATGGAATGAGAAGAAAGAGAGGGGAAAAGAGGAGAAGAGGAAAGAGGAGGAGGAGGTGGTGGAGGAGGAGGAGGAGGAGGATAGAGAGAAGGAGGGGAAAGAGAAGAATGATGATGACAAAGATGATGATGATGATGATGATGATGATGATGATGATGATGATGATGATGATGATGATGATGATGATGATGATGATGATGACGACGACAATGACGACGTCGACGACAACGACAACTCACCAGAGAACACCATAGCTGGTAGAGAAGTCAGCGTACTGCAAGCTCTGTAATAATCCTGCTGGGCGAGTGCTTGCATCATTCAACACTGGAAGGCTATCACTGTCCCACCGATTTCCTTAAGGATTCAGTGGTTGCACGTTCAAATCCTTGGGAATGACTTGTAAAAATGATAAAATATATAACTGTAATATTGTTCTGTATTCTTGAGCACAACACTATTTTCTTCTCATAGTATCTGTTTAAAACGATATAAAAACTGAAATGTGGACAAATTTAAGATTCGAGTTGAAGGTAGTGAACTTTTATTCTGGTCGTTGAGTAAAAACATCATCCATTTTCTGTTGTATATGTTGAATTCCTTCCTTTATGTTTTTTTAATAATTAATTCAATTCAAATTCGTTTCTTTTCTTTCTGTTTCTTGTGTCCGAAAGAATATGTTGAATTTATATAAGGTTTGGTGTCTTGATTGGAACAAAAATATATTTCATTCTTTTCGACTTTTTAAAAGAGAGAGTACTTGAAAATTACTTTTTAAAAATACTTGAAGAAAAGTCTATTATCAAAAACTGTCTTTTCCTTTTGTCTTGCTTGATGTATAGAGATAGGATGTTGTCATTGAATAGATGTACATCTGAAGTTGGTTCAGTATTTGGCTTCTTGACGTATTGTCCAAAATATCACCTGTTGAAAAAAAAAAGTAAAAAGATATTGTAATGGTTGCACACCGACGTGTACTTTGTGTGGCTATGTGGTCTTGTGGATCGCTTTCGGATCGGAAGTTCCTGGGTTCGAGCCTCGCTCGGCGCATAGTTAAGTCTATGGAAAAGGCTATTTACTCACATTCTTTCACCGTACTCAGGTGTAAAATGAGTACCTGGCCGTTAACAGTATTGTCTTTGTCCGAAAAAAATGTTCTATCGCCGAACAGGCGTCATGTAACGTCCTACATGTTAAATGTTGCTGTAGGCCAGGGACCCTTTATAAAGCGTTTTGAGCACGTTTAGTGGATATTCAGGTCTTTATAACCCAAATTGTTATGGGCTCATTGTCAACAACCATGTGAAATCAAGCTCATAACTGTGTTCGATTATTAGACCTGCGAATACTTCCACGATGATTTAACAAATTTATACGATCTAAAAATAATAATTTTAACATAAACATATGAAAATTGTTTAATCCGAAAACTATGAAAATAATATTTTGAAATATAATTGAACATGCAGGGGCTAAGAGGAATCGTTAAAAAATAACAAAGTTTTATTACTATGTTTTATCATTGAAGAGTTAATAAGGTATTAACACTAAAATCCGGAGCGTTCGGGTTCGAGCATGTCGTTTTGTTTTCGTATTCAAGGATATTAACCCAAATTTTGTTAAAAGATTGACTTTGGGTATTATTTATATTCATATAATTCTTTTATTATCTGATTATTTAGATTCGATGATTTATTTATAGATTTACTCATCATATAGTAATAGAGAGAAAACTCAATTGTGCCAACACAAAAGTTTGCTTTTTTTTCAGTGGGGCTTAAAAAGTTTAAAATACGAGAGCTTTTGCTTTTGTTTGTTTTGTTGGTTTTTTGGGGGTTTTTTTTTTTGTTTGTTTATTTGTTTGTTTGTTTTTTGTTTTTTTTTTGTTTTTTGTTGGGGGGGGGGGGGGGGTTACTTTGTTTTTATTTGTTTTGCTGTTGTCTTTGAAACTATTTTTTTCTTGCTATGGTCTGGGTTTGTTTGTTTGTTTGTTGTTTTTTTTGTTTTTGTTTTGTTTTTTAATTTAGATTTATTTATATTTTTTATTATTATTGATATTTATTTCAGCAATTTATTGTCTAAGTTATATATTCGAGCGTGAAAAAAATGAATCAACCTCATACGAAGACCTTGTTTTTTTTAGGGCTTGAGCATGTTGCAATATTTATTGATCCATTTATGTTATTATTTGTCTATCTGTTTATTTTTTAGTTCGATATTTGGACAAAAACAGCTTGTTCTATAGCTGTTAGCTTTAAAAAGATGTGAACCCGAAACGTGTCTGATTGCGATCTTTACTATTTTCGGAGTTATTAAAGGATACAGTCATTTTATTAATAATAATAATAATGATGATGATGATGATGATGATGATGATGGTGATGATGATGATGATGATGATGATGATGATGATGATGATGATGATGATGATGATGATGATGTTAATAATGATAATAACAAGGAAAAGAAGAAGAAGAAGAAGAAGAAGAAGAAGAAGAAGAAGAAGAAGAAGAAGAAGAAGAAGAAGAAGAAGAAGAAGAAGAAGAAGAAGAAGAAGAAGAAGAAGAAGAAAGAAGAAGAAAGAAGAAGAAGAAGAAGAAGAAGAAGAAGAAGAAGAAGAAGAAGAAGAAGAAGAAGAAGAAGAAGAAGAAGAAGAAGAAGAAGAAGAAGAAGAAGAAGAAGACGAAGAAGAAGAAGAAGAAGAAGAAGAAGAAGAAGAAGAAGAAGACGAAGAAGAAGAAGGAGAAGAAGAAGGAGAAGAAGAAGAAGAAGAAGAATATGTTTTTTTTTCATTTTTAAAAAAAAATTTTTATTTGTCGTTGATTGTTTCGATGTTGTTGTTTTGTATTTGTTGTTTCCTTTGTGTTTATTTTTGTTTGTTTTATATTTTTTATTTTTGTTTTTGTTTTTGTTTGTTTTTTTGTTTGGTTTTGTTGTTGTTGTTGTTGTTGTTGTTGTTGTTGTTGTTGTTTGGTTGGGTTTGTTTGTTTTGTCCTTTTGGGGGGGGGGGGGGCGGGGCGAGGTTTAATTTTTGTTTCAGGCTAATCTAATAGATTCAATCACCCCCTCCTCCCCCCTTTAAGAAAAACAAACCTACTCTACCTGAAATTGATACCGGATCCCCTTAAGTGAGAAGTATCTCTGCTGCCAATTGGACCATTCAAACTTCTTTTTGTGATCAAAGAGTACGATTATTATGACCAATACAGAGTTAAGATTGTAATCGATTACTATTTTGGCATTTCCATATAACACCGATTTTAGACTACTTTGCAAGTCCCAGGTTTGAGAGTTTTTGACAAAATGAGGGTCATTTTAATCGATCGAAAATTGAAGGTCGATTTGTCTGGCTAAATTATGAAATGCTTGTTTTATTTCCAGAGTAAGTGAGAATCGTTCTTACGAGACGTTTCATGATTGTACCACCATCATACCAACCAGTTCTTTCGCTCACGTGACTCTGTCAGATTATTTTTACGCATAAACTTTAAAAGAAAACGGCTTTAAATAATAAATAAAATTATTCAGAAATCAAAGAACATTTTTGTGATTTATCTTAAACTCAGATTTTACACGGACTTGACCCCTAATGGCTCCAGGCGAAAACAAAAATATCTCCATGTTAAGTTAATAAATTGTAAAATGGGTGACCAGTCGTCTCAAAATCCTATTCATACTATTATACTAAAGATAGACGCGACATAATTGGTGTGGTGTAGTTTGGTGTTAGGTTATGACTCTCTATCACAATAATTATGTTCTCCTTTGACAGAAATGTTTTCTACTTGACAAGTAAATTTCTCACAACCGTCAAACATTCTCAAGTTGTCGGGAGGAGGGGGGGGGGGTGAGGATAGGAAGTTGAAATGGCATTATATGGGGATGAACTTGGCGCTTTCAGTTACATCTTAAGTTTAATGTATACAAATTGAGTTAAAATGAATGACTTCATTGTGGTCAGTATGGTCATATAATATATGACCGGTCGTTTCAAAGTACCATTATGTTGAGATGAAATCAATGCAGGGAATCAAAAAGGTTAGCCATAGAATGAAACTCACTGTCAATGTCTATTCTTCATATCTTACAATTGCACAAAAAAAAAAGTTCGTATTTCCTATCATTTTTATTCCAAATTCACTTTTTAGGCTCTCATGATTCATCCCGACAGAATACTGTTCTGAAACGATAGGTCACATATATGCATGCATCATAGATGAAATATAATGAAGTCAGAATTTGGGAGGAAAATCAATTTTTTAAAAACATAAGTATAAAAAAGGTTAACTTGCCTGACGTCAGCAAAATGACGTAAGAGCATCAGATAACATCGCCAAAGAATCCAAGAAGGAAGTAGAAGTTTAAAAAAATCCAAGCAACGTAGATGGAGGAGTCGGAAGGAGGCAGGAAGACAGTCTGGGCGTCACTGCCAGAAAACGTCCGCAGGATATTATTCCCAGTTCCGGCCTGCTTTCCTTTCACAAATCCGCACGCTTTCCGGAGGGCAAGTCGTCAAAGTTCAAACACAGTCGTGGCAGCAGCAAGAGAAGCCAATGCAGCATCAAACATCAACAGAGACAGTAGCTGCATCAACAATAAATTTGATGTTATCTATCATCAATTATAAACAACAACAGTTGAAATGTAAACTTCCACTTATGTTAACTATTATCATTTACATACATCAACAACCTAATTACTATCCATAACATCAATATTCAATAAAGCAATGTTCACAATCTTGATTTTTGATTTGTTTTTTTTTTTTTGTTTTTTTTTTTTTCAAGTATTTTTTTTCTCTTCTTTGAAGAAAAAAAATAATCAAAATTATCGGAAAAGGTCTTCTTCCTCAGGTTCAACTTCAACTTCCTATCCGCATCCGGAGTTCCCTAAAAAGTACAGGGTGAGCATAGAAAACGGGAACAGCAATAAGTAAAAGAAGTTTGAAGGCGGCGTCCAGCTAGCGACAATCTCCAGTGTTGTTGGTATAGCTGCAGTGGCGGCATCCGACTCGGGTGGAGGAAATAGAAGTTTTACATCGCCCTTCCTCCAGTCTTCCTTTTACAATTATCATAGCCAGTCCGCGGCTTCCGTGAGCGGCAGAGACCAATTTCCTATACGGACATCCTCCTCATGCTGCCACTACCGGTGACAAGATGGCGACGACGATGACGAACACAACGAGGTCTCTCGGTCTTCCAAATCTCTCTGTCTATCTCTCTGCCTATAGGAGAACAGTTCTGGAATTAATAGAGGAGGAGGGGTGACAGAGAAATAGTAGCGGAGACAGGGGGGGAGAATGAAGATGGAGGGGAGGGAGGAAAGGATGGAGGGAGGGGGGAGTGTTTAAGAGAAGAACAATAACGGGGAAGGCAGTAACAGAAGCGACGGTACCGACAGACGGCTAACGGTACCGGGGACAGACAGAGAAAGGCGTTCCGGTTGGGGCGACGCCTCCTTTCCCTTGGTTTTCCGGCCTCCGGGCTCGAGAGATCGATGGGCGGAAGGAGGCACGGCTGTAGTTCTACCGATTCCGTCCATGAAATCGACGAATCAGCCACTCACGTAACGGAAACGATTGGATGAATCGGGAAGAAAAGGGTGGGAGTGGGGTGGGGGGAAGGAGAGATAGAGGAAGGGAGTGGGCAGTGAAAGAGAGAAAGAGAGAAGAGAGATGTTTTTCACTATTTTCCTCTTATAAATCAATCCCTTTTCCCCTAATGTTAAAAATAAAGTCAACCCCACCCTCACCCCTCTTTTCTCCCATCAACTTCGTTCCCGTTATTAATATTCATTCCAGTTATAAAACTAACATCCAGTTAACTCAACACCCCTACCCTCGATATCCCTCACCCCAACTTTCCAGCCACACATCCACCTACCCACCCGATTTACGACCAATCACACGAGACGGTGCCTAAATAACAGGATTTTTTTTTAATCGATAAAACGCCGGCTGAGCGTTGACACGAGAACCAAAGCAAAGCTATCATTGTCGTTCCATTTCACCGACGCGCTGTCAGCGCTCTGAGTAAGGCGAGGGGGAAGAGAGAGATTCGTGATTTGTCATTTTGGGCGGGTCTGCAGTGAATTATCGATTTTTGACACTTTCTTCAGACAGAAACAAGATCGAGATTTATAATGATATGCCAGTTTGGGCAGCAAGCGACCAGCGGGCAGTGTGGGAATGTTATTACTATTATAGCTAGCAATAATACGTAAAATTTGTATAGTAAGAGTACATACAAGTGGAAATGACTCGCCCCTCAGCGGTACTTAATAATGGATACCTTTACCATAGTAGCTCTTTCTACATTATGTTAACCCTTTATCAGCGAGATGGAATTATTGTAAAATTATTATTTCGTTTGTAATTAATCTGGTTGTAAAGTATGCTTTTGGTTTGCCTTTTTCCTCCTTAGTTTTGCCGAAGTTGTCAGATTGTTTTATCAAATCAGTTTAATATTTTGTAAACAACAAAATCCGTAACATAGCAGTTGATGAATTCCATGCCAGAATGTAAATATGGAGACACAATACTCATAATTTCGTGGTATTCGTAATGCAAATAGTTGCTTATATTTTGACCTTCGAAAAATAATAATATATCTTTTGCGATTTTACAAGATTTATTTTTTAAAAGTATCTGGCACTTATTGCTGTTAAGTTCACTTCCAACTGACATGATTCAAAGCTACAAACCTAACCGTTTTCACCAAGAGCACGCTAGCAACGATGCGACTCAAGCTCCAAATGAAGCCCGATCGCATCGTTGTTACTGCTCTCTCAAAGAAAGTGAAAACGAAATGAAACGAGTATCTTGTCTGTTTAGAATGAAACCGAATCCGGCATGTAAATGGAATTGGTGTTATTCCGATAGAGTCTAAATTCCATTCTAATGACAATAAACTAGCCCCTGGTATTTTTTGAGTGGCTGTTAGTTTTTTTTTTTATTCTATCTAATTTATACAACACAGTCCAGTCAAAAAGCGGGTGGTATTCCATTGCCTTATTTAAACATTCTAGATGTCGACGTATTTCATTGGACAGTTAATGACTTCCGTCGGTCCCGAGTATGTGGGAGGAATTGATGTTGTCAAAATTTTCCCCGATATGTTCATAATATCCTATCGTTTTAATAGATTTTGAATGAGCACCGCTGCTGCTGGTGTTCTAATGATGAATGGAGCAATGATAGTGTTGGTTACTCGAATAATCATGCGGCACTTCAATTTTAATTTAAATTATATGTAAAAATAAACTCGCAACATTGCCATCCGGAAATAGAACGGACCAACAGAACAAACAACAATATGTGTAACCTTGAACGTTTATAGATAGTATGCGCTTGGCTTAGAAGCTCACAAAATTGCCATCCGGAAGTATAACGGACCAACACAAAAAACTATAAGTAACCTTGAACGTTTATAGTCGAGTTAATACAATTTAGTGAGAATTGCTCATAGTCGTGGATGGCAAAAAAAAAAAAAAAAAAAGAAAAAGACCAATAACAAAGACCTGAGAGACGTCAACTTCGTTCTATCTATGGGCACGTCAGAAGTTTCGCGTCTCTACATATCGCTGTATCCGGTTTAACGATTTTTCAAGACATACCTCCCAGGCGAACAAGATGGTGTTCCAGTTTGTGATCATATTATATCACAATGTTTTGACATAGTAACGCATTAATTCATACTGTAACGTTTTAGAACACTACATTTTAAGATCGGCTGTGATTACAAGATAAGAGTGAAGCTCAGAATCTAAGAGGCCCACAGTTTTAGGCTGGTTGGCATATATTCAATATAACAATGGCTTTAAGCTATTCTTCTCCTCTCTTTTTTCTCCTTTCGATAAATAAGAATACAATACAAAATGTAATTATCTTTGCCAGGACCTTTGCACCGTATCCTAGAGTGCAAGCAAATATTCTGATCTCTAACTTAATATTTTATTATCAAACAACATCAAAGCTAGTGTTAGAAAACCCCAAATCCCGTAGTAATAAATGACTTAA
>NC_088366.1:29886046-29903546 GCF_034508935.2 Berghia stephanieae
CCGTAAAATGAGCAATAGAGACTAAGTTTCTTTTAAATTTAAAATTAAATAATAAAGACGCTGTCAGCAGCTGTTGCTTCAACCCGAATCCCTAGTATGGACCTAGAATGCCTTACCCACTTGGTCACCCCATCCTCCCCTCTCCTGCCCCTTCCATTTACCTTTTTTAAAACTTGAGAGCATAGAAAGAAATCTCGGGATTGCTTTGGTTTTGTCCTAGCAGACGGCAGACGGCAAACTTGTAACATGATTTTATATATATATATATATATATATATATATATATATATATATATATATATATATATATCCCATGATGCCTTCGATCCACTCAAAATTTGCCATTATTTGTAAAGGGTAGCACTTCGCGTATTCATTCTGATTCCTTACTTTTATCCAATCAGAGCCAGCCACAAAGGGTACATGTCATTTGTTTATGTTATTTGACGTGTAAAATAACATTTTTATCCTACTGATTTTTTTCTATTATGTAAACAACTTATGGATGTGGTATAAATAGTAATACTGTATATATGTAAATTCAGTAATAAAATTGATTAACGGCGAATGAGAGGGAATGATCCGTAGTAAAAATGAAATACGACGAAGCAATGTCTGATATTTGAACTCATCCCATCACTTTGTTGCTTTGTAGTTATCTCCCCTCACGCCTGTCACGCCACTAATATCAATACGGCACGCAAATCGTTGTATTACTACACGACTGAGTGCATAGCTCGCCGATTTGTCTTGGCGGATTCGAATTTGACGTTAACCGTCGATAGAAAGACTGCACGCGAGACAATTAAGTCCCATCAATGAATTTGATTTGCCTACATAATGAAGTCGACTCGTGTATTCTACCACACTGTTACAAAACAGATTTTTAAAAATAGTTTTGGCCAAAAATCTTTGACTTCCTTCAACTAATTATTGATTAATACGATCTCCAACTTATGAAACAATCTCAAACCTAAGACTTCGAGTATCTCAGGTTTAATAGTCTATGGTCGTCTTATTCGATCGATATTTGCAGTAAAAGTTGTTTGTTTGTTTTTTTGGTCAGAAAGAAAAAAGAAATGTGTATTGTCAGTTTACATGAGTAATTCATAGAACTCAAAACCAAAAAAAAAAAATAAAAAATCAGACAATAATATCTCATCTCGCATCAAACAATTCAATAATAGAAGATGTGTATGAATCATTTCGTGTTGTAGTGCACTTTTAGATTTTAAAAAATACACACACACACACACACACACACACATATATATATATATATATATATATATATATATATATATATATATATATAAAATATATACATCACATTTGAGCATTTATATCGAGCAATATCAACAACATTTGCCAATACGCTTTACAATGAGTCCCTGGCCAATAGCAACATTTAATATATAGGACGATATATGACGCCTGTTAGGCGATATTACACATTGTGTCGTCAGAGATTTGCTATAAACGGCCAGGTACTCATTTTACACCAGGATGCGATGGGAGAAAGTGAATAAACAGACATTTCCAGTGACTCAACTATGCGCCGTTCAGAACCCTGAACCTATCGGTCTGCAGGAGAGCATTATACCACAAGACCACATAGCCGAACAAATTTACCATTCAGGAGTCCCCAGGAATTAATTTTAGACTCGTAGAATGCAATGACACAAATTAGAGATATGCCTAAAGAGAGAATAGAAAGAAAAAATGATCAATAAAAAAAACACACAGAGAGAGAGAGAGAGAGAGAGAGAGAGAGAGAGAGAGAGAGAGAGAGAGAGAGAGAGAGGGGGAATTATTCTCAGTTCAGGTCTGTCTGGTTATTTTTCATTGTCATATTTTAAAAGAGGACATTTTTGCATTTTTGAAATAAACGAACCAATTCCGAATTGAGAGAAAGCTTGTGATTTTTTTTCAAACTTGAAATCTCCCCGGGATAGATCGCTCGCTGTCTTGTGGTTTCTGGATAATCCAGATATTATAACATGAAAGTATAATATCTGGATTATCCAGAACTCACAAGGCAGCCATAAGACTTTAGACTCTGGCTTTATTTAATTTTGGCCAGAAAACTTTTACTTCAGATTTCGATAATGATGGTGATAATCCCAATATTGGCTATCAAAATGTCTCTAACCCCGGACTTCAATAAACATTTATTATAAGTCACAAATTTATTTAGCATTTGAAGCCATTCTAATCTTTCGATATAATATGAAGTGTAAGTTTTCTGGCCAAAATAACTAAACTTTTATCATTTGTGCCGCAGATCTCTCATCGCGTGACATCTCGAGATGAATCTGGCGGAAAGTCCAGGACATTTCAGTCACACACAGAAATAACACTTTTTTTATTGGCCAAAAAAGTTTACCTCAAATATCGATCAATAAAGATAGCCGTCAATTTTTTAAAAATCCAACCTGGCACTTCATGAAAGTCCAAGTTTTGAGAATATTTAAATAGTCGAATCTCATTTTAACTGAGAGACATTTGAATTAATAGTTTTCTGACCAAAATTAATATGTGAAATTTTTTTTTCTTTGTATGACAAAACTCTTTAGGGTTTGCCTAATGTCTTTATCAACAGTAGGGACTTTAACAATGGTGAAGACAAATGATGGTCTCGTTATCTCTGTCATGTCGTGTGGTGAGATGGAGTCATCACGTGATCGTAGCGATTCAATTGCCGAATTCGGATCTGAAATGAAATTGGTTTAAACCATATTCATAGCAAAAGAAGAGGTATGAATGGTAATGTTTTCATCTAATAAAATTATATTTAAAAAGTCCCTTTAAATCATCAAATTTGCCAAATGTTTTCCAATTCAACTTTTAACCAGACAAGGAAATTAATTAATTCAATGTTTGAATAGATTCAAATCCACGTTGTCTTAAATTGTCTGACTCCTCTTGGGTAATTGTAAAAAAATCATGTGTGATTAATTCTTCAGAAAAAGCTATTGTTTTAAATATATATATATATATATATATATATATATATATATATATATATATATATATATATATTATATATATATATATATATATGAAGGTGCATCACGTTTAAGTAATTCCAAATTCACAAATGAATAAATGGATACTTTCTAGTTTAAAACTCTGAAAGTTGTGAATGATACAGTGACAGATCAAGTTGAAAGACAAATACGAGAACAAAATGTATCACCAACAACAACAACAAAAAATCAACCCCTCCAAGGAGCTCTGATTTTTTTTTTTAATTCTAGAATTTCTTTTTGCTTTGAGTATTATCATTCTCACTTTTTTTCAAATGTTTATCTGGCACCAGTACCTACTTACACCATTTTTACTTTGATAACTTCTCTTTTTGCTCATCTCTTTGTGATTGGGGTTTCTTGTTGGAACTTCATCTCTTTAAAAAAAATGAGGGGGGGGGGGGGGAAGAAAAATGAAAAGTTATTTAGGAAAAAAATAAAAGAGGAAGTCATTCGAAAAAATTAATTTTTGTGTTAAAGGATTAGTGACAGCCTTAAAAAATAGTCCTTCGGACTCCTATAGCCCCTAGACCCAGGGTTTTTCCTGGTTTCTGTAGCGTTAGTAGGCGGTAACAATTGCTTGGTACACTTGGGAAAGGACGATAGTCTACTGCAAAAGTACTTTCCTTCAGATCTAAAAGACGTAATTGCCCACTACAGGGTGGACAGTGCATCAGAGGGAAAAAAATAAAACTCGACTGCACCCAGCATCGATACCTTTTGTTGTGAGGCAAGTTCTCTACCAACTGGGATTTCGAGGCCCCTAATGACTTTTTATTTGATACAATTAATTTCGTCTACATTTAAGTTAATTCAATCATTCATTATTGGCATTTTTCACAATCACCAACCGCGCATGTCCGTGTACTCCCAAACAGGAAATGGGTATCGCACAGAGATTTTTATGATAATTAGTTGTCCATTCCTCCATTCCTTTTGTATTACGTACATATCCGGGTCATGCGCAGAACCACTTATTCCCATCTCATTAGCGGAAGATTGAATTTGAGCATTAAGAGCTTTTAGAGGAGAGGGTCGAATTAAATCAGACCGCCAACTACTTTTCTACAGTCATTTGTAATCTGGAGGTTTATTTCAAAAAGGTCGAATCTACACTGTTGTCAAATTAACAAGATAGAAAAAAATGAATTTTGGAATTTTCTGATTTATTGTTTGTTTGTTGTTTGTTTGTTTGTTTTTGTTTTTTTTTTCTTTACCTTTCTTTTTTTTGTGGTTGTTTTTTATTTTATTCCTTTTCGTTTTTTGCTGTTGATTTGTTGTTGTGTTGTTGGGTTTTGTTTGTCTTTTGTTTTTGTATTTTGGGGGGAGGGGAGTTTGTTGTTTTTTTTTCAGTTTTGGTTTTGGTTTTGTTTTTGTGTTTCTTTTTGTAGGTTTTCTTATTTTCAACTTCTTAATGTGTTTTGTTTTGTTTGTTTTTTGTTGTTTTTTTTTTTTTTTTTTTTTTTTTTTTTTTTTTTTTTGTTTTTTTTTGTTTTTGCTATTCTTTTTTTTTTGGGGGGGGGGAGGGTTGGCAATCTCTTTTTTCTTTGTATTTTTGTTCGGTTATTTGTTATCAAGTTTTAAAAAATACATTTTTGTTTTTTTTTTATTTTTATTTAGTTTTGTTTCTTTGTTTCTTTTTGTGTAGCTCAAACTTACATAATGTGCTCATAACGTTTAACAAGCGGTGTCAAGACTACAGAAACACAAAACATGTCGGTTGAGACACATGTAAAGCACTTTTACATATCATTTTTCAACAAAGTTAACGTTCTAATCGACCAGGTGAGTTTGGTAAGAAAATATGAGTAAAAAGGATTATTTTCAAAGGATTCAGCTTTGTAGTACACATAGCTGTACTCGAACTTGGGAGCTTCAACAAGTCAGCAAAAAAAATTAAGCTTTTTTTATATAGCGCAATATCCACTAGCAACACGTAATATTTAGAACGGGACATGACGCCTGATAGGCGATATTACAAATTTTTGTTTGGACAAAGACAACGCTGTTAACGGCCAGGTACTCGTTTTGCACCTGAGTACAGTGAGAGAATGTGAGTAAAGAGCCTTCTCCAATGACTCAACTATGCGCCGAACGCGATGCTCGAACCCACGATCTTCCGATTCGAAAGTGAGTGTCATACCACTAGACCACATAGCCGAGAGTGCCATGCAACCAAACGACAATCGTGTTATATAAAATTACGATGTGATTTTTAAAATACAAACCACAATATTTATCCCAATATTACTACCAGAACCAAATAATTGTTAAAGATCCTTCCTTTTTAGATAGATACAATGGGTTTCATTACATAAATTACATAATAAGATAGTTGCAAGCGCGGTAGAAATTATATATTAAGCAAAAACTTATGTAACAATGTGAAAGTGTTACGATATTAATTTCGGAAAGTTAAACTTTTTGAAGTGTTTCTGTAGATGTCATAATAATTTTATGTTTAACAAATCAAAATTCTTTAATAGAAACGTTCCCAAAAAATTATTATTGCCATGAGCATTCTCTATTCCGTTATATATTAACATAGCAATCTCAAAGAATTCTAAGGTTAAAGTCTTTCCGACAAGGTGAGTACTACCTTTATTTATTGATATAATATTCAAAATCTCGATTTGGCCAATATTCGAAAAGATGCTTACTCAGTCCATAACAATGATGGGTTATTATACTTATCATATCCGGCATAAAGTACTTTTCGATTGACTAACGTCCTATCCAAAGGGTAGCAAGCAAGTGTTACTGTCACGGAAACCAGGATAAACTCCGGTTTAATGTGCTTGAAGAGAGATGAAGGATTAATTCATCTATACATCATACCATATTGTTGGCGCGTTGGATCACAAAATAAAGCAGTTAGCGCCTTTTATGATAAAATTCTAGCGCTACGATCATTAATGTTATCATTTATTATTAGTCACTAGGTGCTCCAACCTTCCAGATAATTGCAGACTACGTTAGAGTCAATTTGTTGTCGTTTTAAATTATATCAACTGACATTACAGGACAAACAAAAAGTTAAGGATAATTATTGGTTTTGCAGGAAGTTGCATCTTGAGTGCTTCCAGCTATGATGTCAGTCATTAGCTGTTTATCACCGATGAGTTTTTATGAAAGTAACCACTTAAAACATCGTCGTCTTTGTGTGTGTTTGTCGTGTTTCTATCTGGAGGAGACACACATACGTCCATCCAGGCAGCATCTTGTTTACAATGGCATTAAACCCGCAGGCTCTCTCTCTCTCTCTCTCTCTCTCTCTCTCTCTCTCTCTCTCTCTCTCTCTCTTTTTTTTCTTCTTTCTTCTCTCTTTCTCTCTCTCTTCTCTCTCTCTCTCTCTCTCTCTCTCTCTCTCTCTCTCTCTCTCTCCATCTATTATCTATCTATCTACCTTTCTTTCTTTCTTTCCCTCGACCACATTTTACGCGAATTTAAGCTTGAAAAAAAAAGTTTAAAAATCAAGAATAAAGTTGACTGTATGGTAAGGTCTCGTTTAACCAATAAGCATCCAAGATTTGAACGCATTGCACGTCTATTTATTTCTTAAATCATATATTTGTTGATTTTTTTATTTTTTTTGTTTATTGATTTATTTATCATTAATTTGTTATGTTTCTTTTGGTTTATTTAGCTATCCACTTATCTATTCATTTTTTAAAAAATGGTTGTTTATTTTATTTACTTATTGATTCATATATATTTGTCATGACATTTGTTTCTAGGGTAGATGTACACGTGCAGGCATCATCTCAGTTCCACTGCAATACTGCAAACTCCATCTTGGCCTGATTTTAGACGACCCAGCAAATGCACACGCTTGAAGATTTATTTTTTTTAATCTTAAAAGAATCAATCATAAAATTGGATGTTAGTTCCAGTTTATTCAATAAGCACCCACGTTATGCTTGTTTTGTTAGATTGCTTGTTTGTTTTTATTTTTATGTTTGTTATTGTTTGCTTGTTTTGTTTTTTCTTCTCTTTTTGAGTGTGTGAATTATTTATTATCTATAAATATGTCTATCTATTCATTTATCATTTCATTCATAATCTATTGGATCTATTACCTAGTGATTTAATCATTTATTTACTTATTTATTTATTAATTTGTTCATTCATATCTTCATTAATTTGTTTATTAATATATTTATTCAGTTATTTGATATTTATTTATTCACTAATTGATATATCTGTTTATAATCAATTTATGGTATATTCTTTTATTTATTTATCTATTTATTTATTCATTTTTCTATTTATTTATTTATGTAGCTACGTGTTTTATTTTGTTTTGTTTTGTTTTTTTTTGTTTTTTTGTTTGTTTTTTTTTTTCAGAAATTGATCGTCATCAAAATGCCGTACTCTAAAGGGAAAAATAAGTTTCAAATATCGGTCGATTAAAATGACCCACATCTTGCCAAAAATGTTCAAACTTCGCGGAAATCCTAGATTTGATGCTACTGTATTAGCAAGTCATTTTAATCGATTGATGTTTGAAGGACGAGTCTTATGGCTAAAATTTTTAATAGCATGTTTTGTTTGTTGGTTTTTTTTTTTGGTTGTTTTTTTTTTTTTTTTTTTTTTTTTTTTTGGTTGTTTTTTTTTTTTTTTTTTTTTTTTTTGGGGGGGGGGGGGGTGATTTGAGATGTTATACAGTGCAATATCCACGAAGCGTGATCAAAGGGTTCATGACCAACAGCAACGTGTGGCATATAGATAGTTCGAAGATGACGTCACTCGGGCCTTTGTTATTGTTTTTGCCATCCGCTTTTGTGAGTTGTCCTCACTAAACTGTATTAACCAGACTATAAAAGTTCATGGTTTCACAGAGTTTGTGTGTTCGTCCGTTATACTTCCGGATGGCAATGTTGTGAACTCCTTGGCCAAGCGCATTCTATCTATAGAGCGAGACGTGACGCCTTTAAAGCGACAGTTTAATCCGACAGAGACAAAGCTGTTAACGGCCAGGTACTCAGTACTCATAATTCACATGAGTACGTTGAGAGAATGTGAGCCATTTCCAAGGACTCAACTATGCGCCGACGAGGCTCGAATCCAGGGCTTTCTAATCCGAAAGCGAGTGTCAGTCCACGAGGCCACATAGCCGCACAAGGGCTAGACGGAATTAATATTATAATGTAAAAGATTTGAGGCCAAAAATTAAAATTTGTTTTAAAATGCTATGTTTACAGTTTACAGACAGACAAATAACGTTAACTCCACTGATGCTGTGACGCTGTGCTATCCGATATCTTAATGGAAAGTGATCGCCCCTGATAGCTGTTTGTCGAAGAAGTCACTCAATGCCATGACAAGCTTGGTGATTAATTACACTATTTATACTGTCTCCACAATGCACTCCATCCCAGCCCATGACAGTCTACTAGTATTGAAATAAAACGATAAAACGCCTTTTTTCATTTTTGTTTAGAAAGATGTTCCTTCATTGAAGTCATTCATCTCTTTGTCTTTGGGTATTCACTAAATAGAAGGAATAAAATTGACGTCACTCAGATTTTGTTATTGTTTTAGCCCGCCATTCATAGCTGTTCTAATTAAATTGCATTAATCAGACTATATTCTTTTAAGGCTACACATAGTTTTGTGTGTTGGTATGTTATATCCGGCTGGCGAATGTTGTGAGCTTATAACTTAACGCATACCAAAAATACCGCCAGTTGAGTGATCAGTGCTTATTAAATTATGTACTTCGACTCTAAACATTTCATAATTATTTGTGTGCTTGTACGATGCAGCTGGTGAGTAGAGGTGGTGAGTGTTTTACTTAAACGCATAGCATAAATACCGCCAGTTGAGTGATTAGTGCTATTAAATGTAATTTTTTTTTCAACTTTGAAAATAGATGAATAAATGGATAGATAAATGAATGAATAAATAATCAAATAAATAAATAAATAAATAAATAAATAAATAAATAAATAAATAAATAAATAGACAGATGAATACATAGATATTGTCTATCTGTCATTATTTTGATTTCACCCAATGGTTTTCATCAAGTTCATTCAAATATGCTTGTCAATACTTTTCAACAGTCATGACGCATGGTAACTTAGTAACTGGCTCTAAACTATCGGAAATACTTCTCCGACGAGCATAAAAGTGTATCCAGAGGAGAACAACATTATAAATCTGATCATGTTTTGAATTTTTTACATTCTGATCACATGACATATGAAGCCAGCATGAAGAATAAAATGTACCCATTTTCTTTGTTTAGAACCAGGCTGCTCGCCGTTGCTAGGCGACGTGACATCAGACTATTGAATCCAATTAGTAAACATTTATGTTACGGGAGGACATACTTACTGTGATACAGAGCCATAATCTAACAGCACCCCACACCATACAAATGTTGCGTCTCTCTTCAGTACAGAAGCTGCAACAGTATGGATTGGATTGGATTGGATAATACCAGATTGACCGAAACCTTCGTTCGAAGATGACGTCTCTCATGTCTTTGTTATTGTTTTTTGCCATCCGCGTTTGTGAGTAATTCTCACTAAACTGTATTAACCAGACTATAAAAGTTCATGGTTACACACAGTTTTGTGTGTTGGTCCGTTATACTTCCGGATGGCAATGTTATGAGCTTCTTAGCCAAGTGCATACTATCTATAGCCTGACACTAGAACCGCAGGTTCAAACCCCCATCACCGCCGCGAAAAATATGTTATTCTCTATTGTCTTCTGGCACTTTCCTACTCATTTAACCGCAGCCATTGTAATCTTATAGATAGTTCGAAGATGACGTCACTCGGGTCTTTGTTATTGTTTTTTTTTTTGCCATCCGCGTTTATGAGTAATGCTCACTGAACTGTATTAACCTGACTATAAACGGTCATGCACACACACAGTTTTGTGTCTTGGTCCGGATGGCAATGTTATGAGCTTCTTGGCCAAGCGCATACTATCTATAGATAGTTCGAAGATGACGTCACTCAGGCCTTTGTTATTGTTCTTGCCATCCGTGTTTGTGAGTTGTTCTCATTAAACTGTATTAACCAGACTATAAAAGTTCATGGTTACACAGAGTTTGTGTGTTGGTCCGTTATACTTCCGGATGGCAATGTTGTGAACTCTTGGCCAAGCGCATTCTATCTATACTAACGACAACTCACTAGACGCTTCACAAAACTAAAAAATGACGTCAAACTACAAGTCCTTGACGTCATTTTTTTAGGTTTGTGCAACGTCTCGTGAGTTGTCGTTAGTAGGGATCAAGGTAACAAATTATTCCATTGGTTGAACTATTGAATAGAATTCACGACTTGTTTTCTTTTGTGGCCAATGACGTCTTTTGACGTCATTTTGGTCAGTGTCTGGCAACGAAGCAACGGACTGACGTGGTAAAAAATGGTAAGGCTAAAATGTCTTTGTTGACATGTCGCTCACATAGTAGTATAGAAAGTTCGAAGATGACGTCACTCAGGTCTTTGTTATTGTTTTTTGCCATCCTCGTTTATGAGTAATGCTCACTGAACTGTATTAACCCGACTATAGATAGAATGCACTTGGCTAAGAAGTTCACAACATTGCCATCCGGAAGTATAACGGACCAACACACAAACTCTCTTGGCCATGAACTTTTATAGTCTGGTTAATACAGTTTAGTGAGAACAACTCACAAACGCGGATGGCAAAAACAATAACAAAGGCCTGAGTGACGTCATCTGCATACTATCTATAAACGTTCATGGATACACACAGTTTTGTGTGTTGGTCCTTTATACTTCCGGATGGCAATGTTATGTGCTTCTTAGCTAAGCGCATACTATCTATACTGTTGTTTGGCATGATATTGGCTTCCGTTTCATCGTTGAGAAAAGATTGAGTAGACCAAGCTATTGGTTTCCCCGAGACAAGTGGGTAGTTTGTAGGGTGTCGCATGACTATGTCATCTTCTAGTGTTTGTTTGGATAATGATGATGATGATGATGATGATGATGATGACGGTAATTATTATTATTATTATTATTATTATTATTATTATTATTATTATTATTATTATTATTATTATTTATTACTATTCTTCTTCTTCTTCTTCTTCTTCTTCTTCTTCTTCTTCTTCTTATTATTATTATTATTATTATTATTATTATTATTATTATTATTATTATTATTATTATCATTATTATTATTATTACTATTATAATGATAATGATGATGATGATGATGATGATGATGATGATGATGATGACGACGATGATGATAATGATGATGATGATGATGATGATGATGATGATGATGATGATGATGATGATGATGATGATGATGAGGTCTAAAACAATAGCCAAGCTAAGTGACGTCATCTTCATTCTATTTCTCTCTCTATCACACACACGCACACACACACACACACACACACACTCACATTTCACACTCACATACACCAGCGTCCAAAAGAAAATCATTGGCAAGCGTAGTTCCAAGGCGGCACGTGCCAACGCCCCAAATGACCCTGAAATGGACTGTCCACGCAGTTGGACATCGCGCTCATGTCAAGTGACCTTATCTGACCCCTGCCCAATACGAGTGAGGCAGAACGATCCTTGGTCCCCGTTTGAGACGACTGTGTAGGTCCTGCAACTTTTATCTCTCTGGAATAAAAACTCAATATTAATGCTATGCGTTTAAGAAAAATACTCACAATATCTGCCAGCCGAATATAACGTGCCAACACACATAACTATGTGTAATCTTAAACGTTTATAGCTTGATTGATAGAGTTTAGTGATAACTAATCATTAAAATGACTGTCTTACAACAATAACAATGAGCTGAGCGACGTCATTTTCTTTCCTTCTGTAGACCTTAGTCACATATTTTAATTTTAGTAACACCTAAGTGGTGGTGGTGGTGGAGGATGAGGAAGAGGAGGAGGAGGAGGAAGAGGAAGAGGAGGAGGAAGAGGAAGAGGAGGAGGAGGGAAGAAGGAGGAAGAATATGAAAGGAGAAGGGGGAGGAGGAGGTGAAGGAAGAGAGGGAAGAGGAGAGAAAATAGGGTATGGAAGAGGTGAGGAGGAGAGGAGGAGGAGGAGGAGGAGGAGGAGGAAGAAGAAGAAGAAGAAGAAGAAGAAGAAGAAGAAGAAGAAGAAGAAGAAGAAGAAGAAGAAGAAGAAGAAGAAGAAGAAGAAGAAGAAGACACTTAAAGGAGGAAAAAGCGATTGAAGGAAGAACAAAACAAAACATCACAAAAATGGCATTTATTCTGACGTCTATTACGATGATTCGAAAACCGGGCGTGACACCAACAAACAATGACACTCAATAACACCAGTCTTGGGGTGATATTATTATTGTAACTTGTCATGTTTGATTGGCCCCAAAGAAAAACAAAGTGAGTACAATGGCAAAAAGCTTTTTTTTCAAAAGAAGATTTTGACCAGAAATCTTATCATTTCATACTAATGATGAACTGCCAGGATTAAACTTCTCAAAAAGTCTTTTATTTAAAAATTAAAAGAATTGATGTTTTATTATTTAAAACGTCTCAGGTTTGAAACTTATTTAAAAGCTGGAAATCATCTTCATCAATCGATACATGATGAACTTTGATTTTTTTTCTGACCAAAATGAAAAAAAGTCATTTTGTCTATGTAGGTGGAGCACTCCTCATCAAGAACAGAGAGCAAACATCTTGTCCAACAATCATTCTTTTCATTCACAAACCCCTCGTCTTAAAATTTGTTTTTAGCTTTTCCTGTCAGCCGGCCAACGCCCACAACACGCTTCCGTTTTCACTAAAAAATGTCAGTATTGTGATATTTTAAACTTGAGTTGTTGACTGACTTTTTTGGGTGAAGTGGGTAGTACTGTATCCGAAATCTTGAAACTGCCATCGTCATTTTTTCAAGACCATTTCCCATTAATTCCCCCCCCCCCCCCTCCCCTTCCACCCCAACTTCAACCCATTTATTTCAGGTCGAGTTCCTATCTGTCCTCAATCTACCCAGTAAAAAAAAGACACCCCCCCCCTCCCCACCCCTCAATCCCCACCCTTTCCTACGACCCCCGAAACAATCAGACAACAATGACCACGGTGACCCCGCGCATGCGTAACTCGACATTGACAACGTCACAATCTCAGTTTTCGCACGTTGTCGTGAAAAAGAGGAGGAGACCAAAAGATGGGGTGGTGGGGGTCGGGCGGGTGGAGTTAGGACTCGTCGCACGCGCATTAAAATTTATTTTTTTCCTCGAAACTGCTCACTTTCGCATGATTTCCTTTTGCTATGGGGTATTGTAGACGTCGACTGACAAGAGAGAAAGAGCCCAAGCAGCTGAAATTCCAGATAGACCTCTACTTGGATGTTGGAGAGAAAGATAAAATGAGTAAATGTGACTCATATATAAGGGAACGACACAAAACAAACAACGTTTCGGCCCTTGGCCTTCGTCAAGCGCAAGAGAAGGGAGGGGGGATAAATGGAGAGAGAGAGAGAGAAAGGATATGTATGTGTTTGTGTGTGTGTGTGTGTGTGTGTGTGTGTGTGTGTAGTAAAAGGTACTGCAAAGAAGTCTTTAAAATAGGGATGGAGGTGAGGGAGGGATAGATCGGGTGGTTTGTATATTACACCAAATATGTAAACGGACAAAATGAGAGAGAGAGAGAGAGAGAGAGAGAGAGAGAGAGAGAGAGAGAGAGACGAAGGAAGGAAGTAAATGAGAAAGTGAAAGAGACGAGAGAGAGAGAGAGAGAGAGAGAGAGAGAGAGAGAGCGACACACACACACACACACACACACGGAGAGAGAGAGAGAGAGAGCAGAGAGAGAGAGAGTGAGGGGGGGGGTGGGAGGAGTGCGAGAGTAACAGATAATTTGTCCGTTTATATATTTGGTAAAATATACTTTTACTAGACGCCTACACACACACACACACACGCACACACATGCAAACACATGCATATCCTCTCTCTCTCTCTCTCTCTCTCTCTCTCTCTCTCCCTGTCTCTCTCTCTCTATCTATCTATCTATCTATCTATCTATCTATCTTTCTATCTCTCTATCTATCTCCCCCCCCCCCATTTATCCCACCCCTCTCCCTTCGCTTGTGCCACTTCTTGCATCCACATCCAACAGCCTCTCAATACATTTACATTAATTCCACATTTGACAAAAACTGATATTTTGTAACCTTGCATATTTAAGTTTTGTTGTTTGTCTCCTGACGAAGGCCAAGGGCGGAAACGTTGTTTGTTTTGAGTCACATTTACTCACTTTATCTTTTTCTCCATTTTATTGGTTCATTTAGGCGCCTCTTGTACTCGGATGTTACTGAAAATTGTCCTTCAAAGTCATTAAGCCCATCGAGACGAGTTTATCCCGGTTTCCATAGCGTGAGACGGATTATAGCAATTATTTACTACCTTTCGGGTAGGACGCTAATCCATCGCAAAGTACTTTTCGCCAGATCTAACAGATCCAATTACCCAACGGAGATCGATCTCCGACCCTTTGCATGTGAAGCGAGTGCTCTACCAACTGAGATATGGGACCCCACTCTCCCCCCCCCCTCCCCCACCAAGCTTGGGTGGTAATACAGTTTTTAACGCCCTTCCGCAACGTAACCATAAGATCCCGTCGCCTAGGCATTCCATGAGGAATATAGATAATCCATCAAAAAAGATGTCGGATGTCAACAGGAATCACCCATGTTGTCCAAGTGAGCACATTGGGGGTTAATAATATTGCCCAAGGAAAAAAAAGTGGAGCTCGAACCCGGGACCTTCCGGATCACAGTGTAATGCATTAACAACTCGGCCACTTCGCCCCAATAATGACAATAGTGTGGCGCCCGGGATAGGGCAGCTATTCGGGCACCGGGTTTGGATCAAATTTAGTCACACACCGGGGCGAGCAGCTCATGTGGCTCGTTGGCTCGATACCCGGGATGGTCTCGTGACGGTCGACCGGGATTTACACCTTTGCCCTCCCGTGTGCCTCAAGCCCCCTCACCAACTGCAAGGTAAAGATCCACGAGGGGGGAGGAATTCAGTTCCTATATCGAGCAGGTCTGCCCTGCCATTCCTCCCAAGTCCAAGAATATAACCAGATTTAGTAGGCTACTGGTTAAGAGCGCTCAACGCTCTATTCCACGGGGCAAACGGAAATTCTACACCCCTTGCTGGACAGCAGAGTCGGAAGAGCTGTACCGAGAGTACCAGCAGACCCAGTCCCAGGACACAGCCGATAGACTACTCCAGTCTCTGGCAGAGGGAAGGAAGCAACGGTGGCAGGAGACCGTGGAAAGTCTCGACTTTACACACTCCAGCCGCCACGCTTGGCGTTTGATAAAGAAATTGGACCCAGATCGGAATTTCGCGAAGGCTGCACCGGAATGCGAGGCAGACACAATTGCCAAGAATATTAAGAACCGTAGCAAGCGGGTCCCTAATCAGGCTTTTGAGCGCGGTGTCCGCAAGGCGTACCGTACGATTTTGGACTCGCTACCTGCGGAGGAGTCGGACTGGACGGCCCCGTTCAGTCCCCGAGAAGTGGGTGCAGCCATTAGCGAAGTGAAGAACGGCAAAGCAGCTGGGATAGATGGTGTATATCCCGATATGGTGACGCATCTGGGCCCCAGGGCACGGGCCTGGCTAGCAGAGGCAATGTCTGACATCCTTGCAAACGGAAAGCTTCCACAAGTGTGGAAGCATGCGAAGATAGTTGCCATCCTGAAGCCAGGGAAGCCGGCGAAGGAGGCAGACAGTTACAGACCCATATCGCTGCTGAGCTGTCTTTACAAACTGTTGGAGCGTGTTCTATTAAACCGATGGGGGCCGGTCCTAGACGCTGCCCTGCCACCTGAGCAGGCAGGCTTCAGGGAAGGGAGGTGCACCACGGAGCAGGTCATTGCCCTTACAGAGCATATTGAGCACGGGTTCGAGAGAAAACAGCAAACAGGTGCTGTGTTTATAGACCTATCAGCGGCGTACGATACGGTCTGGTGCGATGGGTTAATGCTCAAACTTGCAAAAATCATAAGGTGCAAAAAGACCTTGAAGTTGTTCTCTTCGATCTTAGGGGAAAGGCAATTCCACGTCGCGCTGGGAGACGCCACGAGCAAAGTTAGGAAATTGAAGAATGGGGTCCCTCAGGGGTCGGTACTTGCGCCAATGTTGTTTAACGTTTACATTAGCGATATGCCGAACACTTCCTCCCTGAGGCTGGGATACGCAGACGACTGGGCACTCGTTACTCAGAGTAAAGTGTGGACCCGTCTCGAGAGCGTACTCAGCGAGGACGTCACCAGACTCAAATCCTACTTCGACAAGTGGTACCTGAAGATGAACACTTCAAAAACCGTGGCCACTGCATTTCACTTATGCAGTGGTTGGCACACCCGTAAACTGAATGTCCTAGTCGGGGACCAGCCACTCCCATATGAGCCGCGTCCAAAATACCTAGGGGTGACGCTGGATCGCAGCCTTACCTATCGGGTTCATCTCGAAGGGGTTGCCCGGAAGATAGAGAAGCGGAATAGTCTTCTGAGGAAGCTGGCGGGATCGACTTGGGGCGCTAGCCAAGCGCTCCTGAGAACATCCGCCCTGGCACTATGCTATTCCACCGCGGAGTATTGCGCTCCAGTGTGGGGTAGAAGCAGAAACGTTGAGAAGGTGGATGTAAAACTTCGCAAGTCGATGCACATAGTGTCGGGAACGCTAGCAACAACCCCTAGAGAATGGGGCCCGGTGATGGCAGCGATCCAGCCCCCCGATGTCCGGAGGGAGACCATTACGGGAAACTGGCTGAGTAAGATCAAAGAGAGAGGGAATGGGGATACCCCTCTCATGCGCATAATGAACGGTGCCCCCGTTTCGAGCCGAAATAAGTCCCGGCAACCCTTGTACGCAGAATCCCTGACTACGGACAGAGCTGCACATACGAGATGGAAGTCGGTTTGGACGAATTCAATCCCTCGTGGGGGCGGGGACCTACACTCCTCTAAGCTTGGTGAGAAGTTGCCAGGCTTTGATACCAGTAAGAGGAGACACTGGGTAGCTGCGAATCGGCTTCGGTCGAGGAGCTGCCTAACGGCCGGTGCGTTACATCAGTGGGGTCTAACTTCCTGTCCTTTATGTCCACGCTGTGGGCAAGAACCCGAAACGGCAGAGCATCTAGTCGAAAGGTGTGTTGTGACGATGCTACCGGGGGGTTCGCGACGGTGCACGAATGCGGACCGGACTTTGCTGATTGGGTCGATCGTCATAACATAATAGTGTGAACCATAAGAAGCTGCTGCTGCCCCAATAATACATTATCAGCAAATGAAAAAAAAAAAAGACTAACAAGCAGTAGGATAATGTACTGTTTAATGAGAGAGATCAATGTTGTTGATGGTCTATGCTCCACTGAGAGCCCAAGTCATTTTGTAAGTAAATTAGTAAGTAGGTAAGTAACATAGGTAAATAAAATTTACTCTATAATGAGACCA
>NC_088366.1:29906046-29918546 GCF_034508935.2 Berghia stephanieae
AACCTCTTTTTTCATCTGATTTCTTTTGAACTTGAAGTAAATGAGCACAGAAAGACAAAAAGAAAGAAGAAGAAAAAATAGAAAACGTAAGATTTGTATAGAGTACTTCAGAAAAAAATCTCGACTTCACCCGTAATAGATCTCGGTCCCTTTTCGTGGGAAGCGAATGCTCTACCAACTGAGCTATCGGGACCCCACTAAATATATAACATTTTATTTCAAAAATCTAAAATAAGATTTAAAGGCGTGTACCATGGAATATCAAAGCAATCTAAAAAGATGTTGTACATTGTATATTACAGATAAAACATAATGAAAATTACAATGACAAAAAACAAAAAAACAATCTCTAAATTCAGATGCCTTCCTTGACTTGGAATCGAACCTCAAATCTCCTGATTACCAATTAAATTTTGTCTGGAACTATTGCCTTATGGTATGACGCTCGCTTTCGGATCGGAAGGTCCCGGGTTCGAGTCTCGCTCGGCGCATAGTTGAGTACTTGGATAAGGCTCTTTTCTCTCACCGTACTCAGGTGTAAAATGAGTACCTGACCGTTAACATCGTCATTTCTGTCTGAAGAAAAAATTATATTATCGCCTAACAGGCGTCATGTCCCGTTTAGTGTTGCTGTTGGCCAGGGACCCCTTGTAAAGCGCTTTGAGCACTTTTAATGGATATTGCTCTATATAAAAGCTCACATTTTTTCAATTTTTTTAAAAGTTTTTTTTTTTTTTTGCCAGGTCCTAAACTTTTTTACTAGAATATTATTATAGCGTGCCAGGTTTGCACCCTTAGGAACAAGATCTCGTTGGCAGGAGAGGCACAAGACTCTCTCTAGAAGACGCGACGTGGTAATGATAGCCTGCGAATTCCCTCCCCTTATTTACAACTTGTTCCAGGGGCGTGTCAACTCTTTTGCACCCGCGTCGCCTGCCCATCCGAACCCATTTCTATTTTTGATGGGGTACAATCACGTGTCCGACCCCTTTGCGACCTCGAGGCGGTTCTTCGTGAGATGAGGGGTCTGAAGCGGGGAGAGGGTCAAGTCAGGGATATATTGCTCGTGGGCTTTTGCTATCTGACCAATTATCGATAACATTGGGGTCATAATGGGTGACGTAGCGATGGCTTTAATACTTTAATGTCTTGAATTTTCATGGTGACAAGATATTACAGCAGATTATAGATGTCAGTGTGTGGGTGAGTGAGGGAGTTCCGATAGCTCAATTGGTATAATATAATTCTCGACTCATGAGCATACCACCGTTACCGGAACCCTAATGTCGGGATTCGGGTCTTGTCTTGTTTTCGCTTGTTTTTGGGGGGGTTTTTTTGTTTGTTTTTTTATTGACTTTTTTTTTGGGGGGGTGGCTTTTTTTACGTGAATGTTTGTTTTTGTCTTTGTTTCCTCTTCCATTTTTTTCTTTTCTTTTGTCTTATATTATTTCCTTTTTCTTTTCTTTTTATTTCTTGTTTTTTCCCTATCAGTGACCATATTGCTAGGTCTGTTAGAGTTGGCAGATTGCCTATTCAAAGAAGGCAGTTCTTCATACTCATTATGGCCCGTGGAGCAGGAGTTCATCTCCGTTTCTATGGGAGGATAGCCAAGTTAATTTTGCATACACACACACACACACACACACACACACACACACAAATGACAAACAAGTCACACAAAAAAGCAAAATGCTAAATCCAATGTTTCCTTTCCAAACGGATTTTAACAACCGCTAGGTTTTGTATTTTTTAATTTGGAACTGAAATGCCAAATTGACAAACCTATTTTGTAACAAGCAATTTCTTGCTTGCTTTTGATGAAATGTAAGCCTATCTCGAAATATATTTGGGTCGATTCAACAGAGTACAAGGATACCAAATCACTGCTAATTGAACAGAGGATTTTCTTTAATCTCGAAAATTCCGAAACCATCTTATGAGTTCAATGCATTACCGACTGACCTATCGGGATCCTAAAAGCCTAGGATAAGGCGATGATTTTGTTTTCCTTTGATCTTTTTTATTATAAAAAAATGTTTACACCCTTTTAGATCGTCTTCTTTGGTTTATTAACGTCAATTGTATATATTCGTCACTCCCTCTAGTCAGAAATAGGCATTAAATTACTATGCCCCGCATCATCGTCTTGATGTTGGTAATGATATATATATATATATATATATATATATATATATATATATATATATATATAAACATTCACACACAAATCCCCCCCCCCCCCCCCCCACACACACACATGAAAATTCAAAGTGCATTTGATTTTTAAAAAAATATTATGAAGGGAGAATCTTTTTTTTTTTGTCTAACGAAATAAGAAATGCGTCCTTCAATTAACGGCGAATGTCCGGAATCACAAAGTCTACCTAACTTTTTTAATATTTCAAAAGAAAACTTATGAGAGTTCAAGGACTATCATGACCAGTAATTTTTTGTTCTCTTTAATTGCGCAGTTCCGATGACTCTTTATAGAGCAGTAAAATTAGGTGCCCCAAACGTAAACAATAACAAGTTGCTAGTGATTTTCGTTAGGGACCGGAATAATTTACGCACAATATAGGTCTCCCAATTTTGTAGTTTGAGTTGTAGGCATTACACTTTCAGTATTGAAAATATGTTTACATAAAATCTAACAGTTGCAGAAATAATAATATAAGGCTAAATTATTCTGAAAACCTAGCTCCGAATAATTCTCGTCTTGTTCACACCAGCGCAATAATTTGCTCTGGTCTAAAAATAGATAGACTGTAACTTTTGATAAATTTTACCTTTTGTTCCATAAAATATCGATATCTAGACATTATTTGATGCATGATCGGGTATTTATGAATATGTGTTTCTTTTGCCACCTAACAGCCAAATTTTAAAGGTTATTTTTTTCTATAATTTACATTGGAACGTGAGCTGTCAAGGCAGGAACATGTGGTTTGCCATGTGCTTCTAGATCTTTGTTTACGTTTTGGGCAGCTAATTTTACTGCTCTATAGTATAACAATTTCTTCCGTCATATATTCTTGTGGCTTGGTGGCTCAGCGATACGGTGTCTCGTCTTGTCTCAAAACTCAAGCAATGTTAAGCGTGGTCAATGGTGACAGTGGTCGTGAAAAATTCAATTCCCGATGCCAGTTCTTTGGTAAGGCACGTTACACACATTACCCCCACTTGACTCAGGTGTGACTGAGGACCTAGCTATCGGTAGTGACGGATATTGTAAAAGTGTTAGAACAAAAAAGATGCCTAACAGCCGATTGGTACTGTATGAAATTGAACTGATGTTCTATATGGCCTGCTAGAGAAATAAAAGAATCAATATGAAGCGCACATATCATGGTGTACCCGTGTAAAGGAGGTACATTTAATATTCACATTTATTTCATTTATCTTTATCTTTAGTCACATCCTTCCTCCGTTTTTGTTTTTGTTGTTATTGCTGATGCTGTGGTTGGTGCCCTTGTTTTTTGTTAATGATTTGTTTTGTTTTTATTTGTTTTTTTAACGTAATCATAGATTTCCGAAGTTTTTGTTTTTGTTGTTGTTGTTGTTGTCGCCCTTCTTTTTGTTTATGATTTGTTTTGTTGTTGTTTTTTTACTTTTTTAAACTTTTGTTTCTAGAACGTTATTATAGCTACCGGAATTTTGTTATTGTTGTTGTTGTTGTTGTTGTCATCGTCGTCGTCGTCGTCGCCCTTGTTTTTGCTAATTATTCGTTTTATTTCTGTTTTTAGAACGTATTTAAGTAATTTCCTTTAAAATCCCCACTACTATAGCTATCACTCGTCTCATTTAACGTTTCCATTTCCATTTTAGAGAATAATAATTGCGAAGAGAAAAGGCTATCAGAGGAAAAGGCACAGTACAACCCAAAACAAAATAAACAGCCAGCTTTGACAAGAGAGGAGAAAAAAGATTGTTGTCAGTTATTAGCCTTAGCCAGGCATTGACAGGGAACAGGGCTATAGTCTCCATTCACGCCACTCACGACTGCCTTCCCCAGGGAACAAAGACAAGGGGGGTTGAATACACGGACGGCATGGTCTTTAAATAAAGAGAGAATCTTTCCTCTCTCGCACGCGACCTCATTCACCGCATTCCGCCGATGACGCGCGCCCACTCACGTGCCACAATAGGCGCCAAGGTTCAAGTAGAGCCCGACGAGAGCATGCGGACTTTTTCAAACTTGTAGGGTCTTCGGTCTTGAAATAAAACTAAAAATGGAGCGAGCGTTATTCGGGGTTTATTATGGGTGAGTGTTTGGATGGATGGATGGGTGGATGGGTGAATAGATTGGTGAAATGGATGAGTAGATGGATGGATAGATAGATGGATGGATGGATGGATGGATGGGTGGATGGGTGAATAGATTGGTGGAATGGATGAGTGGCTGGATGGATGGATGGATGGATGGATGGATGGATGAATGGATGGATGGAAGAGTGGATTGATCGACAGGTGGAGAGAGAGAGAGAGAGAGAGAGAGAGAGAGAGAGAGAGAGAGAGAGAGAGAGAGAGAGGGAGGGAGTGAGCGGATGGAATGATATAAAGATGAATGGATGAATGAGTAAGATGGCGGGTAGATGGATGGATGGACGGTTGGATGGATGGATTGGTGGAAGGATGGACTGATGGATGGATGTTTGAATGGATGGGTGGGTGGGTGGGTGGATGGATGGATTGATGGATAAATGGATGGATGAATGGATAATACATAGATGGATGAATAAATGAACTAATCGGTGGATGGTTTGGAGATTAACAGATATCATCGTTTCAGTAGTTTATTTTTATTTCATAATATAAAGAATGGAATTGGATTGCAAAGAATTGCTATCGTGCCATTAAGTTATTCATTTTTGAGATGCCATTAACTGAAATCTGATATTCTTTGTCTTGTGTGGCCCATCACATAAAACCGATATTATGTTGGCTTGAACCAGATGCCGTAAGGTGCATTTTACAAAATTAAAATCATAAGAAAAATGATAGAATTTTTGTTTTTCTGGTACTTACAGAACCGAAACTCACCATCTCCAATACAGCATCATAGATTTTTATCCAAGTTTGTATTTTTTTAACGTGCACTATAATGTGGTCTTGTGGGATGACACTCGTTTCGGATCGGAAGGTCCTGTGTTCGACCCTCGCTGGCGCATAGTTGAGTCCTTGGAAAAGGCTCTTTGCTCACTGTCTCTCATCGTACTCAGGTGTAAAATGAGTACCTAGCCGTAATATGCGTAGCCTCTGTCGGAAAAGAAAAGATTGTATTATCGCCTAACATGTGTGGTCATGTCTCATCCTACACGTTACGAGTTGCTGTTGGTCAGGGACCCTTTGTAAAGCGCTTTGAGCACGTTAAGTGGATATTGCTCTATATATAAAAAAGCGCGTTTGGGGGGGGGGGGGGGTTACTGTCATTTTAAAAAATCATCCCGACATAATACTGATTCGTGGCGGTGAGTCACATTTAAATTTTAAAATCATTATCTGGAACCTAGACTAGCGTCCTATCCAAAGAATAGCAAGCAATTGCTATTGTCCGTTTCATTCGATAGAAACGGGATAAACTCCGGCTCCATGGGCCCAATGGCTCTGAAGGACTACTACATTATTATCCTGGAACTTGTTCACTCCGACATGGCATAATTCTGAGACGATGGGACAAGATCTTATAATCGCATGTACCGTGTCATAAATGTGAAATAGTAATTCCCATATTGATAGCAGCAGTCATATAGATGGAACCAAGTTGACGTAACTCAGCTCTTAGTTATTATTTGTAGACCACCTGTTAGTGATTAGATTTCACTAAATCGTATAAATTATACTATAAACGTTAAAGATTACACACAGATATAGATAGAATGCGCTTGGCCAAGGAGTTCACAACATTGCCATCCGGAAGTATAACGGACCAACACACAAATTCTGTGTAACCATGAACTTTTATAGTTTGGTTAATACAGTTTAGTGAGAACAACTCACAAACGCGGATGGCAAAAACAATAACAAAGGCCTGAGTTACGTCATCTTCGAACTATCTATATGTTATATCTAGCTGGTGGGTGTTGTGAGTTTTTCACATAAACGCATAGCATTAATCGGTAGTATGCGTTTTGGTAAAATATTCACATGTCTTGCCCACCGATATTACCATCATACACAACCAACTTTAAAGGTTTATTGACGCTATGCATTTGGGTAAAATGCTCACAACATCCACCATTCGAATATAACATACCCACATACAAAACTATATGCCACCTTGAACGTTTATAGTCTGATTGATATGATTTAGTGAGAACTAATCGCCAAAATGGCTGTTTTAAAAATAACAAAGAGATGAGTGACGTCATTTTTTTTCCTTCTATAGTATGTTGAGGGAGTTCAATGAGAACTTAACACTCAACTTGCAGTCTAAAATATTGATAATAAAGAGCCCAGTGACGTCAACATCATTTATTTCATAAAATTCCATGTGACATTATTAGTTAGTTACATTCTTTTTTGAATACATGTGAAGTTTATGTCAACAAACCATTGTGTTAAAACAACTCGTGTAAACAACTCAGGAGTGTTTCATCGATTACACAAACAACCCGTGTCAACACGGAGACGTGTTATATTATGTGTTATATCGGATGTCAATGAGGAGGAAGGAAAACGAACTCACACACAGTAAGTGGGATACACCAGGAGGGAATCACAATTCAGTTTAATATGCCAGGTATTTATAGTTCATTCTTGCCATAAAATCGAAATCAATCTTCTGAAGAAAAACAACGCGTTTTGTATAGAATGAATGATGTTGACATCACAGCTATTTGCAATTGATTTTATACCGTCGGTTGGGTGATTTGCTCTTACTAAATTCCTATCAAAAACAGAAATCATTAAAATCAATAACAAATCACAAACACCAGTGAAGATTGGAAACAAAATTGAAGGAAGTTCAGGCATTCACTTATCTGGGAACCAAGATCACTAAAAATAGAAATTTTAGAGAGGATCGTTTAACTCTACAGGGCTTTTGGTGCTCTTGGAAATATTTGAAAGTCAGAGGATACACACCAAAACAAAGATCCGATTGTTGAATTCCAACATTCACTCTGTGTTACTATATGGTGCTGAAACATAGAGGATGACAAAGATCATCTGTAAAGAGTTTGTCACGTTCCAAAACAAATTGCTTTAGGAAGATATTGAGGATATTCTGGCAAGCAACCATCTCAAACAGCGACGAGATGAAGAAAGCAAGACAAGAGCCTGGATTGGCCATGTCTTCCGGATGAACCATGATGCTATACCAAGGATTGCACTCAGATGGATCCCGCGGGAGCAACGAGGAGAGGGAGTCCCTTGGAGACGCAGAGAAGGGCCATAGAGCGTGACATGAAGGCCCAGAATTGGACGTGGGGACAAATGTCAAAGATGATAGCAAATCGTGATGGTTAGAGATTTCTGAGTCGGCCTTATGTGGAGCATACCTAGTGTCTTGTCCAAAGGGTAGCAATAACTATTTTCATTAAATTAAAAGTAGACAATCTCCTCATTGTTTTAAATACGTTTTAGTACAACCAGCCATAGCACCATACCATCATCGTCATCATCACCTCATTGCTCACGGCTGAAAATATTGCGAAAGCTAGCGCCCTATCCAAAGGGTTATAAGCCCTATTTTTATGATTTAACACTGTCCTGATCCTCGATGTCTTTTTTAAAAGACTTTTCAGCGCCGGTCCGCCAATCCACCGCCTAAACATCCCATCATCATCTCCATCGTCACCACATTGCCTCTGGCGGAAAGTAGGATCTAATTGTGTCAAATTATCGAGTGGCCTCCGATAAATGCTGTCATTGACACATGGAGTAGACCATGATCTTCACCATCACTATCATCATCATCATCATCACCGTCATCATCACCATCATAATCATCATCACCACCATCATCATCATCATCACCGTCATTGTCATTATCTGGAACTAACGGCACATCGACTGGCTTCGTTAGAACAATAGCCAATGGGGGAGGCTGGACCGAGTTTTGTGTCTATAATGCGTCTTTAGGTGGTAGGGATCACCATTTTGTTTTCTCTTTGCATCTCTCCCCCCCCCCTGTCTCTCTTCCCCCCCCCCCCCCCCCCCCCGCTCTCTCTCTCTCTCTCTCTCTCTCTCTCTCTCTCTCTCTCTCTCTCTCTCTCTCTCTCTCTCTCTCTCTCTCTAACTTTCTTTCTCTTTCTTTCTTTCTCTCTCCGTCTTTGTTATCTCACATTTCCACCCCTCTCCCTTTACTCTCTTTCTTTCTCTCCTGCCCTTTTTATCTCTCTGTTTGACTTCTATCTATCTATCTATCTATCTATCTATCTATCTATCTATCTATCTATCTATCTATCTATCTATCTATCTATATAAGTCACGCAGAGAGATTTTTAAAAGGGCAGGGGAGAAAGAAAGAGAGTACGGGGAGAGGGTTGGAAGAGTGTGATAACAAAGACGGAGAGAGAAAGAAAGAAAGAGAAAGAAAGTTAGAAAGGGAGAGAGAGAGAGAGAGAGAGAGAGAGAGAGAGAGAGAAGGGGGGGAGAAAGAAATGGAAAGAGAAATCAAAATGGTGATATATATATATATATATATATATATATATATATATATATATATATATATATATATATATAATAATAATAATATATATATATATATATATATATATATATATATATATATATATTTTCTATAATATCTATTATCTATCTATCTATTCTAATATTTGCTATACTTTTTCTTCTCGATCAATCTACATCGATGTCTCTACATTTTGGTCATCGTCAGGACTGTGTACTGCTTCCACTTCTTGCTCTTGTTATTATTGTTGTTGTTATTTTTGTTGTTATTGTTGTTATTGTTGTTGTTATTGTTGTTATTGTTGTTGTTATTTTTGATGTTATTGTTGTTGTCTTTGTTGTTGATGATGCTGTTTGTTGAGGTGATTTCCGTGTGCTGTAGGATTATAATAAATGGTTTCGGATATATCATATTCCATTATTAAACACCAGGCAGAAGCCACATTTACCTGAAAAAAGAACTTTACAACAGCTGCTACCCACATAGACGGAAATCTTATTACACAACTACATACAAGGTACAATATTATTATTATTATTATTATTATTATTATTATTATTATTATTATTATTTTATTATTATTATTATTATTATTATTATTATTATTATTATTTATTATTATTATTATTATTATTATTATTATTATTATTATTGTTATTATTATTATTATTATTATTATTATTATTATTATTATTATTATTATTATTATTATTATTATTATTATTATTATTATTATTATTATTATTATTATTATTATTATTATTATTATTATTATTATTTCAATATCATTATTATTATTATTATTATTATTATTATTATTATTATTATTATTATTTTTATCACCACTCGATATGTAATTATCCATCTATCTATCTATCTATCTATCTATCTATCTATCTATCTATCTATCTATCTATCTATCTATCTATCTATCCATCTATCTATCTATCTATCTATCTATCTATCTATCTATCTATCTATCTATCTATCTATCTATGTCTTCTATCTATTTTTCCTATCTATCTGGTTCTCTCTATCTATCGATCTATCTATCTGTCTACTCTCTATCTATCTATCTATCTATCTATCTATCTATCTATCTATCTATCTATCTATCTATCTATCTATCTATCTATCTATCTAATCTATCTATATATCTTTCCTTTCTTCATCACTCCACTTATAATCCTCCCCCATCCCCCCACCCTCACCCCGATCGTTCACACCCTCCAAGCCATTAACACAATCGTTTGAACGTGCATGATCGGTAATCAAACGTTCCACGTTCGCACGTGCATCGCACTCAATTCAACTCCGCTCAACGCGCACGTCGGCTCGTCCAGCCCTCTTCCCAACACCACACGCGCCTGCGCCATAGCACTCTGTTTAGGGAGGCTATAGCCTGCGCTCGATCGTGCACCATTTTGCACTGTGGCTCAATGCGGACTTTTGGCTATTTGGGGACACTAATGACTGCCTTGTTGAGTCATTTTCCTACTCATTCAACCATAAGACATTGAGAATATAGTTATTATGTGACCACGCGCTTCAATTAGGTATTAGATCGCTGTAAACCAGATTCAGAAAAATTGAATATTAAATGGAAACTTTAAGTATGAAAACTTAAAATGTTATATGTCACCCTGAGCCTCAAAACGGTTTTATGTGAATAAGACCAGTAAAAGTGAATATGAGCTATTTAAATATTTTTATATAGCGCAATATCCACTAAACGTACTCAAAACTCGTTACAAGAGGTTCCTGGCCAACAGAAACACATAACATGTAGAACGAGACATGACGCCTGTTAGGAGATATTACAATTGTTTCCAACAGAGACAAGCTGTTAACGGCCAGAAACTCGAACCAAGGACCCGAAAGTGAGTGTCATACCACAAAACCACGAAGCGACACAGTTAATTTACAGTTATGAAACATGAGCTTAGGGTGATCTGTTATGTCGTATGAGATGTGTATGTATTTATTCTACAAACAAAGAATACAAATTAACTCAAAGTTTCATATTTGTTGCTTTACATTCAATTTCCAAGATAAATATTTGAACAATTGTATATAAAATGTGCCAGACAAAGCAAGAAAGAAAAATACAAGAAAAAAAAAACTATCCCAAAAAACCAGTCTATCTCGACTGGGGATTGAACTTCAGATCTTCTGATTAACAGTCAGACGTGAATCCATAAAACCACAGAGGCTCCCGATATATAAACAAGCAAACAAGCCAAACACAAATAAATGAAAAAAAAAAGAAAAAGAAAGGAAAAAAAAAGAAAAGTTAAGAAAGCGAAACAGTAATAGAAATAAAGTTTTATGCCTTGGAATAAATGCAGGTTATGCCACGACTCGCTTGAATTAAAGTTTTGACATTTAATTTCTAGTTTATTTTTATGGGTATATACATCATGCCGTGGTCATTGCTCTTCTCTCTTTATTTTCTATAGATTTTGAAAAGGCTTATGATGGGCTCATTATTTCAAGCGCACGCGCCAGCACAAGGCCGTATGCACATTTTGCATCAGTTCACACAGTAATCGCACACTATGTAGATGCGACGTGCTCACCTTGGGCCTCGCACGCGACTTAGAAAAGCAATGCTCACCACGTCTTCCTGAGATAGGGGGCTGCTCTCACGAGGGAACCGACGTCCCGAAATGCAGCGTCCATGGCAAAACGTATGCTTGGGACATTACCTTGTCAAAAACAGTACATTGGCTTGCCGTCAAATTTCCATTCGCTGAGTGAGTGTGTCCTTGATGTTTTTAGGTGTAAGATTAAAATGCTGATGTTTCGACGCGTGTAGCTGGATTTAGTTGAGTGTCGGTATAAAAGAAATGGGCGACGATAAATGAGAGGCGTAAAAAAAGATGTTTTTCTTTATTACTTGTTTATTTGTTTGTTTTAATCCTTGCCAGTCTTTTTCAATAATATTTTGGCTATATAACGTGTATGAGGGATGGTTAGGGGTATGTAGCTGGAGGGAGGGGTGTTGACAGGAAGCTTGTTGAGCTGATTGTACGTCAGATAGAACAAAAATCATATTTCTATTCTAGAAATATGATGGCCGTCCTTTCATGTTTTTTTTCATTAGTAAATTGGTTGATCCTAAGTTAGATATAGGAAAAGTACTCTGCTATTGAACACATCAATGTTAAAAGAAAATATACTTATAAAGTTAGGGAATACACCTTTTTAGAGATTTGTTTTGGAAATTCAGTGAGGTCAATTTTTTGTCCTTGGATTTTTTCACACAGTTAAGCGTTCCTCTGCACTTTTTTTATTGGTTTTGTTTTGTTTGTTCCTTTCTTCTCTTTGACGAAAGTTGACCAAACGAGTCTTTAGTATAACGTTGTTTTTTGCTCACACTTCAAATTGAAGTATTCGTAATACGCCTACTTTGGTATCGAATACCATATGAGATTGGTTCCTTATACGTATACCTTACCGAAAAGCAACCAACTGAGCTCTAATTCGCCTTCGGTTTTGTGTCATGATGTAAATGTTGGCTATCTTTTGTAAGTGTTCCAAGTGTCTTATGAGACAATAGGGTTGAAAAGGAATGGCGACGAGTAGGGTCGGCAAATGGGCTGAATCTCGATTTTTTTAAACTCACTCAATCCTAGAGATTTGAGGTACTTTTCAAAATTGGAAAAAAATGTATTAAAAATGATCATGTACATAGATAGTTTTATTCAACTATCATTAACATGCAGAAACTAAAAAGCTTTGATACTACGTCCATAATTTGTCTCTTTAAAATGTAATTAATAGGCATGGGGTAAAAGTAACCTGGGTAAACTACGGATAAAGTCGGTGTTAGGGTTGAGTGAGTTATCAAGGGATCTATCTA
>NC_088366.1:29933546-29948546 GCF_034508935.2 Berghia stephanieae
AACTAAGATTGAACAGATATTTCACTCCTACTTATTTTCTCTCTCTCTCTCTCTCTCTCTCTCTCTCTCTCTCTCTCTCTCTCTCTCTCTCTCTCTCTCTCTCTCTCTTTCTTTCTTTCTTTCACACGTGCGATATACACAACATAAACATATTCATTTCGTTTCAATTTGTTACGATTGTGGCAATTCGACACCAAAAATTATCATCATTATCAATTGGTCAGTTAATCTTACATTAAATAAATTAATCAGTTAATCAGGTTCGTCCATCGATCATCATCATCATCATCATCATCATCATCATCATCATCATCATCATCATCATCATCATCATCATCACCATCATCATCATCATCATTATTATTTTTTATATTATTATTATTATTATTATTATTATTATTATTATTATTATTATTATTATTATTATTATTATTATTATTACATTATTATTATTATTATTATTATTATTATTATTATTATTATTATTATTATTATTATTATTATCACCATCATTATCATTATTATTGTTATTATTGTCAGTGTAGAACAAAATTGTAAAGCAAATACTTAACACACATTACCCCACTCGACTCAAGTGTGAATGAGTACCGAGCTAAATGCCTCTAGTTCTTATTTAGTTCCTCATGTTCTGTGGCATATTTTGTGGCCCATCCTGTCAAACTGGTGTCTTGCAAGGGTGAAATCGATGGCACCATTCGAGATTCACAGGTTTTAATTACCAATAGAAATCATACATTAACTTTAAATTTCCAATTAACAATTGAAAAGAAGCAAAGTCATTAATATTGAAGATGTACACCATATGTGACTTATGAGATAACACCATCCAAAAATCAGTGCTAGAAGGAAAAGTAGCTGACAGAGAAAGAAGACACGAGGCAAACCAAGGAAGTCCTGGATAGGAGATGTGGAGGCAACAACTAGCAAAAAGATAATCGACTGCTCGGTAATCCGGTAATGGCCGTTGTGCGTGAAGAATGGCGTTCCATGACTTTCAACCTCGTAGAATAAAACGTGAAAACTTAAGATTTTATTATAGCACAAAATTCACAAAATGTGCTCAGATTGTGTGCTTCTTTGAAGTATCGGAACAATTTTTGAAAAGTTGGAGGTCAGTTTGATTGATTGATATTGACGCTATGAGTTTAGATAGATGAATTGTACCAAAACATAAGACTATTTATGCTGTGCGTTTATCCATAAAGCTCACAACATTCGCCAGCCAGAAATAACGTTCCAAAACACAAAATTGTGTGTAGCCTTAAACGTATCTAGTCTGATTGATGATAATTAATTAGAACTACTTCAAAATGACTGTTAAAAACAATAACAAAGAACTGAGTGGCGTCAATTTCGTTCTATCTTTAAGGGCTAACCCACACCGGAAACTGACTCCGGCGACCCGGCTCTGCCGTCCTCTGTTGTCTTCCGGATATAGACGTCGGGTACGGACAAAATACTAAGAATAAAGAGAAGACCCGCTCGACCTATCCATACCAAGCTCGAAAAAAAAACGGCAGAGGACGGCAGTGCCGGTGTACCACGCGAGAATGACTCTACCAAAAAAAAAGACTCTAGAGTTAAATTGGCGTACGCGAGGCAGACTCTGGAGTTAGTCTCGCGGCCACGAGGCTAACTCTAGAGTCTGTCTCGCGTACGCCAATTTAACTCTAGAGTCTTTTTGGCGATAGAGTCATTCTCGCGTGCTACACCGGGTGGTCGGAGTCAGTCTCCGGTCCCGGTGTGGGTTAGCCCTAACAATCATAGTCTGTTAGAGGGCCTTCAGTGAACACTAATCACCCAACTGGCTGTCTGTAAACAATCATAAAGACCTGAGTGAAGCCTTCTTTATATATTCTATCTTATGAAGTAATTTTTTTTCTTGCCAAAATTAAAAAATGCAATTTGTCATCGTACGCCAGAATACCCAGAGCTATCTCCGTCAGACAATCTCATCCAATCCAATCCAATCCCATCCCCCACACAATGATTCCTATTACCAGAGACATTCTATTTACAGTAGAATTGATCCAAACCTCTTGGCTCTTGACCGACTTGTATCTCTATGAGCTACTCACTCCGCTGGCGGTCCCTTGGGCACAGGTGATAGAGCAATGGCCTCATAAGCAAAGGCAACGGTATCGATCCCTATGTAGTCGAGATTTTTTCTGACTTCCCTGTCCACCCAGCATTGATTGGGTAACTGGGTCTGTTAGATCTGGCAGAAAATACGTTGCGATAGACTCAACGTGCTAACTAAAATTTAGTTGCTACTGTCCGTTAAAGAAAATGGAATAGAGTCCACCTCCATAGTCTTTTTCGGTCTGAAGGATTGATTCCAATACTGTCGTACTCTGACATAATACTTAATTTTTATTTCAGACAGAAACATTTTACTTCAAATATCTATCAAATAAAATTACCATTAACGTGTCAAAAAGTTTCAATTTCAGACTTCTACGAAGAGGCTCTGGGCATTGGTGGATATTCCTATATTGATGGAGAAAAAAAAGGAAGCTTTCTTTTATATACTGGCTAATTGCTCTGTAAAAAAAAAAATACATTTTTTTCCAGATGTCAGACAAGGCAACAACAAAAATGAAATAGGAAAATAAATCATTTAAAAAAATCAGTCTGCCTTGATTAGGGATTAAAGCTCAGACCTCCAAGTGACCTCTTGAAGGAAGATGAATGAAACATTGCGGGGTGATCTGAGCAAGATGGAACTGCAAATTCACCTCATAAACGTGACAATCCATTTGTTTATGTGTGGTTTATGTTTTTATAATAATAATTTTAATAATGATATCATTTATATAATGCCTAGGTTTTAAGCTTCAACGTGCTTTATTTATTTATATATTTATTCATTATCATAGTTTATTCATTACAATTTATTTTTCACACAAAAGTGTCATTGTGTATACCTTGAGATACACAATTCGCCGTGTCAGATCAATATCAGCTCGTGCTGGAAAAGATTCTTATGTAGGGAAAGTTGAATTCCATCCTTCGTGATACAATCTAGAATGCCTGCAAGACATAGTCGTAGTTTACGATTTGGTGGAAGTTGTGTCGGTGCTTAATCTGATTAATTTAACGTCACATAAACATTATCTATCGAACTCAATCTGTCTCTCTCCTTCTCTCTCTCTCTCTCTCTCTCTCTCTCTCTCTCTCTCTCTATCTATCTATCTATCTATCTATCTATCTATCTATCTCTCTCTTTCTCTCTCTCTACCTCTGTCCCTCTCTCTCTATCCCTCTACCTCCATCTGTGTGTGTTTGTGTGTGTGTGTGTGTGTGTGTGATTGTGTGTACGTTCGCGTGAGTGTCTTTATGTATCTCTATATCCACCATACTCCCAGGTATTCCTTTATGATCAACATAAACAAATACATTCCTTCTCACTCTCCTCTATCTGTATCTCTATCTATCTATACATACATAGATCCGTAGATAGAAAGATAAATAGCTAGATAGATAGATTGATAGATAGATAAAACATCATAAAATATCAATTTAAGTCTCCCTATTATATCACACGTTCTCCCCCCCCCCCTTCCCCTCTCTCTCTCTCTCTCTCTCTCTCTCTCTCTCTCTCTCTCTTTATGTCTTTTTATCTCTTTCTCTCTCAGATAGATAAATAGATAGATAGATAGGTAGAGACAGCTAGATAGGTAAATGGATGGACAGATGGATGAATGATGGATAGATAGATAGATAGATAGATAGATAGATAGATAGATAGATAGATAGATAGAAAGATAGATAGAAAGATAGATAGATAGATAGATAGATAGATAGATAGATAGATAGATAGATAGATAGATAGATAGATAGATAGATAGATAGATAGATAGATAGATAAACATTTAAGATGAAACCATTGTTGAAGAATCTGGTGTTGACTATGACGGTAGAGTATAATATAGATTAATTTCACCTCATACCTCCTGACACATCTTTTGCTTCGACGTGTTTTCTCTTCAGGGACTCTTACAAGAACTCTTGGTTGTTGGTTAGATATTGTTCTTGTGTAAATACTTTACTGGAGTTTCCTGTGTGGTTTGTAAAGTTATAGGCTCTACACACCTACGTTTCGGAACGTGGAATGTCCAAATGGAACGACGTCGTTCTAAACCGCGTTGTGTGAAAGAGAAAAACCGTTGAATCGTACTCTATCATTCGCCCAAAGGTGAAAGCAAAGGTAGCCGCAAGGAACAATCTACTGGGGAAAACTCGGGAAAACGCGCTAAAACAAAATGGGATGCGGATCCCAAAAAAATTAAGGACAACAGCATTAGGACTCTGCTACTCCACGGCTGAGTATTGTTCTCCTGTTTGGTCAAAATCAAGCCATGCCAAACATGTTGACCCCGATCTTAACAACACCTGGAGACACTGAAACCAATACCCTTACCAGAAGTTTATAGATAGAATGCGCTTGGCCAAGGAGTTCACAACATTGCCATCCGGAAGTATAACGGACCAACACACAAACTCTGTGTAACCATGAACTTTTATAGTCTGGTTAATACAGTTTAGTGAGAACAACTCACAAACGCGGATGGCAAAAACAATAACAAATGCCTGAGTGACGTCATCTTCGAACTATCTATAGACTTTCAGGAATAGCAACACTACATATCAGGAGGGGGACACACATACACACACACACACACACACACACACATATATATATATATATATATATATATATATATATATATATATATATATATATATACGAACAAGAAATAAACACCAGACACCTTTTCTATGACAATACCATCCCAATAAAAAAAACTAAAATCAAAGAGTAGTTTTATGTTATCTGAGTCTGAGAATATCCATCACAACCATGCAGCCACGTACAGAGTCCATACCGAGAGCGAATGGGACAGTTACAATAATGACGCCATCCACAGCCCAACGGAAAACCTCCCACCTGGAACAAATCTATCCAGAAGAGAGTGGGCGACACTCGACCAGGCAAGAACTAAAATGGTGAAGACTGAGCAGAACATGTTAAAGTGGTCACTTTCGAAGGACAGCCAGTGTTCATGCGGACACCCCCAATGCAGTCCAAATGAACAGTCCATGGAACAGTCTCTTGGAATATAACTTGGGACCGACGTCCACTAACACTGACTAAGGGCTAACCCACACCGGAAACTGACTCCGACGACCCGGCACTGCTGTCGTCTGCCGTCTTCCGAATAAAGACGTCGGGCGCGGACAAAATACTAAGAATAAAGAGAAGAGCCGCTAGACCTACCCATACCAAGCACCCGGCCGAGGTCCTCTGCCATTTTTTAGGTGCTTGGTATGGGTGGGTCTAGCGGCTCTTCTCATTATTCTTAGTATTTTTTCCGTGCCCGACGTGTTTATCCGGTTAGCCCTTAGGAACCTGCAGCCCAGAGGCTTTGAAATGGATCCAGCGCTGGTGTGAAACGATATGATTTTGACGACTAGAACATGGCGTGTGGAAGGGTCGCCGCGACGTTCCGAACCGACGTTCAGGTACACCGTGTCAGAACATACGTGTGTAGGGTCTATTATGTGGGACATTTTATATAGATAGTATGCGCTTGGCTAAGAAATTCACAACATTGCCATCCGGAAGTATAACTGGCCAACACACAAAACTATGTGTAACCTTGATCTTTTATAGTCTGCTTAATACAGTTTAATGAGACTTACTCATAAAAGCGGATGGCAAAAAACAATAACAAAGCCCTAAGGGACATCATCTTCGAACTATCTATAGTGCCATGGTGTGGAGGTGGGGTGGGGGGGGGGAGGGAGGTGTGATCTAGTGCCGCGCTGAGGACCGGACCGAGGACCGGTCCCACGGTCTTTTAGCTGTGAACCGTGGTCCAGTCCCAAAGAGGAAGACCGCCGGCGGTCCTCACTTCTTATCACCTTTCAACGGTCTCGCGCCATACTACTTCCCCAGCGATTCGTTGCCTCGGTCCTTTGCCTATCTTCCACCAATCACCACCCATCCCACTTAATTAATCGCACCCACCCCCCTTTGCCATACACTAAACGACACAGACGACCATAGAGGCAGACGACCACCTCCCTCCACTCCGCAAACCGCCCTTTCGTGTGTGAGATGGGGGGAACAGGAGGCGCACGCCTTGGACGATTCCATTATACGGGGTAAATTTCAAAATTTACTACACCATAATGATCGCAATGACAATGATCTATGATGAAGGCATGACCCCTCTTCTCTAATGGGTTATTGTTTGAAATGTATGTGACTACTAAAGATGTGTGTGTGTGTGTGTGTGTGTGTCGTGTGTGTCGAACCTAGCAAGTTGCAAGTCTGATTTTTTGTTTTCTTTTGTCCATCTCTTGTCGCCACTCCTTTCTATTAGGGGAGGGCATCCAGGTCACCAAAAGGTCATCGATGCTTTAGGTTTGAGAAGTCAGGTCATCGAGGACTGAGAACTTCCCGACCTCCACTTAGTTCTCGATGCTTTTCTCGTCTCGAGAATCTTGGTCGTCGATGCTTCTCGTATTGAGTCCCGAGTCCCGAGTCTCGAGACTATACTGCGCGAGCGACGCACGCGTTACTAACAATGTGTACTATCTGCATTGTTCACCCCTCTCTCGCGCCGGCGATGATTCCAGCGAAGCTCGAGACTTTTTTGCGTCTCGATGCTTTTTTGAGTCTCGAGACTCAAAAAAGTCTCGAGCATCGCTCTAGTCATCGGTGCTTTCATTCAATACCTAGTCATTGGTATTGGGTATTGACGTTATATCATATTTTAAACAGCTAACAAAACACAAACGTCGTAAATAGATCAAAATGGTTATAGGTATCAATGTTTTATTATTATACAAAGTGAATTTATTTAATGTATTTTAAGTTTTAATACAAAAAAGCCATCCAAAGCTCAGTTGAAGTGCTACTTCTCGGGAATTCCCGACTTTTCCTTGGTCATCGAGTTCGGGAAGTTTTGAGTGTTGGTGGCCGATGACTTGAGGTATCATCGAGACTTCCGCTCGACACTACTTTCTATCGCATTGTTGTCATTTAAAATAATACAATAATATTAAAATTTCGTTTGGTGTTTTAACTAATCAAGTAATATGAGTTTCATTAGTTTCTTCCGTCCAAAAAAACCAGTTATAACGTCTGTATTTTTAAAAGGTCCAATAGAATATTTGGGGACCCCGATAGCTCAGTTGATAGAGCACTCTCTTTATACGCAAAGGGCCAGAGATCGATCCCGGGTGCAGTCGATTTTTTTCTGAATCCCTGTCTACTCAGCAATGAATGGGTAGCTGAGTTTGTTAGATCTGGCGAAAAGTCACCATCGACCCCTCTTATCACCTCATCCACCCCCTCTTATTATAACTTCACGTCTCTCTCTTACTCTTCAATGCTCGCTGCCCTCTAATGTGTGTGTGTGTGGGGGGGGGGGGGGGGGGGGGGGGGGGGGGGGGGTAGGAGTTGCGTGTGTGTATCAACGCCACGAACAACTCGATCAACGCCTTGGGCGATGCCATTATCTCCGTTAATGGGGATAAATTTCAAATTTTATTAAATTATCGAAGTAACAATGAAGTACGGTGAGCAAATAAAGAAGGCATCACCCATCTTCTCTAATTAGGTTACAATTTGAAATGAGTGTGACTACTCCGTGTGTTTTACTCCTGTAGGCCACGGTTTTCATCGTGTAGCGGTCTTTAACGGTTCAAGAATGAACGGACCGGTCTAGAGACCGGTCCTTGCGGTCTTCATTTCCCAAGGACCGTAGGACCGTGGTCCTTAAGCTTGCCAAGGACCGCCCCGCACTAGTGTGATCGTAGATTGTTGGATTGATAGTGTTTACTGTGTTACATAATTATGAGTGTGCGTTGATGGATACTATAGATAGTATGCGCTTGGCTGAGAAGCTCATAACATTGCCATCCGGAAGTATAACGGACCAATACACAAAACTGTGTGTATCCATGAACGTTTATAGTCGGGTTAATACAGTTCAGTGAGCATTACTCATAAACGCGGATGGCAAAAAACAATAACAAAGACCTGAGTGACGTCATCTTCGAACTATCTATATCTGTGTTTTTGAATATGCATTTCCTTCTATGTCAGTTTATTCAGGCCTGCTGCGCTAGATGATTATGAGGGATTGATTGTTTCTCCCGGTATCAAATCATTCTCTAAGTTATTATTGGCGAGTACGTATTTGGCGTTGATTTATATGTTTACATATTTCTATTGATGCTGTAAGCTTATCCAAAAGCTCACAACATTTCGCCGGCCGGATACAGGGACCAACACTATCTATCCCCAAATATAATGCTCACAAAGCTTTTTATTTTCGTGTTTATTAATGCATTGCGTTTAGCTAAAAAAAAATGATAACAACACCTGTCAGCCGGATATAACGTACCAACACACACAACTATGCGTAAGCTTAAACGTTTATAGTCTGATTAAAACAACTGAGTGAGAACTACTCGTAAAAATGACTGGTCAAAAATCTATAGATAGAACAAAATTGACGTCACTCAGTTCTTTGTTATTGTTTTTAGCCAGCCATTTTTTTGAGTACTACTCACAAAATTGCATTAATCAGACTTTTAACGTTCATAATAGGATTCAATAGTCGTAACGTCACTTCCTTCCCAATGACGCATGGTAACTTTTTAACACTGGCTCTAAACTATCGGAACAATGGCGGACGCCCGTATGAAATATTTCTCCGGCGAGCATAAAAACGTTTCCAGAGGGAAAAAAAACACATAAATTTGATCATGTTTTGACTTTTACACATTCTGATCAAAAGGCATATGAAAAGGGAATGAAAAGTTCTAGCCAGCATGAAGAATAAAAAGTAATGATTTTCTTTGTTTAGAACCAAGATGGCCGCCGTTGCCGGGCTGCGTGACATCAGACTACTGAATCCAATTGTGGCCATCGTGGTTCTAAACAAAGAAAATCAGTACTTTTTATTCTTCATGCTAGATAGATAGAACTTTTCATATGTCTTGTGATCAGAATGTTTAAATGTCAAAACATGAACAGATTTATAATGTTTTTTTTCCCCTCTGGATACGCTTTTATGCTCGTCGGAGAAATATTTCATAAGGGCGTCCGCCATTGTTCCGATAGTTTAGAGCCAGTTACTGAGTTACCATGCGTCATTACGAGGGAAGTGACGTTACGACTGTTGACGCGTTTTACACAGTTTTTTGTGTGTTTGTACACTATATCTGATGGCGAATCTTGTGAACTTTTTGGATAAACACAATTGCATCAATACAGCACAACAGCCCCAAAACAAATAAACAAACTACAGTTCACACAACCACACCCACGCATTAACAAACACACACACGCACACACACACAATACATTGCGAGCAAACCTAAATTTACAATCAGACAAAATACGCTCAAAAAGTAATCACATCCGAAGGCGTAATCAGAAAGAAGAATCCGTACAAGTTATTTCTCAAAAAGACTTCATTATGTCGTGACAAAATGTGTCTGTCCAGAATGAAATTGAAGATGTTTTAGAGATTGAAAGATCAATAGTAATATAGGCGAGCCTAACAAAACGAAATGCAGACACTTATTGCTGGCTTGAAAATAATATGGCAATAGGTTGCAAACTGTACAAATGATGTGATATTGGAGAGTGGTTGGAGTGTCTGAAACATGGGATCGTGAAAATACTAACGTAAAGGTGAAAATGGAATGGACTTTGGATGGGAACAGTGACAAAATACTGTTCAATCAGATGCCTTTTTTATTCTCTCCTTTTCGTTTGTAAATAATGGGATACAAACTGAAGAATAAATGTGACCAACTGTATTAAATCGGTATTGTATCGGGGGTGTCTTGGATACTAAAATTGATTTTGTAGTAAAAAGTATATAAAACGTGTGTCAATATTATAGGTTTACTGTCATTCATTAAATACCACCTACTGTCATTCACTGTCATTTATTGTCATTCTCACTGTCATTTACTGTCATTTACTATCATTCTCACTGTCATTCACTGTTATTTATTGTCATTCTCACTGTCATTTACTATCATTCTCACTGTCATTCACTGTTATTTATTGTCATTCTCACTGTCATTTACTATCATTCTCACTGTCATTCACTGTTTTTTATTGTCATTCTCACTGTCATTTACTGTCATTTACTATTATTCTCACTGTCATTCACTGTCATTTATTGTCATTCTCACTGTCATTTACTGTCATTTACTATCATTCTCACTGTCATTCACTGTTATTTATTGTCATTCTCACTGTCATTTACTGTCATTTACTATTATTCTCACTGTCATTCACTGTCATTTATTGTCATTCTCACTGTCATTTACTGTCATTTACTTTCATTCTCACTGTCATTCACTGTTATGTATTGTCATTCTCACTGTCATTAACTGTCATTTACTATCATTCTCACTGTCATTCACTGTTATTTATTGTCATTCTCACTGTCATTTACTGTCATTTACTATCATTTACTATCATTCTCACTGTCATTTACTGTCATTTGCTGTCATTCATTAAATACCACCGACTGTCATTCACTGTTATTTATTGTCATTCTCACTGTCATTTACTGTCATTTACTATCATTCTCACTGTCATTCACTGTCATTTATTGTCATTCTCACTGTCATTTACTGTCATTTACTATTATTCTCACTGTCATTCACTGTTATTTATTGTCATTCTCACTGTCATTTACTGTCATTTACTATCATTCTCACTGTCATTCACTGTCATTTATTGTCATTCTCACTGTCATTTACTGTCATTTACTATCATTCTCACTGTCATTCACTGTTATTTATTGTCATTCTCACTGTCATTAACTGTCATTTACTATCATTCTCACTGTCATTCACTGTTATTTATTGTCATTCTCACTGTCATTTACTGTCATTTACTATCATTCTCACTGTCATTTACTGTCATTTACTGTCATTCATTAAATACCACCGACTGTCATTCACTGTCATTTATTGTCATTCTCACTCTCATTTACTGTCATTTACTATCATTCTCACTGTCATTCACTGTTATTTATTGTTATTCTCACTGTCATTTACTGTCATTTACTATCATTCTCACTGTCATTCACTGTTATTTATTGTCATTCTCACTGTCATTTACTGTCATTTACTATCATTCTCACTGTCATTCACTGTCATTTATTGTCATTCTCACTGTCATTTACTGTCATTTACTATCATTCTCACTGTCATTCACTGTTATTTATTGTCATTCTCACTGTCATTAACTGTCATTTACTATCATTCTCACTGTCATTCACTGTTATTTATTGTCATTCTCACTGTCATTTACTGTCATTTACTATCATTCTCACTGTCATTTACTGTCATTTACTGTCATTCATCAAATACCACCGACTGTCATTCACTGTCATTTATTGTCATTCTCACTGTCATTTACTGTCATTTACTATCATTCTCACTGTCATTCACTGTTATTTATTGTCATTCTCACTGTCATTTACTGTCATTTACTATCATTCTCACTGTCATTCACTGTCATTTATTGTCATTCTCACTGTCATTTACTGTCATTTACTATCATTCTCACTGTCATTCACTGTTATTTATTGTCATTCTCACTGTCATTAACTGTCATTTACTATCATTCTCACTGTCATTCACTGTTATTTATTGTCATTCTCACTGTCATTTACTGTCATTTACTATCATTCTCACTGTCATTTACTGTCATTTACTGTCATTCATCAAATACCACCGACTGTCATTCACTGTCATTTATTGTCATTCTCACTGTCATTTACTGTCATTTACTATCATTCTCACTGTCATTTACTGTCATCTACTATCATTCTCATTGTCATTCACTGTCATTCACTGCCGTCTATTGTCAGCACTGTCACCTATTTTCAGTCACTGCCATCTATTATGTAGGTCTATGTAGTCTTGTGATATGACACTCGCTTTCGGACTGGCCAGTCCAGGGTTCGAGTCCCGTTCTGGGCGGCGCATAGTTGTCCTTGGAAAAGGCTCTTTGCTCAAAATCTCTCACCGTAATCAGGTGTAACATGAATACCTGGACGTTCACAGCGTTTTCCCTGTCGGAAAAAAAATTGTAACATCGCCTAATAGGCGTCATTTCTCGTCCTACATGTTAAGTGTTGCTGGCGAGGTCCCTTTTGTAGTCCGCTTTGAGCACGTTTAGTGGATATTCAAAAAAAATGCTCATGTTTTTAATAACTGTTATTTTTTACCATCTACTGTTACTCCATGCTATACATTACTATCCAGTCATCCCCTGTCTCAACTGTCACCTACTGCCATTCTCTGCCACATACATGCACAAACAAATTACATCAATTGTTACACTATGTTACATACTGCTATCTTTTAGCAGCCACTACCATTCGTCGACTCTGAAGAAATTCCTTATGCGCCTGCCTTTACATTACAAACAGTAAATATTTGTAGTTGCTCTCCTTGCATTATCTTATCTTATTAAAGGCTGAATATAGGAATTATCATTTAAATGCCTTATACAATAATTACAAAATCTCATATACAAGTTTTACACAACTTTGAATGTAAGGGAAAATAAATCAATAAGGCAATGTAAAGTCGAAAATTACTATCATAGAATACTGGAGTTATTGATAATTGTGAATGATCGAATGAGTTATAAATGTATAAAGTTCATAGTATAATGAAATGTTAATGATAGAAATAATCATGAAAGCAACAACGATAATAATCATACATAAGTCTCTGGTAAATTATCATGATTTAAGATTGTTCAGATGACATGAATTTTATTTTTCAACATTTAGAAACCAGTATACAAATCATGAAAGTTATGGAAACAATTATATCCACATGACAATGTAAAGTTTAAAAGATAAATAAATAAATGAATAGATAACTAAATAATCAAACAAACAAATAAATGAGTAGAAAAGATAAATAAATGATACATTAAAAAAATGAAATTGAATTAAGAAATTAATCAATTAATCAATTTTTAAAAGTAAAATAAAATAAAACATATTAGTCATACTTAAATTTCAGATACTTAAACTGCCTATATCAACCAAGATTTTGAACTTATTCAAAGAACAATGCAATTTTTATGTTAAAACAGCGACTATTTCATGTTTTCACTATACGTATAATAAATGAGTTGTCTTTTTCTAAAACTTATTTTGGTCTGAAATCTTGGAATGCCGCCTCTGGTATACGTAATCATGGAAAATGTAAACAAAATTTATGGATTTATATCATTTATATTATGAATTATCTTGTAGAGCTGTATTAAATATCCCCTAATTCTTCTGTATTTGAGACTAGGTAGATCGAGGAATGCTAAACGTTCGCCATATGACATGTTCTCAAGCCAGGTAAGCAATTTTGTTGCTCGTCTTTGAATATTTTCAAGACCTATTGACTGTCTTATCTATATCATCAATGTAATTCAGTTTCATCTAATCGTATCCCCTCCCACCTATTCCCATCCACCCACATCCACTCCCATCCACCCCCATCCACTGCAATTCGCTGCCACCCATTGTCACAGTCAACTCCAAACATTCCCACCCACTGCCATCTACTGTCACCATCAACTCCAAACATTCCCACCCACTGCCATCTACTGTCACCATCAACTCCAAACATTCCCACCCACTGCCATCTACTGTCACCATCAACTCCAACCATTCTCATCCAATGTCATCGAACTCAATCCACTATTCACTGCAACCATTGTCACCATTAACTCCCATCCAGGCCATCTACTAATGCCATCCATTGTCGCCATCAACTCCTATCCACTCACTGCCATCCATTGTCATCATCAACTCACATCTACTGCCATCCATTGTTATCATCAACTCCCATCCAATGTCATCCACTATCATCCATTGTCACAATCAACTCCCATCCAATACCTTCCACTATCACCCATTGTCATCATCAACTCCCATCCAATGCCATCCACTGCCATCCATTGTCACAATCAACTTCCATCCAATGCAATCCAATGGAATTCATTGCCATCATCAACTCCCATCCAATGCCATCCACTGCCATTCATTATAATCATCACCTTCCATCCATTCCCATCCTCTGTCATCCACTCAATCAACTGCCAATCCACTACCATCCATTGTCACAATCAACTCCCATCCAATGCCTTCCACTGTCATCCTTTGTCACAATCAACTCCATCCAATGCCTTCCACTGCCATCCATTATCAACATCAACTCCCATCCATTCCCATCCACTGTCATCCACCTCAATCAACTGCCAATCCACTGCCACCCATTGTCACCAATCAACTCCCATCCAATGCCACCCACTGTCATCCATTGTCACAATCAACTCCATCCAATGCCTTCCACTGCCATCCATTGTCAACATCAACTCCCATCCATTCCCATCCACTGTCATCCACCTCAATCAACTGCCAATCCACTGCCATCCATTGTCACAATCAACTCCCATCCAATGCCTTCCACTGTCATCCATTGTCACAATCAACTCCCATCCAATGCCTTCCACTGCCATCCATTATCAACATCAACTCCCATCCATTCCCATCCACTGTCATCCACCTCAATCAACTGCCAATCCACTGCCACCCATTGTCACCAATCAACTCCCATCCACTGCCAATCCACTGCCATCCATTGTCACAATCAACTCCCATCCAATGCCACCCACTGCCATCCATTGTCATCATCAATTCCCATCCAGGCCACCTATTGCCATTCACTTCTAATATCAGATGGAATCAATACTGAACGTATTTTGAACAGCTTTACACGGGGCTAAAGATTTTCCAATCAATCTTATTTCATGACACATGATTTAATCAATTTTTATTACATCATACGAATCCACATCTCTCTCTCTCTCTCTCTCTCTCTCTCTCTCTCTCTCTCTCTCTCTCT
>NC_088366.1:29953546-29981046 GCF_034508935.2 Berghia stephanieae
ACATACAAACATTTGCAAAATATTAATTCAGTTTGATTTTTTTCCCCTCGGACCATTCATGATCGGGTCGTGTTACCGATATGAAAGATACAGAAACATTCAACTGTGTACTTAGCACGATTCCTATCGCCGACACATTTTATATTATTTTACGTTTGATTCATGACGGATTTGTGAATTTTGCAGTCATAGGCATTCAAGGCATTTTGCAAACATTTTGACCTGAAGACCCGAAGATCTATGTATTCATTTGTCTCTTAATTTATCTCTCTATCTGTATATGTACAACCATGGGGAATAACTGAATCGTTGCAAAGCGAGATTAAAACGTGGAAATGCGATATGCTATATAGATAGAATGCGCTTGGCCAAGGAGTTCACAACATTGCCATCCGGAAGTATAACGGACCAACACACAAACTCTGTGTAACCATGAACTTTTATAGTCTGGTTAATACAGTTTAGTGAGAACAACTCACAAACGCGGATGGCAAAAACAATAACAAAGGCCTGAGTGACGTCATCTGCATACTATCTATAGGGGAAAGCGTGGCTCAACGGTACGGTGTCTGCTTCGTACCAAAAAGGTACCGAGTTTGATCACCTCGGCTCGCTATTGGAGCCCTCCTTGGAATAGACCCGAGAGACAAAGTTCCCCTATGGGATGAATAAAGGGAATTTTATCTTATTTTTCTATCATCTCATCTATTTAAATTTGTCTCCTCTCAAACACCGGAGTTGTTCTATTGTGCGGCTTTGTGGTTCAGTATTATGACACTCGGCTTGGATATGATACCTGGTTCGTGGCGCAAAACCGAATCCTTGTAAAAGTCTCTTGACTCACATACTGTCTTCAAAATAAAATTGTTATTGGGCATTTTAAATGTTATGTCTCGTCCTACACATTCAGTGTTGCTGTTGGCTTGGAACCCCGGTTTGGAAAGCGTTTTATCGCATTTAGTAAATATTGCGCTGTATAAAAATCGACATTTTAGTCACGGCGCTACACGGTTTGTTTTATAATTGATATCCTGTACTGTATATCTTACTAATGCATATCAATTTTTTTTATCACTGCCACACTATTGGCCTAATTTAGCTCTTATGAGGTGTATTGTATTGTACTGTACTGTACTGTATTGTATTGTATTGTATTGTATTGTATTGTAGGGTGTGCAATTACTAAAATGCAACTTTTGAAATTGCAGTCACGGGCACGGAGCGTTCATTTATTACTAACGTTATTATGTATCTATAGATGTGAACAATAAGTCATTTGGAAGAGAAATAATGGCATTTGGTCCAGAAAATAATGATTATGATTTGAAAGAATAAGAGTATAAAGGGTCAGGATTAGCATAACATTACATATCTACCATTGTGATCTTCTCACACAAAGTTCACAACTTATCTTTGTGTAGGTAATTGATATTATTATGTATTTGAATGCAAGCTTTTACTCCCATTTCAACAATGAGACCACGGCAGTCTAGATTATTAGACTGGGTAGATAAATAAGTTATATATTGACTTGACTTCCTGTCGATCGCCTCCTAATCTTCGGACTGGGACTCTTTGGCAGCTTCTCTGATTTGTTGAGTGAGTTCTTTCCACTGATGATGGTCTGCTGCGATGGATCTCAGGTGGTCTAAATCCTTTTCGCATCTCAGTTCTTTTGTGTCATCTAGGCGCTTGAGGTCTCTATTTATCGTAGTGTATATTAGTGCCGCGCTGAAGACCGGTCTGGACCGGCGGTCCCACGGTCTTTTAGCTGTGAACCGGAGACCGGTCCCATAGGGGAAGACCGGCGGCGGTCCTCACTTCTTATCACCTTCGGTCTCGCGCCATAGCCTACTACTTCCCCAGCGATTCGTTGCCTTCGGTTGCCTATCTTCCACCAATCACCACCCATCCCACTTAATTAATCGCACCCACCCCCCTTTGCCATACACTAAACGACACAGACGACCATACAGGCAGACGACCACCAACCTCCACTCCGCAAACCGCCCTTTCGTGTGTGAGATGGGGGGAACAGGAGGCGCACGCCTTGGACGATTCCATTATACGGGGTAAATTTCAAAATTTACTACACCATAATGATCGCAATGACAATGATCTATGGTGAAGGCATGACCCCTCTTCTTAATGGGTTATTGTTTGAAATGTATGTGACTACTAAAGATGTGTGTGTTGTGTGTGTGTGTGTGTCGAACCTAGCAAGTAGCAAATCCGATTTTTTGTTTTCTTTTGTCCATCTCTTGTCACCACTCCTTTCTATCGCAGTGTTGTCATTTAAAATAATACAATAATATTAAAATTTCGTTGGTGTTTTTACTAATCAAATAATATGAGTTTCATTAGTTTCTTCCTTCCAAAAAACCCAGTTATAACGTCTGAATTTTAAAAAAGTCCAATAGAATATTTGGGGACCCCGATAGCTCAGTTGATAGAGCACTCTCTTTATACGCAAAGGGCCAGAGATCGATCCCGGGTGCAGTCGAGTTTTTTCTGAATCCCTGTCTACTCAGCAATGAATGGGTAGCTGAGTATGTTAGATCTGGCGAAAAGTCACCATCGACCCCTCTTATTACCTCATCCACCCCCTCTTATTATAACTTCACGTCTCTCTCTTACTCTTCAATGCTCGCTGCCCTCTAATGTGTGTGTGTGGGGGGGGGGGTAGGAGTTGCGTGTGTGTATCAACGCCACGAACAACTCGATCAACGCCTTGGGCGATGCCATTATCTCCGTTAATGGGGATAAATATCAAATTTTATTAAATTATCGAAGTAACAATGAAGTACGGTGAGCAAATAAAGAAGGCATCACCCCTCTTCTCTAATTAGGTTACAATTTGAAATGAGTGTGACTACTCCGTGTGTTTTACTCCTGTAGACCACGGTTTTCATCGTGTAGCGGTCTTTAACTGTTCAAGAATGAACGATCCCACGGTCTCAAAGGTCAAACCGGTTCGAATTTCCAACAGTCTCTCAGGAATGTTCAATGTCGAAAAGGACCGGTCCTAGGACCGGTCCTTGCGGTCTTCATTTCCCAAGGACCGTAGGACCGTGGTCCTTAAGCTTGCCAAGGACCGCCCCGCACTAGTGTATATGCTTGTTATGGGTCTGCCTTTGTGTTGTTTATGTCCGCCTGGTGTAAAGAATAACACAATAGCCTTATTAGCTGGAATATTTATATCTTTCCATATTGGGTTATATTGGCTTCGTATTATGTGTCCGTTTGTAAAATAAATAAACAGAAAGAGAATCAAAGATTAAGATAAATGAATAAACAGATAAAAATATAATATATAAATGAATAAACACATAAATTAAAAAATATAACAAACTAAATAAATAAATATAGATAAACAGATACATAAGACATATATAAATTTATGAACATATAAGTTAATATCTATCTAGTATTCACTAAATATATTTGCCTGATTTAAGAGAATTTTAATAAATATTTTCTTGTTTGATTTTTTTTAAGTGAGGGGCGGGGGGGGGGGATATTTATTTTCTTCTTTTGTTATTTTTACTGTCATAGAATAGCAATGAAATTAGAAGAAGTTTGGTTATCGGTCCCGCAAACTATTCTACCAAAGAAAAACTTGAGCTTGAGCTTTTATACAGCGCAATGTCTACTAAACGTGCTCAATGCGCTTTACAAAGGATCTTTGACCAACAGCAACACGTAATATAAAGGATGAGACATGCCGCCAGTTAGGCGATATTACAACTTTTTCGACAGAAACAACGCTGTTAACAGCGAGTTACTCATTTTACACCTGAGTACGATGAGAGAATGTGAGTAATGAGCTTTTTTTCCAGGGACTCAACTATGCGCCGAGTGAGGCTCGAACCCAGGACCTTCCTATCCGAAAGCCAGTGCCATACCACAAGACCACATAGCCGCACAAAAAGTATTGATTATTTTTGTGTTAGCCAACAAGTGTGGCATGATATTGTCTGATTCAATACGTTCCATTAATTCCTGACCTTCGTCTTCATAGAATATAATGGAATAACGAACGTGTAGTAGCCCTCAGCCATTCATTTCACGCAGCAGGAAATTAGCCGGAAGTTGATTCTGATTGGCAAATGTGAAAATGACGTAATGTTAATAACAATATTATTGTCTACATATTTATTCCTCTCTCCGACCCCCCCCCCCCCCCCCCTCCTTTCATATTTACACATTTAATTCAACGATCAGTATGACTGGGACATTGTAGAACTCCTTAAACCATCCTATTTTATGTCAAAATTTATCGCTTGAGGGGGATAGGGGAACAAGCACCGGTGTTCAAAACTACCAATTTTAATAAATCTTGTCTTTACTTTTTTTTCTCCAAACTGCAAACGGCAACATAAACATATGAACTAAAAGTGAAGATATATTTGGGAGACAGACTCTGCTGCTAGATTAAAAACAAAAAAAGAAAGAAGAAAATATGATATATGAAACTGCCAATCCGGCTATCGAAACCCACATCAAAGAAAAGAGAAATGAACACAAGAAGATATAATGAAAGTTTTAAACACCCTAGATTCTAATTTAAGCACTAGACCGTCTAACACTAATCCAAATAAGCATTTAAAATCATAAAAATGGGAGCGCACAATAAATAAAACAATTCTAAGAGTTTATTAGTCCCTTATCTATGTGTTCTTGTAACTTTTACTCAAATCACTGATAAAAGAACTGAATCTGTCTGAGGGTTTATGACAAGATGGAGGTCATTTTAATCAATCGAAATTAGAAGGACGAATATCTGGCAAAAAAAAAAAGCAAACACACATTAACATTTTAATGTTAAGGTGTGTTTGTTTTGTTTTTGTTTTTTGTTTTTTGTTTTTTTCAGAGCACAGTAGTATTGTTGTTGGCTTGGAACGCTTTATAAAGTTCTGGAAGCACATCGTATATTTTCTGTGCGCTTGGCTAAGAAACTCACAACATTGCCATCCGGAAATATAACTGAGCATAAAACTAGGTGTAACCGTGATCATTTATAGTCTGGTTAAAACAGTTTAGTGAGAATTACTCATAAACACGGATGGCAAAAAGCAATAACAAAGACCTGAGTGACGCCAACTTCGTTCTATCTATAATAGATAATATTCTATATCTTCATGATTAAAATAGATATGCGCAATACGCTTCAGCAGACATAACGTCACTTCCCTCGTAATGACGCATTTTAACTTAGTAACTGGTTCTAAACTATCGGAACAGTGACGGATGCCCTTATGATATACTTTTTCGACGAGCATAAGAATGTATCCAGAGGAGAAAAACATAATAAATCTGATCATGTTTTGACTTTTATACATTCTGATTACATGACATGTGAAAAAGGTCTCGCCAGCATGAAGAATAAATAATACCGATTTTCTTTTTTTAGAACCAAGTTGTTCGTTGCTGGGCGGACGTGACATCAGACTATTGAATCCTATTAAAATCGTCGTCATGTCTATATTTTGAAACGTAGCAGAAAGCTGTTTGGCCGTGGGTGTTATTGTGTCATTATCTTCAAGATTTTGGTTTTTACATCAATTTTCCTTCTCCATGATATGCATGTGCAACCAACTGTTTACAAGAAAGATGTAGGGCAAATAATTTACATGTGTTGTCTTGCTTTCAACTTTTAAAAAAAACAGCTTAAATCATTTATTCCAAAACATTTTGTCAGTGCAAAGACCAAATTTAGAATCACATGGTTGTGTGGTGAAGCAGGGGCTTCAGTAGTTAGTGAAGTGGCAAAACTTTAGTTTTAACAGATGGAAAGTTGATTCACTTATCTCTGTCTGAGGGACTTGGGGACGTTTCATCCATGATTTCATTATCCATCTGGTAAAATTTGACTGTATCGTTATTTTAAAAGCAGAGGCGCCTATTTCCCTTCCTTACCCACCCATACGACCAGGTACTTCTAAATTAAACCTTGGCATTGTCATTAAATGTTGGAATAAACGATTTTAGACGTCTCTTGAGTTGGAATGAGTAAAGAAACTTCATGGGTACAGCTGGGCGACCATCCCCAACCCAGCGCGTCCACAGGTGGCGGATCGTGGAACGGCCTACAGATCCTGATCTATAGGTTAGCTGTAAAGCCGCGGACCAACTGGCGATAGTCGTGGAGAGTGAGGTTGGGTAGTCTGGCAGCACAGCTACACATACAAAATGCCTCATATACTCTATGAAGGGACTATCAAGGTGAATGGGAGGCGCCTTAAAACCTGCCAAATGCTCCCACTGCCTTGTGGGTTATGACCGGGAGGTCAAAAGGCTATGGAGTAAACCAGATAAAAATCCGTCAGAAGGCAACGGGAAACCACTGACGTATCATCCCAAGATCGTCATGATGTCCGTCCAAGCGAATCTAGTCAACGACGTCAATGGATGTTTTTCGAGCAACTCGATTACAGCCTCGTCCGGTAGAGATAGTCATGCAGGTGAACAGGTGACTCTCGACCGTCATCCAGCTACTGTGCACCACCAAACATTACGAACAGCAACATGGAATGTAAGAAGTCTGTACCAGAAAGGAAAATTAGCAAATGTAGTTATGGAAATGAAGAGATTGAATATCAATGTTTTAGGATTATCAGAAGTTAGATGGAAAGGAGCAGGAGAACTTAATTATGATGACTGTAAAATAATATACTCAGGAGGAGGAGAACACCAAAGGGAGTTGGAATTATACTAGATAATAAAACGGCGCGAGCAGTCAAAGGATTCTGGCCCATATCAGACAGAGTAATGGCAATCAAACTACAAGCAAAACCTTTTGATTTTGATATTTTACAAATATACGCCCCAACCACCAGTCACGATGATGAAGAAGTGGAAAATTTCTATCAACAAATAGATAAAGCAATGCATCAGTTTAAGTCTTCAGACATAAAACTCATGATGGGCGATTTTAATGCCAAGGTGGGCCGAGAAAGAATAGAAGATATTGTGGGCCCACATGGTCTGGGAGACAAAAATGACAGAGGTGATCGTCTTATTCAATGGTGCCGTCAACATGATCTGACAATCACAAATACTTGGTCAACAAACCACAATAGAAGGAAGTGGACATGGAAAAGTCCTGGAGATGGAGTGAGAAACCAAATAGATTACATACTCATCAGCAAACGTTTCCGAAACTCGGTTTTGTATGCCAAATCTATGCCGGGGGCTGACTGTAACAGCGATCATATACCTGTGCTATGCCCCATACGAGTTAAATTGAAAATCTGCAAAAGAGCAAAGGCTAAACCTAAATACCAACTAGACATTCTCCGGGAGGAACAGAAGATACAAGAAAAATTTGAACTATCAGTAAGAAACAAGTTTGAAGTGCTTGGAGAACTAACAGATATAGAAGAGAAATATGAGCAGTTTAAAGACAGTGTTGCTGCATCATTAGAAGAAAATGTTCCAACCACACTTAAGTTGCAGAAGAAGAAATGGATTACTCCAGAGATATTAGAACTAATGAATGAGAGAAGAAAGGCCAAAAATCAGGAAGAAAAATACAAGACTCTGAACAGGCAGATAAAAAGAAAATGCAACGAAGCTAAAGAAGACTGGATAAATGAACAATGTCACTATATAATGTCCTGCAAAGAAAAAAATGGCAAATTCTTCCATCAGAAAATCAAAGAAGTGACAAACAAAACTAAATCAGGTGCTAAAAGTGGATGCATCAAAGACAAGCGTGGAAACACCATCATGGACAAAGACTGCATTCTAAACAGATGGTCAGAATATATTGAAGAACTTTTTTTTGATAATCGAGGAGAAATGCCTATGATAAAAGAACTGGAAGGGCCTTCTATAATGAAAGATGAAGTTAGGAACGTCATGAAAAGCATGAAAAATGGAAAAGCTGCAGGACCTGATGCCATAACAATTGAAGCCTTGACTGGCCTGGGTGAATGGGGATTGAATTCATCACAAACCTTCTAAATCAAGTGTATGACACAGGAAAAATGCCAACTGATATGAAACGATCCATTTTTATAGCACTACCAAAAAAGCCAGGGGCAGTTGATTGTGAACAACACAGAACTATTAGCCTAATGAGCCACCTCACAAAAATTCTTTTGAAGATAATTTTACTAAGAATAAGAAATAAAATACGACCTGAAATTGGGGAGATGCAATTTGGTTTTGTTGAGGAAAAGGGTACCAGAAATGGAATATTCACATTATCAATGCTGATGGAAAGATGTATTGAAGTAAATAAAGATCTGTATATGTGTTTCATCGACTATTCAAAAGCCTTTGATAAAGTACAACACGAAAAACTATTCAAAATTCTATCATCCTTGGACATTGATGGTAAAGATTTAAGAATATTACGGAATTTGTACTGGGAACAAGAAGCAGCAATGCGTGTTGACAACGAACTAAGCAGTTTTACACCTATTAGAAGAGGAGTTAGGCAGGGGGGTGTTTTGTCTCCAGATTTATTCAACCTCTATAGTGAAATGATATTAAGAGATATCGAACATAAGAAGGGGGTGTGTATTGGAGGAAAGAATGTAACAAATCTGAGGTATGCAGATGATACGGTTCTACTGGCAGAATCTGAACATGAACTACAAGAATTACTGGATGTTGTAGTCAGGAGTAGTGAAAATATGGGACTGGAACTGAATATATCTAAAACAGAATGTATGACGGTATCTAAAAATAATAACCCACCAGCCTGTGTAATAACAAGCAGAGGACAAACAATACAACAAGTTGAATGTTTCAAATATTTAGGCTTCAATGTAACATCCAATGGAAAATCAGATTGTGAAATAAAGAAAAGAATAGGTATGGCGAAGAATGCATTCAACCAGCTGCATACAATTATGAAAAACAGGAATATTAGCATGAAAACAAAAATCAAAGTCCTGGATTGCTATGTACTGTCTGTGCTGCTATATGGTTGTGAGAGCTGGACCATAAACAAGACCATGGTTAAAAGACTGGAGGCAGTGGAAATGTGGTTTTACAGAAGAATGATGAGGGTGTCATGGATGGAAAGGAAAAGAAATGAAGAAATTTTAGAAATGGCAAACAGAAAAAGATCACTGATAACAAAAATCATCAAACGCCAAATGGAATTTTTAGGACACATTATCCGCCACCCTGGTTTGGAAATACTCGCCTTGACTGGAAAGATGAATGGAAAAAGAATAAGAGGAAGACAAAGAATAACGTATTTGAAAGGGATAAGAACTTGGACAGATGAAGCTGAGAAAGGTGGCGCTGCTTTAATAGAATTGGCAAGAGATAGATCAGCTTGGCGGAAGATGACCTCCGACGTCTGCTTCAGATATGGAACTACATGAGATGAGAAAGAAACTTCAAATACAAGATTTTTGCCATACGTGCTTCTTGTAAACAATGCGGTGCAAAAGGGTTAAAATAGCACGTGTATAACATGGAGAAGGAACACTGAGAGAATAACAAGAATTTTGAACATAATGACATCATTCATAACATCAAAAACTACATAGCTTGTCCTTGGAAAAGACTCTTTACTCACATTCTCTCACCGTACTCAGGTGTAAAACGAGTACCTCGCCGTTAACAGCGTTGTCGCTGTCCGAAGAAAATTGTAATATCGTCTAATTGGCGACATGTCACGTCCTACATGTTAAGTGTTGCTGTTGGTCAGGGACCCCCTGTAAAGCGCTTTGAGCACGTTTAGTGGATATTGCGCTATATAAAAGCTCAATTTTTTTTAATAGCCCAGAAGCTTTATGCTATGTTTCAAAATAAACTCCGAGGACAATTTTAAATTGTAGTAGTTCTACAGAGCCATCAGTTTATCCTGGTTTCTATCGCAAAGTACTTTCCGCCAGATCTAATAGACCCAGCTACCCAATCACTGCTGGGTAGACAGAGGGAGGGGGGTCAGAAAAAAATCTAGACTGCACTCGGGATCGATCTCGGCCCCTTTGCTTGTGAAGCGGGTGCTCTACCCCTCCCCCGGTGTTCAAAACTACCAATTTTAATAAATATTGTCTTCAGTAGAGCTCAAGGAAACAAGCTATTTCATTGGTTAACTGTTGAATACAACTCACAATTTGTTTTCTTTTCTTTCAAAAGACTGGCATTTTGACGTCATTTTTGGTCAGTATCAGGCTATAACTTTACGATGGCTCCGCTTCAGGCGTCATGTTTCGTCTTACACGTTAAGTGTTGCTGTTAGCTGAGGATCTCTCGGAAAGAACGACATTGCACTATATAAATGCTCCAAGTTCTCAGATTATTTTAACAAGACACTTTAAAGTTTAAAAAACGCCCTTTTTAGGCTGATGAAGTCGAAGTTTATCTCGGTGTGTGTGAAACGGACAATCGCAATTTCTGGTACCCTTTGGATGGCACGCTAGTCTATCGCAAAGTATTTTCCGTTAGATCTAATAGACTCTGCTACCCGGCTGTTTAGACATTCTCTAGGTTCGAGTATTGGGGAAAAGAATGATAATTTACATCTGTTTTATCGCAGAGAGACTTTAAGGTAAGTGTGCCAGTTATAAAACCACATGAAATCAATTTCATTAGCGTTGTAACCTATATTAAAAGGAGAAATAAATCAAACATCTTGAACTACGGTGAGAGGAGAGAAACGAAGAAGAAGAAGAAAGATGAGGAGGAGGAGGAGCAGGAGGAGGAAGAGGAGGAGGAAGAGGAGGAGAAGCAGGAGCCGCAGCAGCAGTAGCAGCAGCAGCAGAAGAAGAAGAAGAAGAAGAAGAAGAAGAAGAAGAAGAAGAAGAAATGGTATCTATTTGTTTGACACCCAATGGCCTTCTCACATCACAGCTCTAATGTAAAAAGATTGACTGCTCACACTCAAATGATATAGCACCGACCACGCATTGTCAGCGACCACTCACTCACTCACTCACTGACAGAACTCTCTCTTTCCAACCAAATCCCTTGGCTAGCAAGCACTGTTTTTCCCCTAACATTCTCATGCATTTCGTGATTACTGGTTGTGGGGAATCTTGGGTTCTCATTAATCTTACCTGTTCTGCTGGAATTGAGTCCTAACATTGTGTGTGAGGGTGTGAGTAAATTTTAATGTATTGCTATTGTTAGATTTCTGTGAGAATAGATTTTTTACTGGACTTCACTTCGATAGTATGATATTTTGTGAGTATTATTTTTCTTTAAAGGTGATGATTTTCAAGGAGAGAATTTAATTGATAATGCGATTCAGCCAAAATAGATGTGATGATATTCTGAGGGTTCTTTATATTATTATAAATTATTAAGACTTAAAACTGGACTTCTATTTTCGGTAATATTTTGTTGTTTTGTTTTGTTTTGTTTAGGGTTTTTTTTTTGGGGGGGGGGGGTTGTTGTCTTTTTTAACTCTGTCGGGTTAGTTTATTTGTTGTTGTGTTTTGTTTTTTTCGAGAAATAAAATGTTAAATGAGTCGTTCAATATGAAGTGGGGATGATTTTGGAAAAGTAGTTCTTCCTAGCCTATGGAAACTGATATTATCTCAATTGATGTAACGTTAAATGGACAGTTGAGGGTCATCTTAATCGATGACTATGTGAAGTAAGTATCATCTGATCAATATTTATAACAGTGTTATGTCAGTATGTGGTAGATCTGATTCAATATTTATAACAGTGTTATGTCAGTATATGGCAGATCTGATTCAATATTTATAACAGTGTTATGTCAGTATATGGCAGATCTGATTCAATATTTATAACAGTGTTATGTCAGTATATGGCAGATCTGATTCAATATTTATAACAGTGTTATGTCAGTATATGGCAGATCTGATTCAATATTTATAACAGTGTTATGTCAGTATATGGCAGATCTGATTCAATATTTATAACAGTGTTATGTCAGTATATGGCAGATCTGATTCAATATTTATAACAGTGTTATGTCAGTATATGGCAGATCTGATTCAATATTTATAACAGTGTTATGTCAGTTTATGGCAGATCTGATTCAATATTTATAACAGTGTTATGTCAGTATATGGCAGATCTGATTCAATATTTATAACAGTGTTATGTCAGTATATGGCAGATCTGATTCAATATTTATAACAGTGTTATGTCAGTATATGGCAGATCTGATTCAATATTTATAACAGTGTTATGTCAGTATATGGCAGATCTGATTCAATATTTATAACAGTGTTATGTCAGTATATGGCAGATCTGATTCAATATTTATAACAGTGTTATGTCAGTATATGGCAGATCTGATTCAATATTTATAACAGTGTTATGTCAGTATATGGCAGATCTGATTCAATATTTATAACAGTGTTATGTCAGTATATGGCAGATCTGATTCAATATTTATAACAGTGTTATGTCAGTATATGGCAGATCTGATTCAATATTTATAACAGTGTTATGTCAGTATATGGCAGATCTGATTCAATATTTATAACAGTGTTATGTCAGTATATGGTAGATCTGATTCTGTCCATGAAATGTGGTCACGGGATCTCTTGATGAGACAACATGTGATACGCTCCTAGAAAGTTATGATATCAACTGCCTCATCGGGATTCAAATCTCGACTTTCAGACTTCAAAAGCTAGCGACTTATACCACTGTGCCATCAGTTCCCTCAAATAACCATCAACGCTTTCATTGGGATTTTAAAACATAACTGTCCAAGTCTAGTCTTTTGACATGGCATTGAGATACTCTATAGATTTCCCCATCCCCCACCCCTTTTTCCTCTTCTTTCCTCGATCCTTCCTCTCACCATCACCTCATAACTCCCCCTCCCCCCCCCCCTCACCCACCCACCCCACCCCCCAATCCCCTTTTTTTCCCTACAACCGCTTTTCCTACTTTCCTCTTATGCTTTTAAAGACAAGAGAGAAAAAAAATGATAATTTGCTTTTAGCGTGACTGACTATTAACCCCAAAACTGCGATGGCTGAATTAAAAAAAACATGCTCATCATTTCTACAAGTCAAAACAATGGTCGCTATCACAATAAAACGTGTATAGATAGAACGAAGTTGACGTCACTCATGTCTTTGTTATTGCTTTTTGCCATCCGCGTTTGTGAGTAATTCTCACTAAACTGTATTAACCAGACATTAACATAGGATTTTGCCAGTAATTCATACAAATTGATGACAGCATTCATGAAAATAGAAAAACTAAGAAAAAAAAAAGAAAATAATGGTAAATGGAACCAAAAAATAAAATGTTACACATGTTTTATGTATTGGTACGTTATATCAAGCTGGCAGATGTTATGAGGTTTTTGGGGGGTTTCTTTAGCTAAACGCAACGCATCCATTGGAGAGAATCTGATGAGAATATAGCTACCTTTAGTAATATATGCCAAGAAGCCGAATCGATCACTCCCACAATTTTGATTATCGCAATAAATAATTTAACACGCGGATGAAGGAATTGTTTCACGACACGACACCTGATAGCACGATGCAATTTTTCAATCGCCTGAGTTAAAATTCTGATGCTCATGATTGCTTCGGGTCGCCTCGCTTCCGTTGATAGGGCAGCACTATTATGGGTACGGGAACTATAGATAGTTCGAAGTTGACGTCACTCAGGTCTTTGTTATTTTTTTTTTGCCATCCGCGTTTATGAGTAATTCTCACTAAACTGTATTAACAAGACTATAAACGATCATAGTTACACACAGTTTTGTGTGTTGACCAGTTATACTTCCGGATGGCAATGTTGTGAACTCCTTAGCCAAGCGCATACTATCTATAACAAAGATATGAGAGATGTTAATAGACACCTAGATACCCATGCCTCTCGGACAGTCGTTATAATGTAAACAATGGCAGTGATTGGTAAACAGCGAACTACGCAGGTTTTACCATCACTTGTTTTACGATGGCATGTGTCAAAGTAAAACATCCACTGTTCTACCGCTTGATGAATTGAACAAACACAAAAAAACTACTATGTGGAAATGGGAAAGTTGACAAAATGATCGAAAAAATCGCGTGATGATTAGTCACCCATTTGGTGGTATAAAAATAATAACAGTGATCAGAGAGCGGTCGATTTTATTCAGGTTATTGTTTATAAACAAGCAACTATGTTTGTCCGAGCACGTGTGAAGCTGTGTCACAAATTCCAGCTTTCAATTGGTCAAAAATCTACTGGTTATTCTTAAATCCCTCTCACCACCCTGCCAATTGGATTCAGTAGTCTGACGTCACGCCGCCCGGCAACGGCGGCCATCTTGGTTCTAAACAAAGAAAATCATTATTTTATATTCTTCAAGCTGGCTAGAACTTTTCATATGTCTTGTGACCAGAATGTGTAAAAGTCAAAACATGATCAAATTTATGGGGTTTTTTCCCTCTGGATACACTTTTATGCTCGCCGGAGAAATATTTCATACTGCGTCCGCCATTGTTCCGATAGTTTAGAGCCAGTGTTGCTAAGTTACCATGCGTCATTAGGAAGGAAGTGACGTTACGACTATTGAATCCTATTTGTAACAAAACATTTTTGGCGAGAAAAATTCAAATTCAACTATCGATCGACGTAATAGGATTGAATAGTCCGATGTCACGTCGGCCCAGCAACGAGAAGCTTGGTTCTAAACAAAGAAAATCGGTACTTTTTATTCTTCTATGCGGGCTAGAACTTTTTCACTTGTCATGTCATCAGAATGTATAAAAGTCAAAACATGACCAGATTAATAATGTTTTTCTCCTCTGTATACACGTTTATGCTCATCGGAGAAGTATTTAATGGCGTCTGCCATTGTTCCGATAGTTTAGAACCAGTTGCTAAGTTACTATGCGTCATTACGAGGGAAGTGACGTCACGACTGTTGAAGACTATTGTCCTTCAATTTATTTAAGTTCTCCAACCTGAGACTTGACAGAATTATCAAGTTTAAGACATTTTATCAAGTTGTGGATTAGTGTAAGTAATCAATATTTGAATTTTTAAAAATTCTGGTGAATGTGAAAAAAATGTGTTTTGTATGGAAAAGACAGGTAGTAACTTGATTTCCATTATAAACTTTACCATTTTCACCAAGAAAAAAGTAACTATGATTAGAATCTTTTTTATTGAATTTATTATTGTATGGCTGTTACTACTTTATTGGTGAAAATAGTATGATTTTATTTTAGGTTTAGAGTAACATCGAATTCGACTTTTAATGGAATAATCCAATAACTAATCTAATAACAGTAATATGATTTGTGACAAATTGTCTCAAAACGGTATTATGTTGGCCTTCGTTAACTTATTGATGTTGTGCGTTTGGGTAAAATACTCGCAACATTCGTCAGCAAGATTAAGCATACCCCCCCCCCCCACACACACACACACACAAAACTGTGTGTAACATTGAACGTATATAGTCTGATTGATAGAATAGTGCGGCTATGTGGACTAGTGGTATGCCACTCGCTTTCTGATCGGAAGGTCCTGGGTTCGAGCCTCGCGCTTGGCGCATAGTTGAGTCCTAGGAAAAGGCTCTTTACTCACATTCTCTCACCGTACTCAGGTGTAAAATGAGTACCTGGTCGTTAACAGCGATGTCTTTGTCCGAAAAATTGTTATAACGCCTAACAGCCGTCATGTCCCGTCCTCCATGTTAAATGTTGCTGTTGACCAGGGAGCCTTTGTAAAGCACTTTGAGCACATTGAGTGGATATTGCGCTATATAAAGCTCAATTTACTAAAGACCAATCATTATAACGTTAAAACGGCTGTCTAAAAACAACAACGAAGAGCTGAGTGACCTCCATTTCGTTCCTTCTATATCAGTCAGACTATAAAGATTCAAGGTTATTGTATTATATAGTTTTGTTGTTTTGGTACGTTTTATCTGACTAGCATCAATTATGTTGACATAAACCGTAGTCTTGGTCAACTTAAAATCTGAAACATGACTGAAAATTACGTCACAATAATACAAGGCGACGATCACTAAAACAAAGTGAAAAGTGAATGGGAGCGATCTATATTCATGATTTCGTCCAACCTAGTCATCGATCACATGATTTGTTGCTGTACAAGGATTGGACAGTTCTCAATAAATGTAAACACGCTGCTGTGTTTCTGAAAGTTGTAAGCATACCCATGAAAAATGACCAATTGTGATATTGGATATTTCTCAAACTGTGAACACTTTTCACAATGTGGGTCATTTTGAGCACATATTCCAATGTGACCAATGACCTCAAGCACATGGAAAGGTAATGTAGGTCGCTCCCATTGTAATTACTAGTGCTCAAGGAAAAATAAATTGTGATCCCATTGGTTGAACAATTGAATACAACACACAAACTATTCACTTTCTTTTGGTGATCGTCGCCTCGTGCTGTGGTAAAATCTTTGGTCAGTGTCAGGCTATGAGTTATCGAAGGTTAGGAGTGAACCCTGCGGGTACTTATTTAGTAGTCAGATAACTCAATTTTCTAAGGGCCTATTGTTGCAATAGTGTTTGCCCATTGTGTCAATGTTGAATCAAGTCCATAATAACGTTCGGTTATCAGACCTGCACATAAACTGAATTGGAAACTTGACTTGACTTGTAAGTTAAGTAGTCCTTTAGAGCAATTGGACCCATGGAGCCAGAGTTTATCCCGGTTTCTATGGCGTTAAACGGACAATAACAATTGCTTACTACCCTTTTGATTGGATGCTAGTGCTAACGGGATCCTTACGTTGATTTGTTACAAGTGTGTTCAAATGATTTTTCAGCGAGAGGAGTGAGGTTTGTTTTTTGTTGGTTTACTTTATTTTTGTTTTAGTTTTTTGTTTTGGTTTGGTTTTTGTTTTTTGTTTTTGTTTATTTTGCTTTTTTTAGTCTTTGGAGTGGTCTTTTGTTTGTTTTGTTTGTTTTTGTTTTGTTTTTGTTTTTGTATTTTGGTTGATCTTTGTTTTTTGTTTTTCGTTTTGTTTTGTATTTTGTTTTGTTTTCCTGTGGGGTTGTTTGTATCGTTGATTTTATTTTTTTTGTATTGTTTTTGTTGTTTTTGTGGGGGTTTTTTGGTTTTGTTGTTTTTGATTGTTTTTTGTTGTTTTTGTATTTTTGTTCGTTGTGTCTTTTTTGTTTTTTTTTTGTTTGTGTAACTTTTTTCCGTTTTCATTTTAGGATTTTTTTTCTTTTTGTCTTTTTTTTTTTGCTACACTTCAAATAGAAAATAAATAGATTTCCTTATTCTGATCTTTTAAATTTCAAACTCAGTTGTTTTTTTTCTCTCCGACCCAATACCAATTCGACGCGGGTGGTCCCATATCCATTCTTCCAAAGACTCACGATGATGACGATGCGAATAAACTTATCATTTCAATAGCCTATTGAGTTACATTACGTACGTCTCAAACAAAAGGAAAATGTGCTGTTGTTTTTTACTATAAAAATTAATGGACATTGCGTGACACTTGAATTAGATACTTAAAGATTTTGTGTCACCGATATGTCGAGGATATTAGAGGTCTAGCTGCTTAGGCTATTTTCCATTTTACGAAAATTAATCCTTTTTTTAAAAAATTGTTCTGGCTGTTATGTTTTATTCATGAAATGTTAAAGTATCGTTTAGTATTCAAAGCCATGACTTGCCATCATGCAAATAAGTTTCATTTCAATATAACCCTGGGTTTATTATGACATCAGACTATAATTGTAAACAAGGCGGACAAAGTCGCTCTTTCCCTTTGTAAAATAATGTCAACATTGTCATGCGCAGAACAATTTTTTGTCATACGGATTACTGGGTCTAAGGTAACTTGGTTACCTCTTTATTCTCTGTATAAAAATTATTGTAAAAACACTCGGAGGGCTTCGCTTTTTTTCTGGGTTTTTTTTGGCTTTTTTTCTTCCTTCTGTTTTTTTTTTTTTTTTTTTTTTTTGTATGGTTTATATTGATAAGAGTATCTCAGTGACTCTCTTATAACTAATGCAATTCACTCGAGTAATTCTCTTAAACGTTGAATTAGCTTATATTAATAATAAAGCCAAGGTTATATTGAAATGAAACTTATTTGCATGATGGCAAGTCATGGATTTGAATATTAAATGATACTTTAACATTTCAAGAATAAAACATAACAGCCAGAACATTTTTAAAGGGTTTTTAGATTGGTACATGGTCTGGATAGGATAGACTTTTATGATTTTTTTTTCATATTCTAATATTACTTTTACTAGAGGGGACAAGTTTAAGATTTTTGTCTTTAGCTGCAAAACAAACATAAGACAAAACTGGTTCGGTATTCATATTGTCCAGAAATGGAACAATTTGAAATTTGAAACAAAGAAGGCAAAATCTATAGATTATTTCAAGGTGTTAGTAGACAGGGAATTATGCGTTTCGATCCCTGAAATTTGGAAAACTTCAAAAATTATTCCTGTTCCAAAAAAAGAAAAACTTGAAACTATGAACGATCTCAGACCTGTTGCACTGACTTCAATAGTCATGAAATTTTTAGAAAAACTTGTTCTTGTTAAAATTAGGAATCAGTTTATACCATTGAGTGATAGTCATCAATTTGCTTACAAACCAGGACGTGGCGTAGAGGATGCCATTTTGCTGTTTACAAACAACATCTACAGGCATCTAGATCACGCTAGGAGCTATTGCAGATTGCTTTTTGCAGATTTTTCTTCAGCGTTCAATACAATGCAACCTCAGTTGGTTGTTCAAAAATTGACTAGTCTGAATTTAAACAAGTATATAATTGCTTGGGTGCTCGAATTTCTTACGGAGAAGCACAATATGTTCAATTAGGACAAAACAAATCTTCCTGTATAACTACAAATACTGGTGCTCCTCAGGGTTGTGTATTGTCCCCTGTATTATTCACAATATACACGAATGACTGTAGAAGTCAAAACCTAAGTGTACCTTTAATAAAGTTTGCAGATGACACCGCTCTTCAAGGCCTCATAACAAATGGCAACGAAGTGGCTTATAGGCAAGAAATTGATAGATTTGTGTCTTGGTGTGATGCCCACCACCTAGAGCTTAACATAAGCAAGACAAAGGAGCTAGTGATTGACTTTAGGAGAGTGAAGGAACCGATAGAACCGTTAAAATTAAAGGACCAATTCGTCAGCGAGTTCCTCACTACAAATACCTTGGTGTAACGATTGATGACAGGCTCAAGTGGGATGAACACTTGAAAATAATTAGGCATAAGATGTGCAGACGTACATATTTTTTATCAAAACTCTCTCAGTTTAGAATAGATAAAACCCTCTGCACATTATTTTATAGAGCAGTAATTGAAAGTGTTTTGTCATTTTGTATAACAGCTTGGGGAGGCAATTGCTTAGCAGTGGAAAGGAACAAAATAAATTCAAATATTAAAAAATCCATTAAACGCTATATAAATGATGTTGACGATGTAGATCTTTTATACGAGAAATTTTGTATAAATAAAATAACTAAAATATTACATGACCAGTATCATCCACTAAGACCATCAATTATTATGTCAGAAAGAAGTGGTCGCCCTTTCTCTATTTCAACGAAAACAGAGAGACACCGAAAATCTTTTCTGCCGTCCAGTATTAGGCTTTATAACAACAAGCAATAATCATTTTATATAATTATTTCTCATTTTTACTTTTTAAAATATAAATATTAATTTATTAATTTATTTGTTTAGCAATCTTTTCAATTTTCAATTTATAGTGACAGTTTTAACTATTTTACAGTGTTTGAAATTATTCATATTATAAAGCGCAGCTCTGGTTATAGAGCTGCTCCTTTTTTATATATATACATCCTATTTCCATTGTATTTTTATCTTATGTGTAAATTATAACACGTCTGTACAAAAAAAATTTTCCTTTTTGGGATGCAATAAAGTATTATTATTATTATTATTATTATTATTATTATTATTATTATTATTATTATTATTATTATTATTATTATTATTATTATTATATTATATTATTATATTATATGATGGGAGATTATATAATGATGATAATACTTTTGCACTACTGTTGACAGGGCTTTCAGTCTTGTATGTATATATTATGCATTGTTATATTATTATGGATATCTTCTATATGCGTGTGTGTGTCTGTGTGTGTGTGTGTGTGTGCTTTGCATGTCACGGTTGAAGATATATGTTTGTACACCACATTTACATAGTACATTTAAGTTGAAATACTATCTTTATCAGTGTATCATTATTGTAATCTTTAATCAATAGATTTATGCCATTACTATTAATATTAAGGGCATTCAAGGGTGTTTATCCTATTTTGCCCTATACCATATGTTATCTTATGTTATATCAGCCTCATTTAAAAATTGCCATGTTTTTATGATCGTTCCCCGCCATTACATATTATAAAGAACAATTTTTGCAAAACGAAATAGGAATAATCGCTTTTATATATAAAGTTTTACTTATAAAATTATCTGCTTTCTCACTAATATCCTCAAAACGCAATTATGTTTGAAATTGAAGTTAAGCTTAAATTAGTTTTAAAATTTGAGGCTAGAGAAATGCAGTCATTGAAAAGAAAAAATGTTGTTTCTTTGACTTCAACTTACTTATTTAATCCTCATCGGGCCATCGGACGCATCAGGCATCTTCTTCTTCTTCTTCTTCTTCTTCTTCTTCTTCTTCTTCTTCTTCTTCTTCTTTTTCTTCTTCTTCTTCTTCTTCTTCTTCTTCTTCTTTCAGATTATCCGCAATTTGAAAGGTTGCCATAATGAATGCCACATCTCCGTGCAACTCGGTTCAGCGCATCATCTTCCTCCAGGCCCAGTTCTTTCATAATATCATCCTTTACCTTATCCCACCATCTAGTCTTTGGACTTTTTCCCTCTTTCCCGCTATTTGTAAGTTCAAGCATCTTCTAAAGGCTTCAATTTTATGTTTGTCGGCAGCATGGACACTGTCGTTCCAGGTTAGGCCAGCCTCTCCAAGCTCTTTATCGGTAGGTCTTCTCCGGGTTTTCTTTTGGGCCTGTCCCTCCGTCTCTGAAAAACAAACACCTAATCAGACTTGCCTACTTGAAATGTTCAAAATCCGTAGTTTTCAGAAGATTGAAATTGTAGTCGCTATAGTTAACTTGATAGATCAACAAGTCGCCCTTACAATTATTAGATAACACTTCAAAATCCTTAAAATTGTGCACTTTGGCACCAACTTTCATTTCTAATAAGTGTCAATGATCTTGAAGGTTTGGAATTGGAGCCAAAATTTCGAAATTCTACGAATTGTTTATAGTACTAGGCAGGTCTGCGTAATTAAAATGTTGGCCAGAAAACTCGTCCTTCAAATATCGAGCGATTAAAATGGCCCTCATCATCTTGTCAAAAACCCTCATCGCTTATATTTGAAGGACGAGTCTTCTGGCCAAAATGTCAAATACGCGTTTGTCCAGAGTACGTCAGGTTTGTAAAGGGATAAACAAAAATAAGACAAAATGTTTATATTATTTATTCTTCCAAGGACCGGTGTCTCTCTCTTATGTCTACAATGCGAATAAACTGCTATGTTTTTAATAGCCCGCGGTTTGTTTTACCTCGTAAACAAAAGAAAGTGTGTCAAAATAAATGTTTTGCAAGACGCTTGAGTGACATATTTTTATATCATGATCTTTGTTACCGAATTGTTAACTTAACGATCGCTGTTGTGGCCTTTTTAAATCGATGACACGTTCAAATAACGTCCAGAATTCAAATTCCACTCACGCCCTTATGTAAATACGTTGAATTCCATTATTATAATCATTGCCTCATCATACTCGGGCGTAAAATTAGTAACTGGTGGGGCTGAATTCTTTATTTTTGTGACCCTACGCCTCGAAGCGGTATTTAGTCGGGATTTGGAAAACGAAGAAAACCACGTTTTAAAGTGGATATTTTCAAAATGATCAAATTTCAGATTTTAGTTGTTTCATAAACTACAATCATTTTTCTACATGAAAACATAATAATTCAACATAAGTATTGACGATAAGTTATATATATTTAAAGTTTAAAAAAGCAACTATCAGTGAAATATTCAAAACAAGAGTTGACTTTCTCTCAGAGAGCCACCATTTACAAGGCTGAACTTGCCAATAATAGCTAATAACAGATACTTTGACCTCAAACTTTAGCCTCGTTGATTTTAAAAGTTCGTGTTGCTCTACTTATCACTTGATGCACTTTTAGCACTCTCTCTCTCTCTCTCTCTCTCTCTCTCTCTCTCTCTCTCAAACACACACACACACACACACACACACACCACACACTACAACCACCACCACCGCTTCTTCATCACGACCACTACTACTACAATCACCACCACCACCGCATCATCACTGCCACTACTACATCAACCACCACCACATCGTCATTACTACTACAACCACTACCACTACATCATCACTACTACTACAACCACCCACACCACATCATCACTACTACTACAACCACTGCCACTACTACAACCACAGTCACCACCACCACCACCACCACATCATCATCACTGCCACTACTACTACTACAACAGCCATTATGACATCATCATCATCACTACTACTACTACTACTACTACTACTACTACTACTACTAGTAGTAGTAGTAGTAGTACTACTACGACTACTACTACTACTACAACCACCAAAACAACAGCATCCTCACTACTATCATTATGTTTTGGAGCTTTTCTTCACTTGAAATAAGGAAACTTTGTGGTTGTATTTGGCAATGTGTTCATATATCAGAAAATATTTGTAATTAGTTTTCTATTTAGATCTATACAATATGTAAACACAATACCAAATATCACCCCAATTCCCTTTTTGTGTGTGCGGAAATTCCTCTTTCGGCATTGAATTCCTCCGAGTGGTGTCTGAAATTCCAGTGAGTCAAATTGAAAATTGGCGTCTCTGCAAATTTTACTATTCTCGTCAAATTTTCAATGCCCGTATCTGAGGAGTTATCTTTGCCCATTGATTTGACTGTGCGTGAAAACGGTGCCTTACCTCAAAGTCGATTTTCTCAAAACTTGGTTTTTACACTCTCCCTACTTCAAACGGTCATAGTTGGGCAATGAATAATCAGAATTTTATAAATTTGGTATCAAAATTTTAAGCATAATATAAGCTATGATTGGGTACCAAAAACCCAAAATTGAAAAATCCGACTTAATACCGTTTCGAGGCGGAGGGTCACAATTGTCCTCTGTCGGGTAAAAAAAGATGTAACAGTGCCTTCCTGTCGGGACACCGATCAACTATATCCGATACTGCGCTAAAAGTAAATTCAATGTTTCAAAGTATAAACATACTTGCTTTTTATAAATGCATTTTTACCGTTCCATCCAAGAGCTGCTGCTGCGGCCGCCCGTTGTCTGATGAGATCTTAATAGTATATCAATAGCCTGCGGGATATTTTACGTCGTAAACAAAGGAAAGTTGTGGTGTAGGGAGTACTAAATATTGAAGATACCTGAATGACATTATATATATATATTTATTTGTCCCTCAAATTGTAAATGAAACTATCGTTGTCCTTATTTTTTCAATTTCTGACACGTTCAAATCTTTCAGAATTCAAATTCTCCCCACGCACTTAATCAAATACGTTTTATTTCAATATGATCTTTAGAAAAGACTCTTTATTCACTTTATCTCATCATAATCAGATGTAAAATTAATGAGTAACTGGTGAGGCGAAAATCTTTGTCTGTGTCGAAAAAAATGTAATAAAGCCTTACAGGGGGGCAGGGGTCCCGATAGCTAAGTTGGTAGAGCACTCGCTTCACAATCAAAAGGACGGAGATCGACCCCGGGTGCAATCGATATTTTTTCTGACCCCCCTGTCAACCCAGCAGTGATTGGGTAGCTGGGTCTGTTATGTCTGGTGGGAAGTACTTTGCGATAGACTAACGTCCTATCCAAAGTGTAGCAAGCAATTGATATTGTCCGTTTTACGCTATAGAAACCGTGATAAACTCCAGCCCATGGGCTCAATGGCTCTGAGAGACTACTTTACTTACAGGCTGGGTGTCCCACCCAGCACATTCGTCTAAATATTGCGCTATGATCAAATTCTTTATTTTTTTAATCGAGCATTGTGAAGGCACATATGAGACATTAAAATAATGTTATTTACTCTTCCAAGAGCTGCTTCTGTAGCTGTCTGTTGACTAATGAGATCTTAACAATGTGAATAAACTGTTATTGTATCTATAGCCCGAGGTTTGCTTTGCCTCGTAAACAATAGGAATTTGTTATTTTATTCTAAACAATTGTGGACATTCTGAGACACTTAATTGAAATAATGATAATAACAATAATAATAATAATAATAATAATAATAATAATAATAATAATAATAATAATAATAATAATAATAATAATAATAATAATAATAATAATAATAATAATAATAATAATAATAATAATAATATAATAATAATAATAATAATAATAATAATAATAATAATAATAATAATAATAATAATAATAATAATAATAATAATAATAATAATAATAATAATAATAATAATAATAATAATAATAATAATAATAATAATAATAATAATAATAATAATAATAGAAATAATAGTAATATATACTTTATTCATCCAAAAAAATGCAAATTCGATTACAGACATGGCATGCATGAAAATGTATAAACACAAAGTTGAGAATCTATGGCGACAATGTATACATATATAATATATGCAAATGCACAAACATGTAAAAATATACACTTTATATATTAATTTGATAAATTGAGAGATAGACCATACCTTAGGCCTTTGGTCCGAACTGTTATACATATTACTAGATCTCATGTTACTGAATTGTAATACATTGTTTTGGTCTGTTCAATATGTTTGGTTCCGTTTATGTTTTATTGATATCATTAAGAAAAAAGAATATCGTGCTAAGGCGAAATCGATCAAAGGCAACGTGCAAATATTTTCAGGTCTGATAACCGAGCGCAGTTGATTTAACATTGTTGTAATGGAGAGTATTTTTCGTTAGTTTGAAATTATTTCCATTGTTTAAAAAAAAACTTGAGCTTTTATATAGAGCAATATCCACTAAACGGGCTCAAAGCGCTTTACAGGGGGTCTTTGACCAACAACAACGCGTAACATGTAGAGCGAGACAAGACGCCTGTTAGGCGATATTACAATTTTTTTTCTACAGAGACAACGCTGTTAACGGCCTGGTACTCATTTTACACCTGCTTACGGTGAGAAAATGTGAGTAAAGATCCTTTTCCAAGGACTCAACTATGCGCTGAGCGAGGCTTGAACCTTCCGATCCGAAAGCGATTGTCATACATAGACCACATAGCCGCACATTAAAGACCATAACAGACCCATATACAGGGTCACGTCAGTCGAAGACCATCATGCAAATACGTATATGAATACAACCTTGACTATAAATACGATATCCATAATTCATAGTCACTTGACGATAGCAATTGAGGCCATAAACCCATGGGGGGGGGGGGGGGGGGGCAGTTGTTGTTTGGTTTTACTTTCTGCAGTTATTAACATGTTTTATTTTGAAAGTCAGCTTATATGGCCGAGTGGTATGACACGCGACTGGTATTCTGTAGGTCAGGAGTTGAGTCCGGCTCTGAGTTGCGCAAAGTTGAGTCCTTGGGAAAAAGTTCTTTACCAACGTTCTCTCGATCTACTCAGTCGTAAAATGAGTAACTGGTAGGTAACATATTTATTGTAAAAATTGTAACAGAGCCTATCATATAGCATATCTTGCCCTACATATAGATAGTATGCAGATGACGTCACTCAGGCCTTTGTTATTGTTTTTGCCATCCGCGTTTGTGAGTTGTTCTCACTAAACTGTATTCACCAGACTATAAAAGTTCATGGTTACACAGAGTTTGTGTGTTGGTCCGTTATACTTCCGGATGGCAATGTTGTGAACTCCTTGGCCAAGCGCATTCTATCTATATATATATATATATATATATATATATATATATATATATATATATATATATATATATATATGATATATATAAGTTAAAACAAAATCCCCTTTATTCAACCTATAGGGAAAATGTGTCTTTAGGGTCTATTCCAAGGGAATCAGCCGCAATGCAGCTCCGCAAACTGAGCTAGGGCAGCAGCCTCTTATGGTTCTCACACTAATATGTTATGACGATCGACCCAATCAGCAAAGTCCGGTCCACATTCGTGCACCGTCGCGGACCCGCCTGGTAGCATTTTCACAATACACCGTTCAACTCTGCCGTTTCGGGTTCTTGCCCACATCGGGTACATGTGAGACAGGTGGAAAGTCCCCACTGATGAAGCGCACTTGCTGTTAGGCAGATCCTCGACCGAAGCCGATTCGCAGCCACCCAGTGTTTCCTCATACTGGTATCAAAGCCCGTCAACTTCTCACAAAACTTAGAGGAGTGTACGTCCCCGCCCCCACGAGGGATTGAATTCGTCCAAACCGACTTCCATTGCATCTCTGTCCGCTAGGGCGAGATGACTTGCTCAAGGCCACACAGCGCAGCGGGTATTCGAAATCGGTACCTTTCGGGTACGAAGTAATGACCGTATCGCTGAGCCACGCTACCCCATCTTATATATAAAGTGTTGTTGTTTTGCTTGGACACCTTATAAAGTTATTGGATATTTCTCTATATCTTAATAATAGTTCACATTTTACAAAATCGAAACCTTTCTATAAAGGATGAAAACAAACAAGACAACCAAATGATTATATTGATTCTTCCAAGAAATTGTCTGTCTCTCGTTCTCTCACGAAATCTTAATAATGCGGATAATTTTTTATTATTTCAATAGCCTTAGGGTTGCATTACCTCGTAAACAAAGGAAAGTTTTCTTCCAAATAATATTTAACATTGCTATTCTGAGAATTGAGTGTTATAATAATAACAAGAAATGAAGTGAGTAGAAAGGTGCCAGAGGACAACAGAGAATATAAACTTTGCGACGGCGATGGGGGCTCGATCCCACGACCCTGCTGTTACGACAACTCCGCCTAGCCGCGAGAGGGACGCTATATAGTCGACGCCATCCACCATTCCAAAAAAGAGTGGTTTCAAACGTGGTGTCTATCCTGAGTCCGTCTCCCGACTTGTTGAGCTCATGGGTTCAACACACACTGAGGCTTTTTTTTGGTGGGGGGGGGGGGAAGGGGGGGGGGGGGGAAGGGGCCGGGGGTTGTTGCCTGTTTTGGGTTTTTTTTTAAATTTTGTCCGTTTTTAAAATAATCCCTATGTCCATCTAATAGTGATTGGGTTACTAAGTGGAATATACTCTGGCTCCATTAGTTTTGTAGCTACAAACGGCTGCTTTTATGGTGTCAGGCATTACTATACTGCCGTACTCTTGAAAAACACATATTTAGAAATTTGGCCGGAAAACTCGTCCTTCAAATATCGACCGATTTAAATGACCTTCATCTTGGCAAAAATTCTCAAATTTGGGACTCCGCGAGGTCCCAGGTTTGAGAGTTTTTTGCCGAGATGAGGGTCATTTAAATC
>NC_088366.1:29986046-30003546 GCF_034508935.2 Berghia stephanieae
ATTGCAAACAAAGGAGTGATCAATCACACCCGAGGGGAAATTTGTGTCAAGTATTTTACTTCAAAACCTGATTTATGCCTTTACTTGTCACCCATCCGGTCACTGACTATGCCCAACATCGCTTGACTTGATTACAAAACGACAACACTGTTCGGTCATCGATGACGTTATAACGAATAAAGTCTGCATTACTTGTAGTAATTGAGTTTTATATTATGATCTTTTGCTTTGGAACCCATGTTGACAATAACACCCAACATTTTGTACGTTTCAAGAAAATTAAGAATTAGATCTTTTATAATAGATTCAATCAATTTAGAGAACGTACAAGTAAGACATATCGGCCGATAGTAACTAGCATCGTTTCGACATCCTTTTTATAAATTGAAATTACATTGGCAATTTTCCAATCATTTTGGACTTTTTCCTCTTCCAGAGATTTATTAAAGATTATTGTGGCGCTGGCTTCCGGCGACAACAGACGTGTTGTGAATGTTAACCTATTTTCTACACATATTTTTATTCATTTATCACTCAATCGTCGGAATTTACGCCTAATTTTTATTCAAAATGGATGTGAAGTATATATTGTTCCTGATATTAATATTTATTAGTATATTTATAAGCATAAATGGTGTTTTAACCTGTGATTTTGCTGCCAAAAGCCTATCGATAACTTATACTCCAGAGACTCTCCGATCCCTCCAACCCGTGTCACCCCCACCACCCACTATTGACACATCGTTTATTAAAGTAAGAAAGAGGGGGAGAAAAGGAGGAATAAAAACAAAATTTAACAGACGGCCTTTTCGTCCATTTTTACCCTGTGTAGTGACAGGTAATGTAAGATCACTGAAAAATAAAATTGATTAACTGTTTTCACTGTGTCATTTTAATAGTGACTATCGTCAAGCCTCCATAATAGCGTTAACAGAGACTTGGCTATCTCCTCACATACCATCATCATGTTTTAATATTGAACAATATTCACTATTTCGAGGAGATCGGACTAACGTAAATAAACGAACTGGGGGTGGGGTGTGCACATATATTAACAACAAATGGTGCCACCCCAATAACTGTCAGATAAAGAAAATGTATTGTGACGAGTATATTGAATTTATTACTGTTTCGTCACGACCATATTATCTACCCCGGGAATATACTCATGTCATCATCATCAACGTCTACATTCCACCATCATCAGACAACACCACAGCGAAAAATATTTTGAGGAAAGAAATACAGGACATTCAAATTATGTCACCCGATGCCTTATTGATGGTCACTGGCGATTTTAACCAATGTAACGATTTCACTCTCCCGGGACTTCATCAATACGTGGATTGCGAGACAAGGGACAAAAAAACATTAGATTTATTCCTGTGTAATATTAAAAATAGTTATAAATGTTTACCCCGTGCCCCATTAGGTTTATCTGACCACTGCATGCTCTTGCTACTCCCCACCTACCGCCCTGTTTTTAAACGTGTAAAACCAGTAAAGAAAAGTGTACAGATCTGGAACGGAAGTGTGTGTGAAGATTTGCGTGGTTGTTTTGAATGCACTGACTGGAATGTTTTTATCGAATCATGTGATAGTGTGGATGAGCTGAATGACTGTGTGAGTGAGTATTTAAAATTCTGTGAACAGCTCGTGTCTTGTAAAAAAGAAATAAAATATTATCCTAACAACAAGCCGTGGATAACAAAAGATCTAAAACTTTTATTGAACCAAAAGAAAACTCTCTTTACTAGTGGAAACAAAAAAGATCTGAAAACAAAACAAAAAGAGATAAAGAGGGTAATATCTAGTTGTAGAGACAAGTACAAAAATAAAATTGAAAAATGCTTTTCTTCTGGGGATATACGGGACACGTGGCGGGGGCTTAAAACTGCTGTTAACTACAATCCAAAGCCCACGATTATATCAGAAGATATCGAAATTGAAACTTTAAATAAATTTTATTCACGTTTCGACACAGCAAACAAATTTGATATTGAAAATGAAAAACATAAATTAGACAGGGCTTTGGAAGATGAAATGACTATTGAGATCAATGAGGAGGAAACGAGAATCGTATTTTCGAAACTAAACGAGAGGAAGGCTGCTGGGCCGGATGGATTGAAAGGAAAACTATTAAAAGAATGTGCCCATCAGCTTTCCCCCATTTATACACATATTTTTAACTGGTCCCTCCAATGCGTTTCGATCCCTGAAATTTGGAAAACTTCAAAAATTATTCCTGTTCCAAAAAAAGAAAAACTTGAATCTATGAACGATCTCAGACCTGTTGCACTGACTTCAATAGTCATGAAATCTTTAGAAAAACTTGTTCTTGTTAAAATTAGGAATCAGTTTATGCCATTGAGTGATAGTCATCAATTTGCTTACAAACCAGGACGTGGCGTAGAGGATGCCATTTTGCTGTTTACAAACAACATCTACAGGCATCTAGATCACGCTAGGAGCTATTGCAGATTGCTTTTTGCAGATTTTTCTTCAGCGTTCAATACAATGCAACCTCAGTTGGTTGTTCAAAAATTGACTAGTCTGAATTTAAACAAGTATATAATTGCTTGGGTGCTCGAATTTCTTACGGAGAGAGCACAATATGTTCAATTAGGACAAAACAAATCTTCCTGTATAACTACAAATACTGGTGCTCCTCTAGGTTGTGTATTGTCCCCTGTATTATTCACAATATACACGAATGACTGTAGAAGTCAAAACCTGAGTGTACCTTTAATAAAGTTTGCAGATGACACCGCTCTTCAAGGCCTCATAACAAATGGCAACGAAGTGGCTTATAGGCAAGAAATTGATAGATTTGTGTCTTGGTGTGATGCCCACCACCTAGAGCTTAACATAAGCAAGACAAAGGAGCTAGTGATTGACTTTAGGAGAGTGAAGGAACCGATAGAACCGTTAAAATTAAAGGACCAATCCGTCCAGCGAGTTCATCACTACAAATACCTTGGTGTAACAATTGATGACAGGCTCAAGTGGGATGAAAACTTGAAAATAATTAGGCATAAGATGTGCAGACGTACATATTTTTTATCAAAACTCTCTCAGTTTAGAATAGATAAAACCCTCTGCACATTATTTTATAGAGCAGTAATTGAAAGTGTTTTGTCATTTTGTATAACAGCTTGGGGAGGCAATTGCTTAGCAGTGGAAAGGAACAAAATAAATTCAAATATTAAAAAATCCATTAAACGCTATATAAATGATGTTGACGATGTAGATCTTTTATACGAGAAATTTTGTATAAATAAAATAACTAAAATATTAAATGACCAGTATCATCCACTAAGACCATCAATTGTTATGTCAAAAGAAGTGGTCGCCCTTTCTCTATTTCAACGAAAACAGAGAGACACCGAAAATCTTTTCTGCCGTCCAGTATTAGGCTTTATAACAACAAGCAATAATCATTTTATATAATTATTTCTCATTTTTACTTTTTAAAAATATAAATATTAATTTATTAATTTATTTGTTTTGCAATCTTTTCGATTTTCAATTTATAGTGACAGTTTTAACTATTTTACAGTGTTGAAATTATTCATATTATAAAGCGCAGCTCTGGTTATAGAGCTGCTCCCTTTTTTTTATATATACATCCTATTTCCATTGTATTTTTATCTTATTGTGTAAATTATAACACGTCTGTACAAAAAATTTCCTTTTTGGGATGCAATAAAGTATTATTATTATTATTATTATTATATTATTATTTTATATTATTATTATTATATTATTATTATTATTATTATTATTATATTATTATTATTATTATATTATTTTATTATTATTATTGAAAGTGGTAGACAAATTTCTGGAGCAATTGCCCTTAAAAAATGAGGATGGAGATGATCCTGGTCATGCTTTTAGAAGTATCTAACTGTAATATCTTTTTCATATTACAATCGACTGATAAATCAATTAACCAGTAGATTTTTGACCAATCAAAACATGGAATTTGTGACACACCTGCACGTGCCCGGACAAACATAGTTTGCTGTTTACAAACGATGACGTGAAAGAAATCGAGCTATCTCCGATCATTGTTATTGTTTTCGTACCGCCAGATAGGTGACCAGTAATCATGCAATGTTCTCGGTCATAATAATATTATTATAAACGCTTAAGTTTTCTGTGTTGGTTCTATAGATAGTATGCGCTTGGCTAAGAAGTTCACAACATTGCCATCGTATAACGGACCAACACACAAAACTATGTGTAAGCTTAACGTTTATAGTATGGTTAATACAGTTTAGTGAGGATTACTCATAAACGCGGATGGCAAAAAACAATAACAAAGACCCAAGTGACGTCAACTTCATTCTATCTAGATAGTATGCGCTTGGCTAAGAAGCTCACAACATTGCCATCAAGAAGTATAGCGATCCAACACACAAAACTATGTGTAACCGTGAACGTTTATAGTCTGATTAATACAGTTTAGTGAGAATTCTCACAAACGCGGATGGCAATAAGCAATAACAAAGACCTGAGTGACGTCATCTTCATAATATCTATACATATAAATCCATATTTCATCACCAGTCATGATTTTTTCCACATTTCCAGATAGAACTTCATCGAACCGTTGAAGCGTATCTAATGGTGCGAAATACTCTTCAACAGTCGTAACGTCACTTCCTTCCTAATGACGCATGGTAACTTAGTAACACTGGCTCTCAACTATCGGAACAATGGCGGACGCCGTAAGAAATTTTTCTCCGGCGAGCATAAAAGCGTATTAAGAGGGAATAAACCCCATAAATTTGATCATGTTTTGACTGTTACACATTCTGATCACAAGGCATATGAAAAGTTCTAGCCAGCATGAAGAATAAAAAGTAATGATTTTCTTTGTTTAGAACCAAGATGGCCGCCGTTGCCAGGCGGCGTGACATCAGACTACTGAATCCAATTGAACACGTTGTTGTTTTTTTGTTCATCGGTGAGTTGGTGAGGCACCCATCGAGTGGACATTAAGGCATTCGTGATGTACATTCCAGACACAAGGTGATGAAATGCCCAATGAATGCTCTATCTCATTATATGCATGAATTACGTGCATCATGGCCTTTGTGACAGACACTGACTTTTCCGTTATAGCACATGCAGGTCGACTTCAGCTTCGGCCATTTTGAGGGTTTGCCTACCTCTTTTAAATTCACAAAACAAGAAATAAATTTGAGATTTTGATGGAGCAGATTTTAAAAATAGATTGTGAAACGTTTCATAACAAACTGATACATTTAACCCTTTCAACAGGTCATAGTAAATCATGGCTCGAAAATCACGTCCGTTGAGGTCCAATTATTTCTTTCCAGAGAAATAAAGGAATATGACGTAACATATTCATTTATTGTGTTCAAAACTGAGACATAAATGAATGAAAATTTGGGTGAATTTTCACTTTATAGTTTGCAAAATGAATTTACTTCCGGAAACTTATCTAGTGACCCTCGTAGCATCAATACGTTTTACAGTCAACAACGTCTAGCAGCTTTGTATTCTCAAGGGAACAAAAACTGGTTCCGATCTCATTGGAAGTGTAAAGCCACTCTTCCGGAAGACTGGATACATACCTTGTGTAATTGATCTTCTGGTTTCAGACTGATGGCACCTTTTTCTCTGGTCAAAATACATGCTGGTCGTCAATAAAGATCATCCATCCTCGCTCTTTTACTTTCCGTAATCCTTAGAATCTGCCTATACATTTTATTAATAAAATAGTTATGCCACCTTGTGATTCAATATGTACCAAGTCATTATAAGTCCTCCTTAAAACTGGTTACATACACACTTCCAAGGAAGAGTAGAAAATGTGACTTCATGACTTCTCTGACGTATTTGATATAGTGTGTTGGTTACGATTGTTTTGGTGGACAGACCTGGGAAGCACTTTACTGAATCGCTCACAATCCGCTGGGAATAATTTATTGAGAACTAATTACCTTTCTGGCGGTCTAAATCAATTTTTAAAGCTGAGCGACGGTATATTTGTCCTACTGAGCTAGAAGGTCAAGAGTTTTCATGTGAATCTGATTTGAGTGTCTTTGTCTTTTACAAACAACAGTCTCGACGTATGGAAACGGCGAATCATAAATATTGCATGGCCCTAGGGGTTAATTACTATATGGTAACGAGAATGAAGCACCACCAGTTGTTAATGCAACGGTTCCCCGCCATGTTGAAAGGCATCAATCTTTCACAGAACTCAATCAGATAAAAATCAGGCACTTGTACGAGATAAAAATCCGTTAAGTTGTTAATAATACAGTGTCAGACAGAGCGAAAATAAGGCAAGTTTCTTGTTGGAATGTTCCAGTGAATCATGTTATTTACGTATTGGGGGTTATTACAGTAGGTATTTTTGCCTTATGAACAAGTTTACCAATTTGCATTTTATTCATTGCTCAAGTGGAAGGGGGGGGGGGAGGGGTGATATATATATAATTTTTCCCATGTGCCCGAGTCATTGGTGACATTGTAAAATGTGTTCAAAATGAACAACATAAGAAAAAGTCTTCATCATTTTCGAAATATCCAACACCACAATGGATCATTTTGTCCAGCTTGATCCATGGGTATGTTGACAATTTTCATAAACAAAGCAACGTATGTACGTTTATCAAGAAATACCCAATCGTTGGACCGTAACAAATCATGTGATCGATGACTCGGTTGGACAAAAACCTGAATAGAAATCGCCTCCATTGGCAGCCAATGCTACTTTCATAACAGCGAGAGGCCGATGCTTAAATTTCCGATTTTAAAATCAATTGAGCGGCATTGAGTTTTTGTTTGGGTTTTATTTTTATTTTTTTCGTTTTTTTTTTTGGGTTTTTTTTAATTGTTTGTTTGGGTTTTTTTTCTTTTTTTGGTTTTTTGCTTATTTGTTTTCTTTTGTTTTGTTTTGTTGTTTGTTTTTTTTTTTTTTTGGTTATATTCTTGTTGTTTTTTGGGTTGTTTTTTTTTGGGGGGGGGTGGGTTGTTTGTTTTTTTTGTTTGAGGGTTGATTTGTTTGATTTGTTTTTGTTTTTTGTTTTTTGCTATTTTGGGGGTTTTTTTATTGGGTTTTTCATTATCATCATCATCATCATCATCATCATCATCATCATCATCATCATCATCATCATCAACAACAACAACAACAGCAACAACAACAACAACAATAACAATAACAACAGCATGACCACCGCAGTACTTTTTTTTGTTTGTTTGTTTGTTTTATATATTCGTATCAACATAACAGCCGATCCACAGAATCATGAGAACCTCTATGCCCGTGACAGCTTACAACCTAATAGATCGTGCTGTGTCGTCCTGTCATGTCGCCGTTTTAAGATAGGTTTATCATTTATCAAAAAGGTCATTTATCCATTCATAATATTGACAGCCCGATCAATCATTAAAATCCTGTTTTGAAGACTAGCTACTCTTTTAATGATTTTCTAAATATTATGTATTGGATACTCTTATCAATAATCCATTTGTGGACAGGTTTTCCTATTCCATGCTTGATGGTTCCATCATTACGACAACCAATTTTCTCAGCTTACATCTGCGTAAGATTATTTTTACTTATTTTTTCTGACAGAGGAGATTTTTTTAAAATTGATATAAACAAAACCATTTAGAATTGGAGAAAAGTCATGTGATTTATCTTTGATTGAAATGTTAATGGATGATCTCGAGGTTAACTCGACTCCAAGTGAAAAACCACTCTGGTCTTGACTATGGATCATTGTGGCATCAGTCATCTGAAACGAGAAGCAGATAGTCTACCCCTTCAGTTTATTATGTGCTGTTTAGTTTTAATACAGACCAATTGGATTCAATAGTCTGATGTCATGTCGCCCAGCAACGGCGAGCATCGTGATTCTAAACAAAGAAAATTGGTACTTTTTATTCTTCATGCTGGCTAGAACTTTTCATATGCCATGTGATCAGAATGTATAAAAGTCAAAACATGATCAAATTTATAATGTTTTTCTCCTCTGGATGCACTTTTATGCTCGTCAGAGACTTATTTCATAAGGGCCTCCGCTATTGTTCCGATAGTTAAGAATCAGTTACTAAGTTACTATGGTTGGATGTTTCTTAACAAATGTAAACAGGCTGCTTTCTTTATGAAAGTTGTAAACATACACATGTGTCAAGTGGAACAAAATGGCCACTCGTGATGTTAGATATTTCAAAAGCTGTGAACACTTGTCATTATGTAGGTCACTTTGAGCACACTTTGCAATCTGACCAATGAAAAAGTAATATAGATCATCACAATTGGATGCAATAGTCTGATGTCACGTCGCCCAGCAACGGCGGCCATCTTGGTTCTAAACAAAGAAAATCGGTACTTGTTATTCTTCATGCTGGCTAGAACTGGTCATATGAATGTGTAAAAGTCAAAACATGATCAGATTTTTATGGGGTTTTTTTCCTCTGGATACGCTTTTATGCTCGTCGGAGAAATATTTCATAAGGGCGTCCGCCATTGTTACGATAGTTCAGAGTCAGTTACTAAGTTGCCATGCTTCATTGCGTGGGAAGTGACGTTACGACTGTTGGAGCGTATTGTGGCTGGCAAAGCAATTAACCAGTAGATATTTGATCAATCAAAACATGGAATTTGTGGCACATCTTCACACATGGTCGGACAAACATCGTTGGATGTTTATAAAGAATAACGTGAATGATATCGACCTCTCTCTCTCTCTCTCTCTCTCTCTCTCTCTCTCTCTCTCTCTCTCTCTCTCTCTCTCTCTCTGATCATTGTTATTGTTTTTATACCGCCAAATGGGTGACTAGTTGTCACACGGTTTTCTCGATCATATTATAAACGTTTCGATTTACACATAGTTTTCTGTGTTTGTTCTATTGACCAAGTGGTAGAACAGTGGGGATTTCACTTAGACACATGACATCGACAGTAAAATATGTGTAGTTCGCTATGTTTACCAATCACTGCTACTGTTTACATTATGACTCGTGTTCGAAAGGTAACGTTATCTAACTGTCTCTAAGCTTCAACCATCACGCAAATACATGAGGTTAGGTAAACCAATCAAGAAAGTGGTGTGACCTATTGCAATAAAGAGAAGTGTGGCATCATCTGCATTCTCTTCATTGCTATGTCAAGACTCTTCAACAGTCGTAACGTCACTTCCTTCCTAATGACGCATGGTAACTTAGTAACACTGGTTCTAAACTATCGGAACAATGGCGGACGCCCGTATGAAATATTTCTTCGGTGAGAATTAAAGCGTATCCAGAGGGGAAAAAAACATAAATTTGATCATGTTTTGACTTTTACACATTCTGATCACAAGACATATGAAAAGTTCTAGCCAGCACGAAGAATAAAAAGTAATGATTTTCTTTGTTTAGAACCAAGATGGCCATGGTTGCCGGGCGGCGTGACATCAGACTACTGAATCTAATTGTAATGATATTATAGTATCGTATTCAAGTATTTCGTGTCAATAGGCTTCAACAGTCGTTAGGTCACTTCCTTCATAATGACGCATAGTAACTTAGCAACTAGTTCTAAACCAACGGAACAATGACGGACGCCCTTATGTAATACTTCTCCGACGAGCATGAAAGTGTATCCAGAGGAGAAAAACATTATAAATCCGATCATGTTTTGATTTTTATACATTCTGATCGCATGTCATGTGAAAAAGCTCTAAAAGTACCGATTTTCTTTGTTTAGAACCAAGCTGCTGGTGGCTGGGTGGACGTGGCATCAGACTATTGAATCCAATTATGTTAACATAAACTATGTTGGATAATTGATGGCGCCCTATCCCGGTGGGGTTTGATTTCACTCGAACCTGAAATCATGCCTCTAAAAAAATTTTAAAAGAAAGAGAATAGATTGCATCAGTCGAGAGCCTATCTACGGTTAACCCATGCTTCGGTGCTTTTTTTTTATCCTTTTTTTTCTATTTGTTTTGTTTTGCTTTGTTTTTTTAATGTTTTTGTTTGTGTTTTTTTTTTATTTTATATTGTTGGGTTTTTTTGTTTGTTTGATTGTTGTTTTTTTTTTTGCTCTGTCTTGTTTTCTTATTTATTTTGTTGTTTTTTTTTGTTGGTTGTTTTTGTTGTTTGTTTTTGTTTTGTTTTGGATGTGTGTGTGTGTTTTTGTTTTGTGTTGTGTGTGTGTGTGTGTGTGTGTGTTTGTTTGTTTGTTTTGGGGGCGGGGGGGTTGTGTTACTTTGTTTTGTTGGGGGGTTTGTTTTGTTTTGTTTTTTGTTTTGTTTTTGTTTTTTTTTTTGGTTGGTTTGTTTGTTTGTTTTGGGGGGGGGGGGGTGTTTGCTTTTTCTTTTTTTCCTTTTTTTTTAATTTATTTATTTATTTATTTATTTTTTTGCTTTCTTTTTTTCTTTTGTAGACGAAATAGCTGCAGTCAGTACATGAGAAGACATTTAGCCTGTTAGTCTATTCGCCACACCAGTTTGCGAACAAAGTCAACGCTGGTTTATAACAAGGTTGCCTTCGAATAATACAATGTCCATTTCCGTTTTAGTACGAGGGAAATGTGTGCAGAGGGCCATTCCTATGGCCAAACTACCGATGTATTATCGACGGGTCAAACCTAATGCTTTAAACAAAGGTCTTGTTGAGCGTGGCTGTCGTAGTGATCATTGAAAACAAATATAATCATTTGTTACCTTTAGCTCTAATTACAACTCACTTTTCACTCTTTTTTGGCTATCATCTCCTGTACTGTGACGTTATTTTTCGTCAATGTGAGGCTATGAGTGTAAGAAGACAGCACTCTGGGACCCATGCGCAAGCTTCGTTGATTTGTAGAGAGAATGACGTCAATGGGGTCTTTTTTATTGTTTGTTTGTTGTTTTTGTTTTTGTTTTTGTTTTTTGTTTTTGTTGGGGGTTTTTTGCCATCCATCTGTATGAGTGTTTCTCACTAAACTGTACTAACCAGACTATAAACCTTCAATGTTACACATAGTTTTGTGTGTTGGTACGTTATATTTCCGGATTGCAATTTTGTGAATTTCTTAGCCAAGCGCATAACATCTCTTGCCTAGACTTGTGTATGTGATGCCATTTTTAGATTAGTGCACCACCTAGTGAATTATTATAGTGTTCAATGATACATAATGGTCCCATTGGTTGAACTTTTGAATACAACTCATGATTCGCTTTCTTTTGATGATCATTGCCTTGGAATGGTTAGTGTCAAGCTATGAGTTAAAGAAATCTACGCTCAGGGGCTCATGGCATTGCTGTATTTTTTACGTAGCCATCGTAAAGTTATAGCTTGACACTGACCAAAAAATGACGTCAAAATGCCAGTCTTTTGCAACAAAAGAAAACAAATCGTGAGTTGTATTCAATAGTTCAACCAATGAAATAACTTGTTTCCTTGAGCTCTACTAACGACAACTCTCTAGACGCTACACAAACCTAAAAAATGACGTCAACCTGCCAGTCCTAAAGGGTTCTTGTGTCAGGCTATGTGTTAACGATGGCTACGATTTTGTAAAACCTCATGTCTCGCCATGAAAGGGTTAAACGAGAGTTGACTTTTATTCATTGATTGATGTTAGTGTTTAAATTTTTGATGTGTCTCCCTGGGTCACTGCGTGGAGAATTTCACGCGTTTGGTAAAATTATTATTATCGCACGGGAGTCGCTTATGACCGAATGACTGCGTAGCCTTTTGAATAAGTGATGAGTTCAAAACCCATTAAATACGTGTAACGTTGATGGAGGTAGGGGGCGGGGGGTGGGGAGAGAATGGGTGTTTACGTTTCTTGACAATGGAGTAACATAGGCTGCTTGGAACCATCAAAGTGACAAATTCACACCTTTAAAGCTTCATGGAACGTGATTCGTAGCCGGATGGTTAAATCGTGACCCACCAAGTCACTCTGGTATAAGGTCGAAATGGAATAAATGGGAAAATTGGTTCTGTGGTGGAAAATGATCAGAGCTAAGAAACTGAACGTTGTTGTTGTTGTTGTTGCTGTTGTTGTTGTTGTTGTTGTTGTTGTTGTTGTTGTTGTTGGTGTGTGTGTGTGTGTAAGTATGTATGTATGTGTGTGTGTTCTTTTTTTTGTTTTCTTTTTGTTTGTTTGTTTGTTTTGTTTTGTTTTGTTTTGTTTTTTTGTTGTTTTTTTTTGTATTTTGTTGTTTTTGTTGGGTTTTTTTGTTGTTTTTTTTTTTTGGGGAGGGGGGTATTTTGTTTTGTTTTGTTTATTTTAATTTTGCGGTATTCAGGTCTCTTGGCAAAAACTTTCAAACTTAGACCTCCAGAGTTTTTTTTGCCAAGATGAGGGTCACTCAAATCGATCGATATTTGAAAGACGAGTTTTCTAGCCAAATTTTTAATTACTGGTGTTTTTCAAGAGTATGACAGTTAACTCATTAAATAAACAAGACATTGTGCTAATGTCCAATACAAAACAACGATTATATTAGTGCTATCATCAACACATTGAAGACAACGCTGTCGTACTCTGGAAAAACACATATTTAAAAATTTGGCCAGAAAACTCGTCCTTCAAATAGCGGTCGATTTAAATGACTCTCATCTTGGCAAAAACTCTCAAACCCGGGACTTTCGAAGCACAAGTCCCGGGTTTGAGAGTTTTTGCCAAGATGAGAGTCATTTAAATCGACCGCTATTTGAAGGACGAGTTTTTAGGCCAAATTTTTAGATATGTGTTTCTCCAGAGTACGGCAGAACGTTTTTTTTTTGTATAATTGAAGTAGTAAATTATTCCATTTGTGATAGGCACAGAGATGCATCAAGGGGGGGGGGGGGCACTCATTTACATGCATGAATAGTCTGGGGAAGGGGTGGGGGATAAAGAGAGGGAGAGGAGATTGTCTTTTTTGTGGGGTTTTATAGTTGACTATCAGATTTATTTTGGTATCACATGGTATGCCAGATGTACAGGTGCACTAAAAGTTTGGCTGGATAACCACAGAATCGTCCTGGATAAAAAATGACAAGTTAATTGTACTGAAACACCAGTATAACCCAGTGCTCTGACATCTGCTGCTATGGTGTCATTATTTAATAATGTTTATCCAGATTTATGTTTTAAAAATATAGGTTTGGGGGTTATCAAAATTTTCAGTAATTTTTTTTTGAAAATGCGTCTGTGGAGGGGCAATTGCTTGCGACCCTTTAGATTAGACGTCAACAAAGTGCATTCTGATCGATCCAACATACACAGTTATTCAACGGGGGCGATCTATATTCATGGTTTCGTCCAACCAGGTCATTAATCACATAATTTGTTGCTGTCCAACAATTGAATTTCTGAACAAATGTAAACACGCTGCTTTGTTTACAAAAGTTATAAACATACCCATGTGTCAAATCAATGAAATGACAAATCGTTATGTTATATGATTTTAAAAGCTGTGAACACTTTTCAATATGTGGGTCACTTTGAGCACATTTTGCAACGTGACCAATGACCTTGAGCACATGGAAAGTTAATATAGATCATCCTCATTACTCACCCATAGTCTGTGACGTCACCGGTGGAAAAGTTATTAGAGAGAGAACGTCATGTTGGTTGTGCGCATGCGTCTCTCGTCCTCGCTTCCGCGAAAGTCAGAAATAAAATTAAGACTCAACCCGGGAACAAAGTTTGTTTGAAATGTCATGTTTAAGAATTTTTGACAAGTTGAGGATCATCTTAATTCGTTGATATTTAACCCTCTCCTTACCAACTATAGGAAAATCGTCACATTCGTTACGATACAACCAACATTTTTCTTATTCAAATTTCTTTTGCACATCAAAAAATTTAAAGAAAATGAACAGTTTATCTTAAAGCATGTTTTACCAAAGAAATTATGTATCGCAGAACTTTACTGCTATTGTGTTTGAGTGGTGAAAAATCTATTTTTGTGTTAGTTGGGCGTGAAGTTTTGGGGAAAATCCTGAAAATGTCTGGTAAGGAGAGAGTTAAAGCACAATGTATTGAAAGCAAAATGAATTTAAACATTTGTAAGTGTGCGGTCGTGCAGCAAGCGCACATGGCTAGCTGAGGCCTGGGATCAAAACAATTTGCTGACAAATGGTTTTCCCCCTTAACATCTATTATTTGTATCAATTAATTCCCAAGCCTCTCCATTTTTTTCATTTTTGCAAAGAATGCAACCCATTCGTCAGCAAAACAATTTGCTGACGAACGTTTTGTACTCGAACCGTCCACATTCCAAAGTCCAAAGCCCCTCCATTTTCTCCAGTTTGACAGTGCAGATCTAAGTCTATCAATTGTGGAAGAAGTTTGGTTGGTATTCAGTCTCGCTGTTAAATGGTTAATAAAAGTCAGCAGAATTACTTTGACCTACTATTTTCACCTACTTGAAACCAGTACTGCCGTACTCTGGAAAAAAAACACATATTCAAAAATTTGGCCAGAAAACTCGTCCTTCAAATATCGATCGATTTAAATGACTCTCATCTTGGCAAAAACTCTCAAACCCTGAGGTCCCGCATTTGAGAGTTTTTTCCCAAGATGAGAGTCATTTAAGTCCCGGGTTTGAGAGTTTTTGCCAAGATGAGAGTCTTTAAATCGATCGATATTTGAAGGACAAGTTTTCTGGCCAAGATTTTAAACATGTGTTTTTACAGAGTACGGCAGAATAGTGTTGATTGAGTGGAAACAAATTCCTTTGATCTTTCGAAAATAAATGGAAACTGTAGAAAGAGTAAATGTGTATTTGTACTGTATATCGATGTATTTATAGCACACTTTGTTATAACCAGAGGATATTGTACATAATACTTAAGTCCCCTTTTTTAACGAAGAGGGGTTTGAAAATTGGGTGGAAACAAATTCCTTTGATCTTTCGGAAATAAATGGAAACTGTAGAAAGAGTAAGTGTGTATTTGTACTGTATATCGATGTATTTATAGCACACTTTGTTATAAGCAGAGGATAATGTACATAATACTTAAGTCCATGTTATAACGAAGAGAGGTTTGAAAATGACACGTCAATGTTGTATGGGATTTCCCTCTTTACGTCATATGGGGTTTGAGTGTGAAATGATAAATAAAGTTTCCAGTTATTTGCAAACAAATCTTAACCAGCTATTTCCAGAGTCAGGCAATTAACGGGTTTGTCATTGGGTGTGAAAATCTCTAAAATATCGGTTAGAGTTATAATAGACACTTAGATAACCACGCCTCTCGGACATTCGTCATAATGTAAACAATGGCAGTGATTGGTAAACATAGCAAACTACACAGGTTTTACTATTGATTGCTTGTGTCTAAGTAAAATACCCACTCTGCTACCGCTTGATGAATAGAACCAATAGCTAGTATGCGCTTGTCTAAGAAGCTCATAACATTGCCATCCGGAAGTATAACGGACAAACACACAAAACTGTGTGTATCCATGAACGTTTATAGTCGGGTTAATACAGTTCAGTGAGCATTACTCATAAACGCGGATGGCAAAAAACAATAACAAAGACCTGAGAGACGTCATCTTCGAACTATCTATACAGGAATCTATTTTTAAAAGTAAACCTTTATAATATGATCGAGAAAATGGTGTGATAACTAGTCACCCATTTGGCGGTATAAAAACAATAACAATGATCCGAGAAAGGATTGTTTATAAACAAACAACTATGTTTGTCCGAGCACGTGTGAAGGTGTGTCACAAATTCCATGTTTTGATTGGTCAAAAATCTACTGGTTAATTTCAGGAAAGGTTATAACTGGAGGTAGAATTATTATTGCGGGTCGAGTTATCATTGCAGGTGGGGTTATAATATGACATAGATATATGAATATTTATGATATGCGTGGAATGTTCACCAGATCTGACAGGTAAAACAATCGTAACCAACACAAAATTTGTGAAACTTTTTACGTTTAGGTATTGAAATTGTGCATTTAAGTAAAATACTCATAGTTCTGTTCGCCAGAATAATATTACCAAAACACAAAACCGATTAAACAGAAGATTTTTTTACCAATCAAAACATGGAATTAGGGACACACCTTAACACGTGGTCGGACAAACACAGTTGGTATAAACAATAACGTGAATGAAATTGACCATTCTCTGGTAGTTATTATGCTTTATATACAATCAAATGGGTGACTAACTATCACACGATATTCTCGATCATAATATAAAAGTCTCAGTTTACACATATATCTAGTTTTCTCTGGTGGTTCGATTGATCCAGCAGTTTAATAGCAGGTATTTTATTTAGATATATAACATCAATAGTAAAACCTGTGTAGTTCGCCAGGTAAACCAATCACTGCCCTTGTTTATATTATGACGACTGTTCGAGAAACGAGGTCATCTAAGTGCCTTTTGGAACCCTAAACCTTTATAGTCTGTATGAGAGGATTCAGTCAGAGTGTATCACTCAACAAGCGGTCTAAAAAACAATAACAAAGAGCTGATTGACGTCAACTTCATTTATTCTCTAGTGAGATATGATTGAATATAACGATTTATAATAGATATAATATAATTGGATATTGGGTCATAACTGAAAGTCGGTTTAGGATTGTAGGTTGAGTTTTTGTTGCGGGTAAAGTTATTTACAAGGGTTGAATGCCATATCACCCTATGAGAGAATAGAGTTTATTTGCTACATTGCCTCTTTAACCAGTTCGCTGCCTCCTCTGGAAAAGGTCTTATTTAATAGTTTGGACTTTACGAAGTTCCAGGTTTGAGAGTTTTTTTTTGTTAAGATGAGGGTCATTTAAATCGGTCGAATTCTGAGAAGGACGAGTTTTCTGGCCAAATTTTTATATACGAGTTTTCCTATTGCGGAAGTCAATTGGTTAATTATGTATTTTAAAAATATTTTGCTGCTGCGTTGGAGATGAAAAATAATTTCCTTTAGACTATTTCAACAAAAAAATTTTTGAGGTTGTTGTTGTTTTTATTTGTATTTGACTTAAGTCACTCAATTCTTTCATCGCCATTGGTGTGCGTTTCTAATTGTTTAATCTATATCGGTCTCTTCGAACCAGTTTATATTTTCTAGGACACTCCATCAATGTTATTTCATTATCGAAACAAATAAACATCAATCTTTGCAATAAAATGTCCCATTGTAATCGTTGACAATTGAAACAAAATGATGCTTTTTTTCTAAAGACGTGACGGAAATGTGGATTATCGATAACTTACATCAAAAGTTATTGAAAAGGATGTTATATACCCTTGCAGCGGTGTTTCTACCGTAGTTTCCATTTTATGCAATCCTTGATCACTGCCTACGTCTCTTCTATGTGTGAAATCATTGACTACACTTCCTCCTCTTCCATTTGGCAATCGTTTCCATGTGCAATCCTTGACTTCACCTAAGCCCCTTCCATGTTGGGTCATCGTTCCCATGTGCAAGCTTTGACTACACCTAAGCCTGTCAGATTTGAGCCATCGTTTCCACCATGCCCAACTCGACAATGTAACCCACATACAACTCTCTCG
>NC_088366.1:30011046-30033546 GCF_034508935.2 Berghia stephanieae
GGGGCTCTGAGCGGTGCTTAGTTGAGTCCTTGGATAAGGCTCTTTGCTCATGTTCTCCCACCGTACTTAAAATAAAATGGGTACCTGGCTGTTAACAGCGTTGTCTCTGTCGGAAAAAATGTACCATCTATCTATCTATTATTTTTTTTTTAATTAATTCATTTTTTTTTATTTATCATTCATTTATTTTATTCATTTATTCATTTATTTTAAAAATGCCTTTCAAGCCAAAATGGAAATGGAACAGTAACAATTTGGGATATCAGATTTATCAATTGTTGTAATGAAACCTGTTGTAATTATTTCTATCGTTGTCTGGCTTCCACGAAAACAGCAAAGTAAATTGCTAGCTTCTTTGTTTTGGAGTATGTATATCTCTTCCATCGCCAAACAAACACGGGGTTTGTTGCAACCGAAGATAAAGTGATTGTTCGTCGGCCTTTTTTACTTTTGTGGTATGACACTTGGGTTGCAACGTGTAACTCCTAGGTTTGAGTTCCGCTGTGAGAGACTCGAAGTTGATCCTTGTGGAAGAATTTGGTATTCTTAAATCATATTTTTTCAACACGCTCAGAAAGAAAGAAAATATAAGCAGGCTGGTAACACCGTTGTCTCTGTCGAAAATAAATTAAATTGTATAGTATCTAAGGGGCGTTCAGTATTGTCCCAAATGCCAAGTGATGGTGTTGGCTTGAGCTTTCTTGTAAAGCCATTGGAGCACACTTAGTATTATGCAATATAAAAGCTTTTTTTTTTTTGCTTTACTTGATGGTGTTCCTTAACTATATAAAGAGTTGTTTATTTCCGCCAAAAAACACTAAAGCTGTGAATTACTTTGTAGTCAATGTCTTGTGAACTGTAGGTCCGGGGTTCTAGTCACGATGTAGGCGGCTTCAAGTCGAATCATTGGAAAAGGTTCTTTACTTACATTGCCCCACCTTATCCATGCGTAAAAAGTATCTGACCTGTAACATTCACATTGTCTTTTAAAAATTATAATAGTCCTTTGAGGGGCCATGTCTTATCAAACATTTAAAATGTTAATGTTTGCTTGGAACCCCTTATAAAACAACTTGAGCATATTTAAGTAAAAATTGCTCTATATGAAAGTCCACCTTTTTATATAGCTTCCTGGCACGGAAAGGTCATAGCCAAAAGGTAATGTTGGTAATAGATATAATGCTTATAACTTGACACGCAAACAAAAGGAATATTCGTTTTGGCCAGAAATGAATTGATATGACTGTCACACAATGGTCATTATTAACGGTACGGGTTGTTTTTTTTAAATCTTGTTGTATGACATTTGGCTTCTGACTTTGGAGGTTCCTGGTTCGACTTCGGAGGTCGGCGGCACTAAGCTGAATCCCTGGGAAAGGTCCTTTATTCATGTTCTCTTACCGTCTTTGGGTGTAAAATGAATTTCTGGCAAATAACACCTTTTTCTGTGTTATTTTAGAGAAAAAAAAATGTAATAATTCCCTTCATGCGGAATGTCTCCTCCAACACATTAAGCGTTGTTGACTTAGAACCGATTGTGAAGTGCTGTTAGCATATTTATTGGATAACGTGCTTTTAAACGCTCACCCGTTTATTTATTTCTAGCATGGAAGGGAAAGGACAATGCCCTTGGATACGGCTGTAATAGATGTAATAATTATAACTTGACACCCGGACAAAAGGAATATTCCCATTGGAGAGGAATAAATGTCTACCTATACTATCGTACTACTCTGAAGAAAAAAACATGTATTTAAAATTTTGGCCAGAAAACTCGTCCTTCAAATATCGATTGATTAAAATGACCCTCTTCTCGGCAAAAATTCTTAAACTTGAGACTTTGCAAGTCATAACTTTTGAGATTTTTTGCCAAGACGAGGGTCATTGTAATCAATCAATATTTAAAGAACGAGTTTTCTGGCCAAAATTTTAAATAGGTACATGTTTTTTTCCCCGAGTACGACAATTTAGCTATTGTGTTTTCACACAATGGACTTCATTAACGGTACGTATCCATTGGCTTCAGACATAACACTCCATCGATGGCCTGGTCGGTAAAAACGATTGCATAGTCACAATACCAGCCTATATCTAATTGTTGATGGGCTTAGAATTCCACCATGTACAAGTCAGCCCTACACTAACAAAAAGCCTTTTTTCACATTTTGGCCAGAAAACTTTTATCCCATATAGAAAGAACGAAATTGACGTCAGTCGGCTTTTTTATTGGTTTTATACAGCAATTTTAATTATTAGTACTCACTAATTTATATCAAACAGTCTATAAACGTTGAAGGTTACGCATAATTGTTTGTGTTGGTTTGTTATACCCGGCTGCGGATATGTGAGTATTTTACCTAAACGCATAGCATCAATATCGACCGATTAAAAAGACCAATTTGTTCCCCTCCCCCCCCCCCCCCCCCCCCCCGCCTCCCAAAAAAAATTCTTAAAGCCGAAAGAAGTCTTGGGTTTACGAATTTTTGACAGGGTGGGCTGTTGGTGGGGGGGGGGGGTCATTTCAATCGATCAATTTAGGGAGTAAAGGTTTTATGGACTAAAACTAAAAAATGCATTTTGTCAGCTTTTGTATTCATTAGTAAGATATAATATTGTGTGAACAGAATATTATTTAGATTTTCAGATAACTAACGAAAATTATGAGCTTATTTTTTTTATATAATATTATATAATAGTTACAACAGAAAGCAAGTATCTATTGGTTTGATAAAACATTGTTGTAATGGACATTGTGTGTTGGTTTGACAGTATTTCCATTACGACATTGAAATCATAACAATGTGGGTTTTTTGACTTAGTAATTGAATGTAATTAATGAGTCCATATTCATTAATACAGTCATCATAAAAAAAAGATCTTGTGTTGTTCTAAAGTTGGGATTTTTGTTGTTGTTTTGTTTTGTTTTTGTTCGTTGTTGCCGTTGTTGTTGTTGTTTTTGTTGTTGTTGTTGTTGTTGTTGTTTTTGTTTTTGTTCTGGTGGTGGTGGTGGTGGTGGTTGTTGTTGTTGATATTGTTGTTTTCATCGCGACATTGTTAGCGTAATAAGTTGAGTTATCAGATGTTTATATTTGATTACTTATCATTGTATTAATGGAAACAATTTGTGTTGATCTTTCATATTTCCATGACAACCGTGAGATCATAACAATCTGTGGTATCAGTCTTGTAAAAAGAAAGGTACATGTAGATCATAGATCTAGATAGTTCTTATAAAGAATATTTTGGTGTACTTTTATAAACTTTGTTTTTCCCATGACAACAATAAAACCCTAACAGTTTGGGATACCAAGCTTGATAATTGAACAAAAAATTTATGGGCGCTATTTATCATATTTTATAGATAGAACGAAGTTGACGTCACTCAGGTCTTTGTTATTGTTTTTTGACATCCATGTTTATGAGTAATTCTCACTAAACTGTATTTACCAGACTATAGATAGTATGCGCTTGACTAAGAAGTTCACACCATTGCCATCCGGAAGTATAACGGACCAACACACAAAACTGTGTGTAACCATGAACGTTTATAGTCTGGTTAATACAGTTTAGTAAGAATTACTCATAAACGCGGATGGATGGCAAAAAAACAACAACAAAGACCTGAGTGACGTCAAATTCGAACTATCTATAAACGTTCAAGGTTACACATAGTTTTGTGTGTTGGTCGGTTATACTTCCGGATGGCAATGTTGTGGGTTTCTTATCCAAGCGCACACTATATATAATAGAGATTATTTTGGGGCTGGTTTGAGAGCTATGTGCACATATTTTGCAGGTCTGATATTCGAACGCAATTATGGGCTTGTTTTAACATTATTGAAATGGACAATTTTATGCGTTGGTTTGAGAGTGTCTCCATTACAACAATGAGCCCATACAAATTTGGTTATCATACCTGCATATAAGTACACGTTGTTTGAGAGTCTTTCCATTACAACATTGAGCCCATAAGTTCTCACTGGAATTCCTTGTGGACAAGAATCAGTTTGTTTTGGGGGTTTTTTGGGGGTTTTTTAAACAGATATGGCGTAAGATAAAGATTTGAACAAATGTGTATGAAAGGTGCCAGACAAAGCAAGAAATAAAAATAGAAGAAAAAAAACATTCCAAAAATCTGTCAACCTTGACTGGGAATCGAACCGCGGACCTTCTGAATCCGGTTGAGGTTCAATCCCCAATCGATCTCGACTGATTCTTTGGGATGGTTTTTTTCTTCTATTTTTCTTTCTTGCTTTGTCTGGCACCTTTCATACACACTTGTTCAGATCTTTATCTTATACTGGTGCCTGCTTCTTAATTTCTTTAGTTTGTTATGGCGTAACCACGGCCGTTATAACTGACTACGTATTTTCCAGACTATTAGACCCACCAGACTATTAGCGGCACAGCCCATTTTTAAAAAATCAATTTTATCCTACATTAAGCTGCTCCGGGGTAGATAGACATAAGCCGCACTTTCTTGAATTCGTTGTTTATTTGTTACAATATCAAAACAATCGCATGAAGTCTTCATACTTGTTGGCTGACATGAAAAAGTAAAATACAATAAGCCGCAGTGTCGAGAACAGGGGTGAAGGGGAGACGTGACTCATAGAGGGAACGAAATTGACGTCACTCAGCTCTTTGTTATTCTTTTTAGACAGTCCTTTTAATGATTAGTTCTCACTAAATTATATCAACCAGACTATAAACGTTTAAGGCCACATATAGACTTGTGAGTTGGTACATTATATCCGACTGACAGATGCTGTGAGTATTTTACCTAAACGCCTGGTATCAGTAGTCCGGAAAATATTATATGTTTTACTGTAGATATAGATAGTAAGCGCTTGGCTAAGAAGCTCATAACATTGCCATCCGGAAGTATAACGAACCAACACACAAAACTGTGTGTATCCATGAACGTTTATAGTCGGGTTAACACAGTTCAGTGAGCATTACTCATAAACGCGGATGGCAAAAAACAATAACAAAGACCTGAGTGACGTCATCTTCGAACTATCTATAGATAGTGTGCGCTTGGCTAAGAAGCTCACAACATTGCCATCCAGAAATATAACGGACCAACGCACAAAGCTATGTGTAATCTTGCACGTAAATAATCTGGTTAATACAGTTTAGTGAGAATTACTCATAAACGCGGAGGGCAAAAAGCAATAACAAAGACCTTAGTGACGCCAACTTCATTCTATCTATAGCATTTTCTGAGCGCCCAGCAACCAGCATCTTGGTTCTAAACAAAGAAAATCGGTACTTTTTATTCTTTATGCTGGCGAGAACTTTTTCACATGTCATGTGATCAGAATGTATAAAAGTCAAAATATGATCTGAGTTATAATGTTTTTCTCCTCTGGATGTTCATGCTCGTCGGAGAAGTATTTCATAAGGGCGGTGATGGAGATAATCCGCCATTGTTCCGGTATTTTAGACCCAGTTACTATGCGTCGTGACGAGGGAACTGACGTCACGGCTTTTGAACCCTATTAACCAGTAGATTATTGACAAATCAAACGCGGGATTTGTGGCACACCCTTAAGCCCACTCGGACAAACTATAGCTGGTTGTTTACAAAACAAAAGAATGAAGGAAATTGACATCAATCTGTTCTTTCTTTTGTTATTGTTTTTCGACTGCTAGGTGTGTTATTAGCTCTCATTCTGTTCGCTCAATCAGACTATGAACGTTAAGGGTTGCACACAATTTTATCCAATGGTAAGATTGATCAGGCTTGTAGAACTCGTTAGTATTTTACATAAACGCATCACATCAATGCTAATACCGTGTAGTTTGCTTTTAACATTAGCTGTCATTGATTTCATTCGTTCGACTGTCCGAGGGGTGTGGTTATGTTCTCTTCCACTGGGTGTCAATTGAGATTGCCCATGAGATTATGATGAACGATAATGGATTGGTATTCCGTGGTGACAAATTACTCGTGGAACACGTTGAAATGATCGGATGGGATGGGATGTGTTACGCCAAAAAATCAATGATTTACACATTACTTCGTGCAGAGATCAGTAGTTTGTTCCGATGGCATATCCACTAGCGTATCTCCTCTATCGGCAATGTCAATGAACTTGTGTCTCGTTAGAAGCCTGGTAGATTGCTAAGATCGAATGATATGCATCTTATGACAGATGTACCCTCTAAGTGTCTGTTGTACAACAAACCCTTCGATGTAACAGCGCCTAGGATGTGGAATTCCCTTTCATATAACACCAAATACAGTAAAAAATTTAGATGCGTTTACAAGGAAATTGAAAATCAAATTATTTAGAAGAGCTTATTTTGACAATTAATGTGCCTTAAGTTTTAATTTAGGGTAGATGGTATGGTATTGTGTATGAAAAGAGTTTGAGTATGTGTTTGCGAAGAAGTTTCCGTGTGTGGGTTTGAGTATACGGGTGTATATAGATAGAATGCGCTTGGCCAAGGAGTTCACAACATTGCCATCCGGAAGTATAACGGACCTACACACAAACTCTGTGTAACCATGAACCTTTATAGTCTTGTTAATACAGTTTAGTGAGAACAACTCACAAACGCGGATGGCAAAAACAATAACAAAGGCCTGAGTGACGTCATCTTCGAACTATCTATATGTGTAAGCGTGTTAGTGTGTGCGATAGTTTATTTAGTCTGCTTGTTAAGCGCCATAGAGCATTTGTCAGCGGATTGATGGGCGCTATATAAGAATATCATATTATTATCATTTAATCATGACAACGAAAGTAGCTTATTTTTCCTTTATGGCCCATTGTGGTATCATTCATGTTCTTGGGCTAAGACCGACGTGTAGCTCTTTGTAGGTTTGATAACCCAAATTAATATGGGCCTGTTGTTGTAATGGAAATACTCTCAAACCAACGCATAATATTCTCCATTACAACAATATTAAAATATGCCCATAACTGCGTTCGGCTATCAGACCTACTAATATGTACACCTAGAATAAGGTACTTTATACACTGCATCCAAAGTAATCCTAATGTGAATGAATGGCTAGCTGCAGGTAGTGACGAGTATTGTAAGACTGACGATGGAAAAATGAAATAACATTGAAAAAGGGCGACTCGCTCTGAATATTATCTAAGCTATTATCATATTTCCACGAGGCCTACCGAGGGAATTGATATACATTTATTGTAAATCTATGTTTTGGTGGCTCAACGGTATGGTGTCTCTTCCCCTAACAAAATTCAAGTGATGTTAAAAGTGGTCAGTGGTCGGATGCGTTATGTGCACACATTTTCAAGAAAATATTGAAAAATATCAAGTTGCCGATTGTTTTAATAGACACCACATAAAATTTGACATAACATATATTTTGACGGAGTTCACAATTTTGAAGTGATCTGTTGATCCTCCATTTTGCTTTATGACTGTGGGTAGCCTTTTTTTTACACGATCCAATTGAGTTTCTTGAAAAGTGATTCGATGATTCGATCCCATGCATTTTGAATTGTCTCTTTTAACTCTGCGTATGTGTAAACTGTGTTACGACCCTTGTAAACCACATTGGGCATCAATGACCAAGTGCCGTAATCCGTTGGATTCAAGTCAGGCCCCATTGGAGGCCATTCATCTTCAGAAATAAAATGAATATCAATTTCTCTTATAAGTAAAACTGTGTAGTGTTACTAGTGTGGGAAGTTGCCCCGTTTTGCTGAAAAAAATGATCAATTGGGTTGAAGTGAAACAAAGTCTGGAATAAGGTTTTCTTCTAACGATATTTTATAGTTTTGCGCTATCACTTTTGTGGTTGTCATGTCAATGAAATGTAATTTTGTCTTTCCCTGCCAACTTACTCCACCAGACATCATTATCGTTTTTTGGTAAATCTATTGCTTTCATTGTAAAATCTATTGAGTGAAATGTCTATAGACAACATTATTATGTCATTTTCTAGCGATTTCAACTGTAAAGTCTTTTTCATCAGTGAAAATAATATCAATGTTATCAGTTTCAAGCCGATCAAGAAATACACGTGACCGTATCCTGCGTTTAGCATTGACTTTATACCGTTTTCTATTAGAATGTACTCTTTTAAATGGTCGAGGATCAAACCTTTTTTTGATTATGTGTCTTACAGAAAAATCAATGATACCAAGCGCACTGGCCATTTCTCGAGTCGAAAGATAAAAAAGACGCCAAATTTGGAAACTTTTGATATCGTGATATTTAAACGACTTTGGTATATCTAATCTTTAACCAATTGAGGATTTTTAAATAAACTTAGCAAGAATTATTTTAAGATCATGCTTGCAAATGTGTGAATGTTTCTGATTTCTGCTTCGTATTAAAACAGCGTCATACTTTTTTCCAGGGTTTTTTTCTGGATCTCAATATAATATATACAATTGAGTATGCCTATTTGATTTGTTTTTTTGTTTTAACTATCCTCGTTCCCTTTAACTTACATTTTTCCTTTGGTGCTTTTAACTTCAAATCTACAACTTTTCCCTTATCATCTCCCTTTATTTACTGGCTTTGAAATGACATAAAAGCGTTGCAAAGCGTCGTAAAACCCCTAAAAATGAACAAACAACCCGACATAGATGTCTTATTATGTCTGTATATTGTAAACAAATCTGTGATTGTTATTGTTCGTAACAATTTGTGACGGCCAGTGACAGGAAACGTATGTTCCTATATAAACATGTTAAGACGGTAAGTCACACATTATTTCTGTAGACTAAATGACGCATGCCATATTGACGTCTTCTGACGACACATCCTTTTCTCATTTTGGCCAGAAGACTATTACTTCATTTTGATGCTATGCGGTTAGATAAAATACTCACCAGTTCTATCATACAGTTGAATCGTCACAATCATACAAAACTATGTGTAACCTTTATCGTTTACAGTCTGTTAGAGAGACTTCCTATCACACAGCTCGCGGTCCAAAAATAAAACAAGTTTACAAGTTTACAAGTTTAAGCGCCAATAAATCATAAAATTTGATGGCAACATACATGAAAGTGAAAAAACTGGTTAATGAAACCAAAAAAATATATTAATACCATTAATGACCACAAAATATACAACAATGACAATAACAACAACACTTACACTAATGATAATTATACCAACAATACTAATAATAATACTAATAATAATAATAATAATTATTATTATTATTATTATTATTATTATTATTATTATTATTATTATTATTATTATTATTATTATTATTATTATTATTATTATCATTATTATTATTATTATTATTATTATTATTATTATTATTATTATTATTATTATTATTATTATTATTATTATTGAGATTGAGATTAAGATGTCTTCCAACTTGTGAAATATTTTCAAACCCGAGACTTAATATAAGTTATAGGTTTTGAGATGATTTGACAATTTTGGGGCTAGCTTAATTCACTGCTGAATGATCTATAATCACGATAGCTCAGTAGGTTGAGCATCCGCTTCACAAGCAAAGAGACCTGTAGCCATCTCGATGGAAGTAGAGATATTTTTTTTATCTGACCCTTAAGTCCACCAAGCTGTGATCGGGTAGCTTGGTCTTTCAGATCTAACGGAAAGTACTTTGTTATAGACTGGGATTATATTTAAAAGGTAGCAAGCAATTGCTTTCATCTATTTAACCTATAGAAAACTCTGACCCCATAGGCTCTGAATGAAAATATTTATTTAAAATTCATTGATGAATGAACTAAAATTTCCTGAACAAAAGTGATTTTAAAAAGTGTTTTGTCGATGTACGAGAGCACAGGTTGTGTCGGTTTTGTACGTTCTCAATGTAATCAGATTGGAAAATTTACAAGTGTTTTTTTTTTTTTTTTGTGTTTGTTTTTTTTGTGTTTTTTTTTTTGTTTTTTTTTTCTTCTTTGGGGGGGGGGTTGTTTTGTTTTGGGGGTTTTTTGGCTGTTTTTTTTTGGGGGTAGGGGGGGGGTTGGGGGGGGGGGGGAGGGTTCTGTTTTTTTAATGTAAGTTTATGTTGTGACCTTAGGGGAACTTGAACGTATATTTTCTGTGAGTATTATTAAAATCTGTTAACATATCGCGGAAGGTCAAAAGGTCGGACTTGTCAATAGACTTTGGTTCTGACAAATACAGAAATAACGAAATGTATGTAGAGGAGAAAGATGGAGGAGTGTGATGAGGAGGAGAAAAAGGGGGTGGATGGTGTTGATGATATGCATGATAATGATGATGATGGTTATAGTAATAATGGTAATGGAGATTGTGATGATGATGGTGATGATGATGATGATGATGTTGATGATGATGATGATGATGATGATGATGATGATGATGATGATGATGATGATGATGATGATGATGATGATAGAAATAAGTGATTAATAATAAGTTAGTGGTTGAAATGTTTGTTGATAAGATTCTGTTATTACCACATTAATGTGTCATGCATGTGTCCATAAAAGACCTAGTTTTTCCACATTCCCGCGTTGAGTGGTTGGTAACATTGAGTAAACAATGGAGACGATATGTACGAATTATTTCCTTATCTTCGGGCATCGACCCTTACGATTTTAGCAAATGACCGTTACGTGATTACATACATCAATTGAATGTCCTAACAAGAGACAAAAAATGGGACCCTTAGCATCAAATTGGTGTTTTGTCGATATAAACTAGATAAAGAACATTACCTCTATAGATTCTATGCATTTAGGTAAAAGACTCACATCTCCGAATATAACGTACTGTGTGTACCTATATCGTTTATAGATAGAATGCGCTTGGCCAAGGAGTTCACAACATTGCCATCCGGAAGTATAACGGACCAACACACAAACTCTGTGTAACCATGAACTTTTATAGTCTGGTTAATACAGTTTAGTGAGAACAACTCACAAACGCGGATGGCAAAAACAATAACAAAGGCCTGAGTGACGTCATCTGCATACTATCTATAGTCTGATTGATAGAATTTAGTAAGTACTATTCATTAAAATGTCTGTCTAAAAACAATAACAAAGAGCTGAGTGAGTCATTTTGGTCCCTTCTATTTTATAAATGATGATAATTGTGACTAGGTTTTAACAAAACAAATACCGCAATATGGTTAAGGCTTTAATTAAGGATTGAATCCCTCCAATGATAATATGATGAATATTCAAAGTGATTAATCAATAATATATCGTCAATGAGTCATGAAGCCAATTATTATTTTGGAGTGGACCAGATGGTTCAAACAAAAATTATAGTCATAAATATGTTTTTTATGTGCGGCGATGTGGTCTTGTGGTATGACACTCGCTCTCGGATCGGAAGTTCCTGGGTTCAAAACTTCTGCTCGGCGCATAGTTGAGATCTTGGAAAAGGCTCTTTCCTCACATTCTCTCACCGTAATCAGGTGTAAAATGAGTACCTGGCCGTTAACAGCGCTGTCTTTTTTGTCCGAAAAATTGTAATATCGCCTAACAGGCGTCATGTCCCGTTCTAAATGTCCATTTTATCTGTTTTCCTATCTTAAATTGAAGCTTACATTCAATGTCAATTTGTTATGTATTTCTTCGAGCTTCGAGCAGCCACATTTACAACCAAAAAAAAAAGAATGTTACGACAAAGCACAGTCTTTAAAACAAGTCAGAAGTTCGTAGAAAATAAAGATGAGTATTGAATTGTAAGCTTCAATTTATTAGATGAAGACAGATACTGTGGATGCTTCGGGTTTCCCCTTTATCAACAAAACACGATAAGTGAAACACTAAGGACGAATGAGATATGTGTGAATGGCGTAGTTAAGGTGAATAAACAAAAACAACGATGGAACAGGAATAGAATGACCCGTTGTAAGGAAGTACGAATTAAAATATGACAATAAATATTGATAAAAGGTGTGCAATTCAGGAAATCATCTAAAAACGAGGATGTGTAGTGCAATATAAAGTGTAAAATAGAATATAATGTAGACTATATTGGAATATTGATCAAATGGAATTGGAATAAAGTATTAGAAACAGTTTAATTATTATTGTTAGTAGTAGTATCAGCAGTAGGGGTAGTAGTTGTTGTAGCAGTTGTAGTACTAGTAGTAGTAGTAGTAGTAGTAGTAGTAGTAGTAGTAGTAGTAGTAGTAGTAGTAGTAGTAGTAGTAGTAGTAGTAGTAGCAGCAGCAGTAGTAGTAGTAGTAGTAGTAGTAGTAGTAGTAGTAGTAGTAGTAGTAGTAGTAGTAGTAGTAGTAGTAGTAGTAGGAGTAGTAGTAGTAGAAGAAGAAAAAGAAGAAGAAGAAGAAATGGTAGTAGTAGTAATAGTAATATTAGTAGTGGCTGTGATAGTGATAGTCGTATATATAATATGAAATGTAGACGATGGGTGATATATGATGGATGATGTATTTATAGACGATATATGAAATATAGACACAACGGGAAGTACGAAGATAACAACAGTCCATTATCTGAACCAGTATTCGAACCGCTACCTTCCGATCCAAATGAAAGTGAGTAAATAACCAACTCACCGCCGTCTCGCCTCATCTGCATTCAATTGATCCCTTCTCTTCTCCTTTATCTGAGACGAATGCTATTGAGTCAGTGCGACCTGGGTCACGGTAACCCTGTCACAGTAAATCATCACTGATTGGATGGACTTGTGAAGAGTTAATTGTCTTCAGATCAATAATATGTTACAAGTTCAAATCCTTGTATGGTGCACATTTTTTTTCTAATAATTATTGCCCCGGAGTTAAAGATCATTCTATTTTTTTTTTAGCTTTTATATAGCGCAATATCCACTAAACGTGCTCAAGGCGCTTTACAAGGGGTCCCTGGCCAACAGCAACATTTAACATGTAGGAGGTGACATGACGCCTGTTAGGCGATATTACAATTTTTATCGGATAGAGACAACGCTGTTAACGGTTGGGTACTTGTTTTACACTTGAGTACGGTGAGAGAATGTGAGTAAAGAGTCTTTTCCAAGGACTCAACTATGCGCCCAGCGAGGATCGAACTCATGACCTTAAGATCCGAAAGCGAGTGTCATACCACAAGACCACAAAGCCGCAAAAAGATCATTCGATTTTAATCCAACTGACGGGCTTTAAAACATGTTCCGCGTTTAAATCACCTAATGTCCGAGGAATGTGTCGTTTTGTGGTTCAGAGGTATGATATTGGGTTTGTGTTATGTAAGTCCCGAGATCGAGTCTCATTACGGGCATTTCTGGAAAAGGCTCTTTTTTTATACTTTCTCACCATACTCTGGTGTGAAGAGAGTACTTGACCCGGTAACAGGGCTGCCTCTGTCCAAATAAATCAGACTTTTGAATGAGTACATGTTGACTTGGAAGACTAGCCAGTTTTCTGATCTCAATTCTGCGCGAGATAACTTTTTACTCAAACATTTTAAAAGTTTTTTAAAAACTTGAGCTTTTATATAGCGTAATATACACTAAACGTGTTCAAAGCGCTTTACAGCTACACCTAACAGGTAGGACGGAACATGACGCCTGTTAGGCGATAGTACATTTTTTTCCAACAGAGTTAACACTTTTAACGGTCAGGTTCTCAATGCGCTGCTCAGAGCGGGATTCGAACCCAGGCGAGTGTCATACCACTTGACCAGGACTCATTTTTATGTAGGCGGAATAGATTTAGTTCTTTACCAGTCTAGTTAAAGGCTTCCAAGTCTTAAGCCTGAGCGAAGAAAGTGACTTAAAAAAGTCGGTTCTTATGAGCGTTTTCTGTCTCTGACTAGGTGGGATTTTGCCTAGAAGTGGGCGTTGAAAGGAAGTTGAATAATTCGGTTATTTTGTGCTGTTAACATCGTTCTCTAATACACTATGGCAGGTAAGAAACATGTCTTCATACTTTTCAAAGCAAAAGATTTCCAAAGAGGAAATTAGCAGCACATCCGAAATAGTTATATTTCGTTCCGTTTCATATTTGAATTTAATTTTGCCATAGCCACATGATGAATCAAGTCATGTGATATTGACTGTCATCAACTGTCAATTCTATGTTTAGGTCAATGAAAATCTAACAAACTGAACCAAAAAACAAACAAACGACACAGAACTGTGTGCTCTGATTAATCACATTATTTCAGTCAGTAACTATGCCCACTCGCAACTCGTGAGCCCGATTAGATTCGGGTTTGCTTATATTTTTTAAAAATTTTATTCACAAAAATATCTACTTTCGGCGATCTGTACATTTCTTACAGATTGTTTAAGCCAGCAACAGAACACTTTTTGCCTTTGTCATTTGTAACCGACGTATTTTCCTTCCAAATCGAAGCTCGCTCAAAATCACAACAGCTGCTATCTTGTTCGACGATAAGATGTATCCTAGTAACTGGTAAGAGACTAACGATAAAGTCCGACCCGAGCAATGGACTAAGACTTGTCAAAATTTAGTCAGAATGTACCGTGATTTTAGTCTGGGACTTGCATGGTCAGATAAAAATCGATTTTTGTTCAAGTCCTTGACTAAAGTCAGAGACTAAGCGCTAGTCCACGTTCATAAAAGCGGGTCCAGACCACATAGCCCCACATCTATTTTGTGATTTATCTTTAATGGAAATTATGTCCGAGATTCAACATCGATGTCAATTTGGCACCTGGTGAACAAATCTCCCCAGATCACAGCAACCCATTATACCTTCATGTAAAATTTAGAATCGTTAGAACACCCACCCGTCGGGAGCAAATTGCAGTAAGGCTATCCGATGCAGAATCTTAGTCTAATCAACCGGAAACCTGGGAGATAATATCCGGATGGGTATTCTAACACCTCGTTGGTTTCATTACTCATGATCGGCTGATTTATAGAACTTAGGCTTCTTATTGAATTACCAAAGTTTATTCTATTTTATTATTGTGTTTGTTTATTTGTTTATTTGTTTGCTTGATTGTTTTATTTTTTGGGGGTTTTTTGTTGATTTTAAAAAAATATCTATTTCTTTTTTTGTTTTTTTTTGTTCTTTGTTTGTTTTGTATGTTACCTTTTTCCTTTTTTTTTTTTTTTTGGTTTTGTTTGTTCTGTTTTTTTTAATACTATGTTTTGTTTTTTTTTCTACAACTTTTCTACCTTCAACTTTGAAAACAAAAAAAAATAATTATAATAAATACATTGAGTTTTGTTTTTATATAGCCCAATATCCAATAATTGTACTCAAAGCGCTTTACAAAGGTGTGTCTTTTTTACGAAACCCGCCGAAACACGCCGAAACCCGACGAAACCCGACAAATCCCGACAAAGTTATGGGAAGTAGGTGGCAGTGGGGAGTGAACCTAGAACTCAGGGAAGTGTACACCATTGGGGAGTGAACCTGGGACTGGGTTTCGGCGGGTTTCGTAAAAAAGAACTAGTGCTTTTTTACGAAACCCGCCGAAACCGCCCGAAACCGCCGAAACCCGCCGAAACCCGACAATATCCAGCAAAGTTATGGGAAGTAGACAACTGTGGGGACTGAACCCGAGACTCAGGGAAGTGTACACCAGTCGGGAGTGAACCTGAGACTAAGGTTATCGGCCGGTTTCGGCGGGTTTCGTAAAAAAGAATTAGTGCTTTATTACGAAACCCGCCGAAACCCGACAATATCCGGCAAAGTTATGGGAGTTTGGCAACAGTGGGGGGTGATCCTGGAAAACAGGGCGGTGTACATCAGTGGGGAGTGAATCTGGGACTGTGTAAAAAGGATATCAGTGGGAAATAAACCTGGGACTAAAGGGAGATGGATACCATTGAAAGTTGAAGCCGGATATGGGAGTTGAGTACCAGAGGAGAATGAACCTGACACTATAGGAGATGGGCGTCAGTGTGGAGTGAACCTGGGACTCAGGGAAGTGCGCACCAATTTGGAGTTAACCTGGGACTGTGGGAGATGGATAACTGTGGGTATCCGAGCCGAACTATAGGAGTTGGGTACCAGAGGAGAATGAACCTGACACTATAGAAAGTGGGCGCCAGTGGGGAGTAAACCTGGGACTCAGGGAATTGCACACCAGTGGGGAGTTAACCTGGGACTGTGTAAAAAGGATATCAGTGGGAAATAAACCTGGGACTAAAGGGAGATGGATACCATTGAAAGTAGAAGCCGGATATGGGAGTTGGGTACCAGAGGAGAATGAACCTGACACTATAGGAGATGGGCGCCAGTTTGGAGTGAACCTGGGACTCAGGGAAGTGCACACCAATTGGGAGTTAACCTGGGACTGTGGGAGATGGATAACTGTGGGTATCCGAGCCGAACTATAGGAGTTGGGTACCAGAGGAGAATGAACCTGACACTATAGAAGGTGGGCGCCAGTGGGGAGTGAACCTGGGACTCAGGGAATTGCACACCAGTGAGGAGTTAACCTAGGACTATGTAAACAGGATATCAGTGGGGAAAAACCTGGGACTAAAGGGAGATGGATACCATTGAAAGTTGAAGCCGGATATGAGAGCTTGGTACCAGAGGAGAATGAACCTGACACTATAGGGGGTGGGCGCCAGTGGGGAGTGAACCTGGGACTATGTAAAAAGGATATTAGTGGGAAATAAATCTGGGACTAAAGGGAGATGGATACCATTGAAAGTTGAAGCCGGATATGAGAGCTTGTTAACAGAGGAGAATGAACCTGACACTATAGGGGGTGGGGCCAGTGGGGAGTGAACCTGGAACTATGTAAAAAGGATATCAGTAGGAAATAAATCTGGGACTAAAGGGAGATGGATACCATTGGGAGTTGAAGCCGGATTTGGGAGTTGGGTACCAGAGGAGAGAGAAACCTGACACTATAGGAGGTGGGCGCCAGTGGGGAGTGAACCTGGGACTATTTAAAAAAGATATCAGTGGGAAATAAACCTGGGACTAAAGGGAGATGGATACCATTGAAAGTTGAAGCGGATATGAGAGTTTGGTACCAGAGGAGAATGAACCTGACACTATAGGGGGTGGGCGCCTGTGGGGAATGAACCTGGGACTATGTAAAAAGGATATCAGTAGGAAATAAACCTGGTACTAAATGGAGATGGATACCATTGAAAGTTGAAGCGGATATGGGAGTTTGGTACCAGAGGAGAATGAACTTGACACTATAGGAGGTGGGCGCCAGTGGAGAGTGAACCTGGGACTCAGGGAATTGCACACCAGTGGGGATTTAACCTGGGAATATGTATAAAGGATATCAGTAGGAAATAAATCTGGGACTAAAGGGAGATGGATACCATTGTGAGTTAAAGCCGGATTTATTTCCCACTGATATCCTTTTTTAGATAGTCCCAGGTTCACTCCCACTGGCGCCCACCCCCTATAGTGTCAGGTTCATTCTCCTCTGGTACCCAACTCCCATATCCGGCTTCAACTTTCAACTTTCTCCCTTTAGTCCGAGGTTTATTTCCCACTGATATCCTTTTTACACAGTCCCAGGTTAACTCCCCACGGTTGTGCAATTCCCTGAGTCCCAGGTTCACTCCCCACTGGCGCCCACTTTCTATAGTGTCAGGTTCATTCTCCTCTGGTACCCAACTCCTATAGTTCGGCTCGGATACCCACAGTTATCCATCTCCCACAGTCCCAGGTTAACTCCAAATTGGTGTGCACTTCCCTGAGTCCCAGGTTCACTCCACACTGGCGCCCATCTCCTATAATGTCAGGTTCATTTCCTCTGGTACTCAACTCCCATATCCGGCTTCAACTTTCAATGGTATCCATCTCCCTTTAGTCCCAGGTTTATTTCCCACTGATATCCTTTTTACACAGTCCCAGGTTCACACCCCACTGGTGTACACTGCCCTGATTCCCAGGATCACCCCCCACTGTTGCCAAACTCCCATAACTCTGCCGGATATTGTCGGGTTTCGGCGGGTTTCGGCGGGTTTCGTAATAAAGCACTAATTCTTTTTTTACGAAACCCGCCGAAACCGGCCGATAACCTTAGTCTCAAGTTCACTCCCGACTGGTGTACACTTCCTGAGTCTCGGGTTCACTCCCCACAGTTGTCTACTTCCCATAATTTGCTGGATATTGTTGGGTTTCGCCGGGTTTCGGCGGGTTTTCGGCGGGTTTCGTAAAAAAGCACTAGTTCTTTTTTTACGAAACCCGCCGAAACCCAGTCCCAGGTTCACTTCCCAATGGTGTACACTTCCCTGGGTTCTAGGTTCACTCCCCACTGCCACCTACTTCCCATAACTTTGTCGGGATTCGTCGGGTTTCGGCGGGTTTCGGCGGGTTTCGTAAAAAAGACACACCGCTTTACAAAGGGTCCTTCCTTAAAAAAACAGCAATACTTAACAAGACATGACACATTTGAGGCGCTATCACAATTAGTTTTCGAATAAAAAATTTCAATTTTTCTTAAATTTATCCAAGTAAAATCTATGTAAGATAATAGAATCGATAAGAAGGCCAAACCGGTGAGAGGAAATTGCAACAAGGCGAACCGATTCAGTATCAACCGGAAACCCTGGGAGATACCGGAATGGTTATTTTAACACCTAGTAGTTACCATTAATTTACTTACGGGTCAGTCGAGTTTTACAGCTATTGCTTATCATTGATTTTACATAGTATAAACAGCTTTAAGTTGTTTGAGTAGCCTTCATTAACACTGCCGTTATCTGACAAAACGGGATTGTTTGTTATTTTGTTTGTTTGTTGTTGTATCATTTTTACAGATAACTAATTTTACTCTAAATATCGGTCTATTAAGGTGACATTCAACTTTGTTTTGTTGTTCTAAAACCTTGAACGTTTATGTAGTGTAATATCCACTAAAAGTTAACAATTTGCTTTACAAGGGTTCCCGAGTCAACAGTAACGTTAACCGTATTGGACGCCCTTAAGGTGCCTTTAAATAGAGTAATATCCACTAAAAGTACACAAATTGCTTTAAAAGGAGTCCCAAGACAACAGGAACCATTGTCTTGGACGAGGTATGACGCCCGTAGGGTGCTTTTACAATATATTTCAATTATAAAATTTCTTCATCATGCCAAAAAGTCTAATTATGACAGCTCTTTGATGTGTCGGATATGGGAGCTTTCTGACAAGATGGGTGTCACAGTGGTGATTAATATGTGAATTAAGTATCCTGATCAACATGGAAAGAAAAGCGTTATATCAAGTACCCCCCCCCCCACACACACACACACACACGCACCTATGGCTATCTCCGTCAGACAATCTCATCCAATCCAATCCAATCTCCCACACACAATGATTCCTATTACCAGAGACATTCTATTTACAACAGAATTGATCCAGACCTCTTGACCGACTTGCATCTTTTATGAGGTACTCACCCCGAGCTAACCTACATCGACAAAACACGTTTCCATTTTTATTTTCATTTTGATCCGACTACTTACACTGCAAATATCGATCGATTAAAAGGACTCTCAATCTGCCAAAAGTCTCAAACCCCGACATTTCTAACTAACATGGGTGCCAGATCGCCGGCAAATGCCGGTATGCCGGGATTTTTTAGAATGATCTGCGGGTTTTTTTATAACTTGCTGGTTTTCGAACCTCACGCAAGCCGGCGGGTTTTTTCACTTTCCTTCAAAGGCCTTGCATGGTTTTTTTTAGATCCAGGTGCTGGCACCCATGAACTAACAAACAAACCTGAGCTTTCATATATCTCAATATTGACTTAATATGTTCAAAGCGCTTTATAATAGGTTCTAAGCCAAAAACAACAAATAACTCGAGACATGAGGTGCTCTTACATTTTTTTTCAACGGAGATATAAGGCTCTTATGAGCCAGGAATTCATATTACATCTGCATTGGTGATAGAATGAATGTGAATGAATATCCTTTTCCAAGGATTCAACTTTGCGCCGCCCAGAGTGGAACTCGATCCAGGATGTTACAGTTCCGAAGGCCAGTATCATTCCACAAGACCACAAAGTCGTACACAAGGTTTCAGGTCTCAGGGCAGGGACTGTTTCACGAGTTGAGGTCATCTTAATAGGTCAATCATTTGGGAAATAGATTTTCTTACCAATAGATTTTTTAAACTTGAATAAAGCACAAATATCGACTAAACGTGCTCTAATCGCTTTACAAGGGGCCCCTAGCCAACAGCTACACTCTCCATGTAGGACGAGGCACGACGTCTATTACAATTTTTACGAAAACGCTGTAAACGGCTGGGTACTCATTTACACCTGAGCACGATGAGAGAATATGAGTAAAGAGCCTTTTCCTAGGACTCAAAGATCCCAAGACGAGTGCTATACCTAAGGCCACATAGCCACACATAGGTAGTGCCCAGGGCATACACACGGCCTTGTTGTTCGCCTTGGTACTGCCCCATCTTCTCGAAATAGAATCATGTCTGTGTGAAACCGGTGCTTAGAATTGAATTTTGAGCTTAACTTATAAAATTTTATTTAAAATAAAAACCCTCAGTGAGGTGAGTGAGTTGTATTGAGGGAAAGCATCTCCTACCAAATCCAGTCCATTGATTGCGCGCTCAGAGCCCTCTGTTCATTTAAGGGTAGATGCGCGGTATAAATGTTTATCATTATTCTTATTAATATCGCCTAACAGGCAAATAATAATTACAAAGACCTCTCAGAGTGTTATGGCTTTTTTTTTAATAATGAATTGTGTTCTTTTGTGAATTTTGTTCACTCGTGAAAACAATCGTGCCCTTTTTAAAAAGTGTTTACATGTGTAATCCTCATAATACAGCTCTCTGTGTTTGTCACAACTAAGGGATATAAACTCTGACAACGCATTCCCCTTATATATTAAACTTTAAAAAGCGTAAATTTCTTAATTCTGATAATTTTTACTTTAAACTCAATTTTATTTATCAATTTCACTCCGAGCATTCATATAGAGCAATATCCCCCATACATACGCAAAGCGTTTCACAAGGGTTTCCTAGCCAACAGCAATACATATGTAGAACAAGACATGACGCCTTTTAGGCAATATTAATCATTATAATGATAAACAAGTATACAGCATCTACCCCTAAATGAAAAGGACTTGAGAGCACAAAAGCTTGAGCTTTTATAGAGTGCAATATCCACTCAAAGGGCTCCCTGACCAACAGCAACACGTAACATGTAGAACGAGACAGACGCCTGTTACAATTTTTCCCGACAGAGACAACGCTGTTAACTCATTTTACACCTGAGTACGGTGAAAGAATGTAAGTAAAGAGCATTTTCCAAGGATTAGACTATGCACCACTCAGAACGGGACTGGAACCTTGGACTTTCCTGTCCGACAACGAGTGACTTACCGCATAGTGCAGATTGACACGATAGCCCATTTGTTGTGAAACCACAAGAAGCTGGACTCCGTGAGAATTAGGACCTGGCTATAGGCAGTGACGGATATTATAATCATATTAGTAGAAAAAGGACGCTTAACAGGGGCCTTGCACTTTTTAAAAAATATGTTTCTATATGACCTGACAGGGGTATAAAATAAACATTAAGCAAGATGCGCACCCAGCATGGCAAATCAGTTGAAGTGCTCATATAAATTTCCTTATCTATAGAAGATGCTCGATTATAGAGCTGTAACTTTGAGTTAGAATAAAATCAAACCGTGCCGAGAAAGAATTAAAAATCGAGGATCAAAATGACCCACCATAATAAGTATTGATTTAAACAAAGTTTCGCTGCCCACCAACGGTAAACAAACGTCCTCATTTGCTTACAAGGGTACACAAGAAAATACAAATTAAAAAGAAAACACTTAAATATGTATATCATTCGCGATAAACAAACACTTAAACATAGGCTCTTTAGTTTAAATGTCATAATTGTATTATAAAGTGCAACAACCTTTTCCGCTCTCGCCCTCAGTCTGTCTCTCTCTCTCTCTCTCTCTCTCTCTCTCTCTCTCTCTCTCTCTCTCTCTCTCTCTCTCTCTATTTCTTCATCTATCTATGTGTCTATCTATCTATCTATCTATCTATCTGTCTATCTATCTATCTATCTATCTATCTATCTATCTATCTATCTATCTATCTATCTATCTATCTGTGTATCTATCCATATTACCATCATCTAACTATTCAACTATTATCTATCTTTTCTCCCTCTAAACCTTCCTTTTCCTCCCTTTTTCTTTCTCTTTCATTCTCTGTCTCTCTTTCATTCTCTATATTCCTCTCTCTCTCTCTCTCTCTCTCTCTCTCTCTCGCTCTCTCTCTCTGTCTCTCTCTGTCTGTCTCTGCCTCTCTCTCTCTCTCTCTCTCTCTGTCTCTGCCTCTCTCTCTCTCTCTCTCTCTCTCTCTCTCTGTCTATGTCTTTATCCCTGGGCGAGGTTATTAATCCCAATTTGCTCTTTTTGGACAACATAACAGTGTATGCATTTGCTGTCTAATTCAGTCCCTTAATTGGCGACAAAATGATAATTGGAAAGACGAAAACACACGGGACTGTCATTTAAGCGTTGCGCCTTGTGTGCATGATGTGTGATAATTGTTTATTTATTTAGTACACTCGTAGGAAACCATCAAGCCTTGGTAAATATTGTTTACGTCTAAATTGCCCTTATAATAGTAT
>NC_088366.1:30036046-30068546 GCF_034508935.2 Berghia stephanieae
TTATTATTATCTATCTCCTTTTCTACTTTTTTATACAATCAGCTATCTTTCTATTCTATTTATATTAGTATATATATATATATCTATGTCCTCTTCCTTCTCTCTTCTCTCTCTCTCTCTCTCTCTCTCTCTCTCTCTCTCTCTCTCTCCCTCTCCCTTCCTCTTTTCCTTCTTCTCTCTCTCTTCTCTTTTTCTTCTACCCCATAATCTTGTCCGGATCGATTTCCATTCCATCCAGTATTGTTGTCCATCAAACTCAATAGCTATTATCTCGCCACACAACAGACATCGGTCACGTGTGGCCAGCATTTTATAGAATCCATTTATTGTTCTCAAGTTATCAATTTAGGTCCCAAAGTGGTCAATTCAATCATTTCTGAGACCGCTCAGGAAAATAATAACGTCTGCTTGTCATTTAATTCAAAATGATATGATAAAAAATAAATGTGAGCATAATAATAGATCGTATTTCTTTCTATGTGAACATTTATATAGCATATTTCATCGAATTTATCATGCTAAGGGCCTATCTAAATGATGCATTTATTCTCTCAATGGGGCCTATGAGCATTATAGTATAACTATTACTACTAGCACTACTACTACTAGGACTACTACAACTACTACTACTACTACTGCTATTATTACTACTACTACTACTACTACTACTACTACTACTACTACTACTACTACTACTACTACTACTACTCTCACTACTACTGTTGCTACTATTAGTACTAATGATAATAATATTACAATTACATATTTTATTAATCTATTTCAGACAAGAGATTCTGAAGGGTCTCCTCAACAATGGCTCTCACAACTTATATTATGACCATAGCATACCTCCAGATTTTGATGCAGGTAAGAATAGTGGTGGCTGTGATGGTTGTGGCGATGCGAGCGACCGATCGTCACCATGCTTGTCCCCCAGTTATAATATTATAGCCACATACGTGGGGATTTCGCGACGGTTTGCTGTACCCAGATCGTCAAGGGTAAAAATCCTATGCGGTATGCGGTCTAATGGTATGGCACGCACGTTCGGACCAGAAGGTCTAGGGTTCGAGTGGCGCACTGAGCAGGACATAGTTGAGTCATTGGAAAAGATTCTTTACTCACATTATCTCACCGTAATCAGGTGTAAAATGAGTACCTGGTCGTTACAGCGTTGTCTCTTGCGAAAAAAACTGTAATTTCGCCTAACAGGCGTCATTCTCAACCTACATGTTATTGCTGAGTTTTGTGCCTTTACTGTATGTATGTGTGTGTGTGTGTGTTTGTGTGTGTGTGTGTTGTATCTGTGTTGTTTTGTGTTTTTTTTTTAATTTTTTTAATGTTTTTTGGGGCGTACCTATGTGTTTTGGTGTTGTTTCTGATCTCTATTGGATGCTCAAGGAAAAATGAAGTATAGTCAAGCGGAATGGGCATAGTCAATCTTTACAAATAGGCATTCTGCATATCTATTTGTTTTGTTTTATTATTTTATTTCTATGGGGAAGGGATGATGGTTTTTTGTTAAAGTTTTAGTCCTATTTTTCTTGGGGTGGGAATGTTGTGTTGTTTTTTTGTTTGTTTTGTTTTAGTTACTGTTTGTTTTTTGGGGTTGTTTTTTTTTTTTTTTTGTTGATTTTTGTTCGTTTTGTTTTTTGTTTGTTTGTTTTTGTTGTTGTTTTCTTGCTATTGTTTTGTCTTGGTTTTATAGGGTTTTTTGTGTTGAAGTTGTTTGGTTTTGTTTTGTTTGTTGGGTATTGTTTTGGGGTTTTTTATTTTGTTTTTTTGGGGTTTTTTTATTTGGGAGGGGGAGGGGTTGTTTTGTTTTGTTGTTTCTTTTTGTTACTGTTTTTTGTTTGTTTTTTTGTTGGAGGTTTGTTTTTGTTTTGTTGTTTTGTTTGTTTTGTTTTTCGTTTTGCTTTGTTTTTGCTTGTTCTTTCTTGTTGGAGTTGTTATTTCTAGATGTTTCTCATTTAATCGCTTTAACTGAGTCGATCGATTAATATGAAAAAAAAAAGAAAAGTAAAAAAGAGGGTTGTCACATCCAATTGGCCATTTTGTTTCTATGACAACGTAAACACATTGAATAATTCGATCTAGTGTAATGCAATAAGCAGTAAAGTATTTACAGCCGAGACGCACGCCGTCGTAGACACCCATGGGTTTGAAATTCAATATTCGGGGAGGTAGTACGAGTTAATTCCTTCTAATGTTTTGAACAAACAATAACAGTTACGATATATAGTTTGGATTCCAAATATAATACTCTAAAGAATATTAAACAATAAAATTAGCTTTTATATGGAGCAATATCTACTAAATGTGCTCCCAACGCTTTACAGGGGCTACCTAACTTTCAGTAGCATTTAGTATTTAGGAAGAGACATGCATGCTGCCTGTAAGGCGCAAAGATATTTTTTTTCAGTAGAATTAAGGCTGTTACTGGGCATTTGCTCACTTTACAACTGAGTATGGTGAGATAATGTAACGAAGGAGCCTTTACAAAGACTTTGTTTTGCGTTGCCCACAGTGGGATTCGAACCTTCAACCACAAAGAGGCACGTCAAGTATGGACCACTCATTGCTTAGGCATTTTGCATAGGCATGGGACTGTTTGTTTTTAAGGCTTATCCGAAACTGCCCTTTATCATGTTGCCTTTGTTGTTATGAGTATAATCGCACAATTGAATTTGTCGCGGTTGTGTGGTCTTGCAGTATTCGGATCGCAAGGCCCTGGGTTCAAGCCTCGCTCCGCGCATTTTTGAGTCCTTGGAAAAGGCTCTTTACTCACATTCTCTCACCGTACTCAGGTGTAAAATGAGTGCCCGGTCGTCAACAGCGTTGTCTCTGTCGAAAAAAGTGTAATGTCATGTCTCGTTCTCCATGTTACGTGTTGCTGTTGTAAAACACTTTGAGCACGTTTAGTGGATATTGCGCCACATAAAAGCTCAATTTTTTTTTAGTTTTTTTTTTTTTTGTTATGGATCAGTCCATCATGACAATCATGATAAACGAGTTGATTGTTCCCTAAAAAGGCAACGCCTGTCGCCAAAAGAAAGTCAACAACTGAATGTTGTTGATGGCCACGATCAGTCTCGTTTATTTTCATTGCAAAAAGTACTTAAAAGCCGAACCAAATGACCTTCAGTTTGTGAATATTTATTACATTGTCACACGTTTTGACGTCTACAATAACAACGGCATGACATATTATGTCAAATATGTTTTGAACTCACCTGAATCCAAAAAAAAAAAAAAAAATAGGGAACGATGCTCAGAATCTTGAAGGCAGAATATTTTGACTGGTCGGCATGTAATGAGGATAGCTACGATTTTGGGTGAGCAAGTTTTACTTTTAGAGACAGCCTGTGGCTCCATTGCTGTCAACTGAAAATTAGACGATATAATATTACGTTGATACACTATTTTTTTATGTTGCCGTTAAAGATAATGATGATGATGCCAATGTGGATGATGATGATGGTGATGACGACGACGACGATGGTGATGATGATGACGACGACGACGACGACGATGATGATGATGATGATGATGATGATGATACTCCATTTTTTTTTCAGACGTGCCAACCAACATTTCAGTGCAGATCTACGTGCTCAGCTTTGACTCAGTGACGGAAGCTACAATGGTAAATACATTTGCCACCACATCCTACTTGAAATACCAAGAGGACGCTCCCCGATACACCAGCGCGACTGACCAGTTGGTCTCCTTCCCATCCAGCTCCCCAAATGGCTTTTCTCACAAACGAAGAACCCGCCATTTCGGCAGCAAACGCAAGTCCCATGATGACTCAGTCCAAGAACAACAGGCCTTTGTTAGTTTCCCTTCGTAGTTTTGTGGACTGGTGTTTCATAACTTTTCCTCTTTTTAAATGTTCGTTTCCACTTTCTTGACCAAGCGTGTTCTTTTCCTTTCCAGTCTTCATTTCTCATACTATAATATAGATTGATTACCCAACACCTTAATTAACTAAAATATTAACAGTACCCCTGGGTGGTCTTCGACTAACGAATAACTACTTTTACGAATACGGACCGTAATCCTTATGACGTATTACGTATACATCACGTGATCAGTCAATTATGTCCGATCATTGGTTACCCTGATCTTTGGGGGGGGGGGGGGGGTGGGGGTTTTTTTTTTTTTTTTTTTTTTTTTTTTTTTTGGTTTTTTTATGGGTTTTTTTTTTTGGGGGGGTGTTTGTTTTTTGTAGTTTTTTTCTTTGTTTTTTTTTGTTTGTTTGTTTTTTGTTTGTTTGTTTTTTTGTTGTTGTTTTGAGGGGGGAGGGGGGTTTGTGTATTTTTGTTTTTTTATTTATTTTGTTTATTTGTTGTGCGGCTATGTGATCTAGTGATATGACACTCGCCTTCGGATCGAAAGGTCTTGAGTTCGATTCCCGGGCGGCGCATAGTTGAGTCCTTTGAAAAGGCTCTTTATTCACGTTCTCTCACCGTGCTCAGATGTAAATGAGTACCTGGCCGTTAACAGCGTTGTCTCTGTCCGAAAAAATTGTAATATCGCATATAGGCGTCATGTCTCGTCCTACATGTTAAGTGTTGCTGTTGGCAAGTGACCCCTTATAAAGCGTTTCGAGCATGTTTAGTTGATATTATACTATATAAAAGCTCTTTTTTTTTTTAATGTGTGTGTGTGTGTGGGGGGGGGGGGGGGTTTCTAGTGTTTGGTTTACTTTGCTGTAATAATATTGAGGCACGGTCTTAACCTACATGCATATTATATAGTATGCAGATGACGTCACTCAGGCCTTTGTTATGGTTTTTGCCATCCGCGTTTGTGAGTTGTTCTCACTAAACTGTATTAACCAGACTATAAAAGTTCATGGTTACACAGAGTTTGTGTGTTGGTCCGTTATACTTCCGGATGGCAATGTTGTGAACTCCTTGGCCAAGCGCATTCTATCTATTTACAGATTTGATAACTGAACGCAACATATAGGCTTGTTTTTCGTTTGTTGTTGTTGTTTTGTTTTTGTTTTGGTTTTTTTTTTTTTTTTTTTTTTTTTTTGATTTGGTTTGGTTTGGTTCTTTGTTTCTGTTTGTTTAGTTTGTTTTTTGTTTTTTTGTTGTTTTTTTTTTTGTTTGTTTGGGGTTTTTTTGTGGGGTTTTTTTTTTTTGGGGGGGGGGGGTGTTTTGTTTTGTTATTTTTGTTTGTTTTTTGGGGGTTTTTTTGGGGGGGAGGTTTTTTGTTTTTAGTTTTTGTTGTTTTTGGGGATTTTTTGTTGTTTTTATTAATGGGGGGGGGGGGGTTGCATAATTGCAATGGAGAAAATATTGTGTTGGCTTAAGAGCGATTTTTTCCCCTTTCAGTGTTTGTTTCCCATCAAACCTTAAAGATTAATTACCCAAAACATTAAGTAATCTTAACAGTATCACGGTTTGGTCTCCATCCAATAGCACCCACCTTTTAGAACAAAGGCGTAACCAATATTACGTAAACATCACATGACCAGCTATTTATGTCCAATCATCGATGGCCTTATTTTATTTCTTTTTCAGGTTGTTGGGTTTTTTCGTCTTTTTTTTTTTTCGTCTTTTTATTTTCGTGTTTTGTTTACTTTGCAATAATATCATCTAGAGTTAGTCTTTACCTACTTGCAAATGTTTACAGGTTTGTGCGGCTATGTGGTCTAGTGGTATGACACTCAATTTCCGATCGGAAGGTCCCGGGTTCGAGCCTCGCGCTCGGCGCATAGTTGAGTCCTTGGAAAAGTCTCTTTACTCACATTCTCTCACCGTACTCATATGTAAAATGAGTACCTGGCCGTTAACAGCGTTGTCTTTGTCCGAAAAATGGTAATATCGCCTAACAGGCGTCATGTCCCGTCCTACATGTTAAATGTTGCTGTTGACCATGGACCCCTTGTATAGCGCTTTGAGCACATTTAGTGGATATTGCGCTATATAAAGCTCAATTTTTTTTAAAAATTAGGTTTTATAAAAGAATGCAATTAGGGGCTTATTTTAACATTGATGGAGTGGGGAAGGGGGGGGGGGACGTATTAGTTTGAGGGTATGTTTTTCCATTGCATCTTTACAATAGACTTCATTGGCTTATCCATGCGAATGGTTTTACTGATATTATCGTATGTTCTTTTTTCACAGCTATATTGTCATTTTAAAAGCGCACTTTTCCGCCAAATACTTATAGCCTGATATAATTTTTCTCATCTGACAACACGATAAGAGAGGAATGTCGTAGGTTAAAGTCATAATATAAGAAATCCTGTCACCTTCAATAATGAAAGCCGTTTGGTTAGTGCTGAGGATAACCAGAGCATCTGCAATTTTTCTCAGAATTATACTATTTTTATACTTTTTTCCATCCGCCCGAGTTAAGGGTTTGTCTCCTGTCTACAAATAATGGCACATAACTTATTTGGGTCCTTTACATATACGTTTCTTTAAGTGATGTGCACTATTCTCCCTTTAGGTCACCTTAATGCTTTTAGGCTTTCGTTTTTTTTCCTTGGGCAAGATTATTAACCCCCAATTTGCTCACTTGTACAACATTGGTGATTGCTGCTGACATCAGAAATCTTGTTTGATGAATTATCTATATTTCTTTGTGGAATGCTTTTATCGTGGAACGATATTTTATGATATCATGGCGGAAGGGCATTTTTTTAAAAATTAGCAGTGTTTTTTCCTCATCAGCCAAAAGCGCGAAGTCATCGTGTTTTAGCCATAATATAGTCCATTCCAAAATGTATACGTGCGCTCAGAAATTGAGTTGCAATTCTGAAACCGTTTGTTGGTTTGTTTGTTTTTCTTTAATTTGCACGTTATTATGTGCTCGTTGAAGTTGCCATCATAGTTGTTCTTTGACCAATTAACTGCCGTACTCTTGAAAAACACGTATATAAAAATTTGGCCAAAAAACTCGTCCTTCAAATATCGATCGATTTATTACCCTCATCTTGGAAAAAGCTATTAAAGCTGGGACTTCGCGAAGTCCCAGGTACTCTTATATCAGAACGAATCCTTTGTTGTTGTTTGTAAAATTATTTTTTGGTTTTAATGTTAATAGTATTTATTCATTGTTACTTGTATTATCCTTTTGTTTTTGATATGTTTAATCTAAGGACTATTCCTTACTTATTCCTCCAGTTACAATTTCGTGCGTTGTTTTATTTCTTTCAATTCCAACATTATTCAATATTATTGACATATTTTGTATTTATAACAATATCTTTGTTTATAACATTTTTTTTTTGTTTGTCTTTGTTGTTTTGTTTCTTTCCTTTTAATTTGATTTTTTTTCTATTTTTGTTGTTGTTGTTGTTAGTTTTGTTTGGTTTTTGTTTGTTTGTTTGTTTTTTTTTTTGTTTATTTTTGTTTGTTTTGTTGTTGTTTTTTTTTTTTTTTTTGTTTTTTTTCTGCTTTTCTATTATTTATTGGGGATTTTTTGTGCGTGTTTTTTTTTTTTTTTGTTTTTTTTTTTTTGGGGGGGGGGGGGTTCGATATTCTGGATGTGGGGTTGAGGGAGGGGGGGAGGGGTTCTGATTCGGTTTTGTTTTTGTTCTGTTTTTTGTTTGGTAGAGGGTGCGGCGGTTTGGGGTTTTTGTTTTTTTTGTTTTTTTTTATTTTGTTTTTGTTTTGGTTTTTGTTTTGTTTTTTGGGGGGTTGGTTTGTTTGTTTGTTTAGTTTGTTTTTTTTCTTTTTGGATTCCCATTGGAGTATATCATATGTAATCTAAGAGTATGTAGTACCTCCTCTGTTACGTAATCATTTTATTATTATTTAATTTTCTTTTTCATCATCATCACAATAATTATAATAATCGTCATCATCATTGTCATCATCATCATCATCATCATCATCATCATCATCATCATCATCATCATCATCATCATCATCATCATCACTATCACCAACAGCAGCATTATCATGATCATCATCATTATTATTTTTTTTTACCATCATTATTAGTATAATTATTGTCATGCTTATTATATAATATGTCGCTAATGTTAGACACTGGTCTGTTCGACGTTCACACCTTTTCCAATCTCAGACAATTGAAATGACTTTCTTTCCTGAATTTCCATAAACATCAATTTGAATATGTAGCCCATATATCAATTGAATACGTAGCCCATATATCAATCGTAGCCCATATATCAATTTGAATACGTAGCCCATATATCAGTTTGAATATGTAGCCCATATATCAATTTGAATACGTAGCCCATATATCAATTTGAATTTGTAGCCCATATTATATCAATTTTGAATGTGTAGCCCACATCAATTTGAATACGTAGCCCATATATCAGTTTGAATATGTAGCCCATGTATCAATTTGAATACGTAGCCCATATATCAATTTGAATACGTAGCCCATATATCAATTTGAATACGTATCGCATATATCAATTTGAATACGTAGCTCATATATCAATTTGAATACGTAGCCCATAATATATGAATTTGAATACGGAGCCCATATATAAATTTTAATTCATAGCCCATATATCAATTTAATACGTAGCCCATATCAATTTAATACGTAGCCCATATCAATTTGAATATGTAGCCCATATCATATCAATTTTGAATACGTAGCCCATATATCAATTTGAATACGTATCGCATATATCAATTTGAATACGTAGCTCATATATCAATTTGAATACGTAGCCCATAATATATGAATTTGAATACGGAGCCCATATATAAATTTTAATTCATAGCCCATATATCAATTTAATACGTAGCCCATATCAATTTAATACGTAGCCCATATCAATTTGAATACGTAGCCCATAATATATGAATTTGAATACGGAGCCCATATATAAATTTTAATTCATAGCCCATATATCAATTTAATACGTAGCCCATATCAATTTAATACGTAGCCCATATCAATTTGAATACGTAGCCCTTAATCTTTTCTTGTAACCCTCGACACTTTCCAAGTCTTAAGAAAGCTGATTGCGTTGTGACCGACGTGTACTTATTTTTATGTCTGATTACCCAATTTGTATGGTCTCATGGTTGTAATTGAAGTAAACTGATTGAATACATTTTTATCTTTTCATTTTATTTTTTATTTTTCATTTCTTTCCATCTTGTTTCAGGCACAATGTAGTTTACTTTTGCTTCCATTGCCTGGATGTGATATTTCATGTGTGTTGATGTAATCTAAAATGTTGAACATTTATATAGCCGACTTTTACAAACTCCTTGTTTAGCCTTTCCTAGTTCAAATAGATTCAAACCGACGTGCACCCTTTTGCGGGTCTGATAACCCAGATTAGTTATGGGCTAGCTATTATAAAAGGCAATGCATACTCTCAAACCAACGCAAATTAGTCTCTATTACAACAATATTAAATCAAGCCCATGATTGCATTCGGTGATCAGACCTGCAAATATGTACACGTGGATTCAACCCCTTTTCAGGAAGAATATTTGGAACAAATTACTGTTTCAAATAATACAAGTCACGGGCAATATGGTTTGTTTTTGTTGTTTTTTTTTCTTGTTGTTTTTGGGTTGTTTGTTTGTTTGTTGGGGGGGGGGGGGAATTGTTGTTGTTGTGTTTGTTTGTTTTTGGTTGTGTGTTTTATTTTTTAATTTTTTTTTTTTTTTTTTTGGGGGGGGGAGTTCATTATCACTCTCAAAGCAGCAATCACTGCTCAATTCATTGATTCATCAATTTCCAGCTATTCAATCACATCGAGATCCAGTGAGAAATTGTAAGTGTGAAGGGTCGAAATCATGGCCTAATTGTTATGTGTAGAGTCGGTGCAGAGCCTTGCGGTGTCTCTATTTATAACAAAGTCAAACGATGTCTTAATCTTGTACAATTGGAAACAAAAGTGTGGTATCGAAAAAACTGTTTTCAATCTCATTGGAGGTGTAAAACCACTCTTCCGGAGGACTGGATGCATATTTTATGTATTTGATCTTCTGGTTTCAGATTATTATTTCTAGTCTAAATATATGCCTCAATACAGATCATCCATCCTCGCTCTTTTGCGTCCCATAATCCTAAGAATTAGAATCTGCCGGTACATCATCCTATGAAAATAGTTATACCACCTTGTGATTCAATATATAACCTATTGACTATTAGTTTTCCGAAAGACTGGTTAAATTCACACTTCCAATAAGTTTGAAACCGGAAATTGAGAAAATGTGACGTCACAACTTCTCTGCCCTATTGCTTCTTCTCCATTTTTAAAAAATGAATTTATTACAAAATAAAATGGACCGTTCCATCTTTTGTGTGTTACAATAGTTTCATTAGTTCTGTTGAGTTGTTATGTTTCTTTTATTTTTCTCTCTCCCACAGGAATTCTCAGTGAGTATTTTTCTACGACAATATTGGATTGACCCCCGGCTGCAGTGGTCGGACCCCCAAGTCAAGGATAAATTGGAGGTCGACCCCAAAATGATGAACCAAGTATGGGTTCCTGACCTCTTCTTCATAAATGAGAGAGAAGCTGTTACACATGAAGTGACCGTGGCAAACAAGCTCTTACATATCAGTCAGAATGGTACTATTTTGTACAGTATGAGGTAATGGTAATCAGTTGTCTTCTTCTTCTTCTTCTTCTTCTTCTTCTTCTTCTTCTTCTTCTTCTTCTTCTTATTCTTATTCTTCTTCTCCATCGTTTTATTATTTTATTATTATTATTATTATTATTATTTTATTTTATTATTATTATTATTATTATCATTATTATTATTATTTAATCAATATTGTTATTATTATTGGTGTTGTTATTATCGTTGTTATTATAATTATTATTATCATTATTATTATCATTATAATGATCATTATTATTATTGTTATTATTGTTGTTATTATCATTATTATTTATTATTTATTATTATTATTATTATTATTTATTAGAAGTAGTAGTAGTAGTAGTAGTAGTAGTAGTAGTAGTAGTAGTAGTAGTAGTAGTAGTAGTAGTAGTAGTAGTAGTAGTAGTAGTAGAAGTTGTTGTTGTTGTTGTTGTTGTTGTTGTTGTATCACAATAATGGACCAATGCTGAACACCACAAAGCGCACTCCAATCACCGTTTCATGTGTATTTTTAGAGGATTTTATACTTTGTAGTCATAAAAAATTAGGAGGGGGGGGGGGGTCCCGATAGCTCAGTTGGTAGAGTACTCGCTTCACAGGCAAAGGGGCAAGGATTGATCCCGGATGCAGTTTGAATTTTTTTTATGTGAATGGGTAGCTAGGTCTTTTAGATCTGGCGGAAAGTAGTTTGCGATAAACTAATGTCCTACCCAAAAGTTTGCAAGCAATTGCTATTGTCCGTTTCACGCAATAGAAACTGGATTAAACGGTTAAAATTCGCCAGATACATACAACGTGATATCTGACCGATTGCACACAATATTTTTACTTTTTACAATTTTGTATTCTTAACCTTTTCTTAGACGGGACTGTAAGGTGTTATGTTACTGGGGTGGGGGGGGGGGGGGGTACCGAAATCGGTGTCATTTATTGACCTCGAGGAAAGACCCCGTGGACTCGGCCTTCGGCTCTCGGGTCAATATATTCCTGATATCGGTATCAAAATATAAAAGCTTACACGATCTCCTGTCTTATGTTTACTTAAAAATTAAAAGTGACAAATGCAACAGACTGGTACATGGTTTTGAGCTTATATATGTATATATATATATATATATTATATATATATATATATATATATATATATTATATATATATATATATATATATAAGCGCTTTACAAAGGGTCCCTGGCCAACAGCAACAATTAACATTTAGAACAGGACATGATGCCTGTTAAGCGATGTTACATTACATGACCGGAAAGAATAGCGAGCCATTTCCAGTTTCCAGTCGACCTCTTATGAGATGACACTGGGTTAAGTAAGTAATTTTTATGGGGCGTTTTGGTCTAGTGGTAAGACACTTGGCTTGTGGCCTGTAGGTCCCCAGATTCGAATCCCGCTGGATGGCGCAAAGTTGGGTTCATGCCAAAGGCTCTTTGTTCACATTTTCTCACCGTACTGAAGTGAACAATGATTACCTGGTCTGTAACAGTGTTGTCTATAGATAGAACGAAATTGGCGTTACTCAGCTCTTTGTTATTGTAAATTCTATCAATCAGATTATAAAAGTTAAAGGTTACACATAGTTTTGTGTGTTGGTACGTTGTATCCTGCTGACGAATATTATGAGGGTTTTTTTTGGATAGACGCATAGCATCAATATATAGGGATAGGGGGGGGGGAGGGGGGGTTTGTATCAACTCTTCTCAGGAGTCATGTATCGTCTTAATGTTAACCGTTGCTGTTGTTATGAGATCCTCCTGAAGCGCGTTCAGCACGTTGGTGGATGTTGTTCTATAATATATAAGTTGTTGTTTTTGTTGATTCTGTGTTTTTTTTTGTTTTTTTTTTTTTTTTTGTTTTTTGTTTTTTATTATAACAGAATTTCCATGACCCTGAGTTGTGACATGTTCTTGGATCGTTACCCTCACGATGAACAAGTGTGTTCTCTTAGTCTCGGCAGTTGTAAGTATAGACCTGCTTATAATATGCGCTTCGAGGCTTGGCATAAGGCTCTGTACAAATGTTATTATCATTATTATTATCATCATCATCATCGTCGTCGTCGTCGTCGTCGTTATTATTATTATTATTATTATTATTATTATTATTATTATTATTATTATTATTATATTATTATTATTATTATTATTATTATTATTATTATTATTATTATTATTATTATTATTATTATTATTATTATTATTAATATTATTATTATAATATTATTATTATTATTATTATTGTTATTATTATTATTATTATTATTATTATTATTATTATTATTATTATTATTATTATTATTATAGTCCTTAAGAGCCAAAAGGTCCATGAATTAGGAGTTTATCCCGGTTTCTATAGCATGAAACAAACAATAGCAATTATTTGGTATCCTCTAGATAGGACACTAGTCTATTGCAAAGTAATTTTTGCCAGATCTAAAAGACCCAGCTAGCCAATCACTGCTGGGTAGGCAGGTGGGTCAACAACAAAAATCTCGACTGTACCTGGCATCGATCTCGGTCCCTTTTCGTGTGATCCGAGTATTTTACCAATTGAGCTTTACGGGACCACCGTTTTAGATATCTTTTAGGAAATAAATAATTCATTGTGAAGCTCATCGAAATTGGACAATGTGTAACTATTTGCAGGTCTTATAATCCAAATTGTTACGGTTTTATTGCTGTCACTGAACTTTTCTCACTAAAATTAATGCAAAATTGTCCATTAATGTAAAATTGTCCTTTCCAACGGAGGCTGTCCAGTTTGTCACAGGCTCGGTTTGTCACAGGTCCAGTTTTTCACAGGCCCGGTTTGGCAAAGACCCAGTTTGTCACAGGCTTCAGATTAGCGCAAGTAGGCCTTAAATGACTTCTCTATGTCTTCCTTTGTTAGAATGTAAATCTGATGTACAAAATGATGTAAAATTATTTAAGTTTTATGTTGTCCTGCATATAAGAAATTAAGATACCAGATTATTTGTTTTCTATAATATTTTTGAATATCTACATTCATTTCAGCACTTCAATTTACTCTTTCTCATAACTTCCAGTTGCAATGATTATGTTATTCACACAGAGTTGACCGGTATACAAACTTTTTAAAAAACATATTTATGTCTTAATAGAAAACCCATGAATAAGATCGCTTTGTTATTTCATTTAAGTATATGAGTATTGTTGACAGTAATAATTACAGCATGTTAACTCAGTAGTTGTAACTTAAGTTTTTCATTCTCCACCTTCATACTGTTGGTGCAGAGATGATCTCTCTTAAATGTCAATTCAGCTTGTTTCATTTTGTATGCGAATCAAAGCAAATTACTCTGTAAATTTTTAACAATCTTTCGTGAAAGCAATTGAAAAATAAAATGCAATTCATGCAATCAATCAATCAATCATTTATTTACTATTTTTGAGAATGTCAGTATTAGCTTCCATCATGCACAGGGCACAATCGAGGCAGGACCGGCCTGTGACAAACTGGGTCTGTGACAAGCTGGGCCTGTGACAAACAGGGCATCTAACAAACTGGCATGGTTTCCCACTGTGGGCTGTGACAACTGGGCATGTGACAAACTGCAAGCCAATAAATGAGTCCAGTGATCATAATTGCACAATATTATGTGCATATAGTATGATGAATCCATGGAAATGCGCTATAATCGTGTCCACCGTTTTCGATTATTCTTGACAACTTATCTATCCAAGGTTTTCTGTTCCAGACATCTAGTAATCATAATACATAATATTATTATAATATTAATATACATATTATTATTATATTTTTACAGATAGTTTCAGCAAAGACAATGTAGTATTCAATTGGGTGAAGGACCCCGTTATCATGAGACCGGATATGACCTTGCCCCGTTTTAAAGTGCACTTTCAAAAGGTCAAGGAATGTGACTTCTTCTTCACCAAAAACAGCAGTGCTATACTGGGTAATCACATAAACAACAAATACTATTCTATATATTGATGGGTTGTAAAATAATCGTATGAAGAAAAAGACGAAGTCGTGGGTGAGAGAGAGAGAGAGAGAGAGAGAGAGAGAGAGAGAGAGAGAGAGAGAGAGAGAGAGAGAGAGAGAGAGAAAGGATTAGTGTATGTGTTTGTAAGTGTGAAAGCGAAAGAAAGGGAGCGGGAAGGGGGGGGAGAGAAAAGGGAAGAGAGAGAGAGAGAGAGAGAGAGAGAGAGAGGGGGGGAGAGAAGGAACAAGGGGGGGGTGAAAGAGAGCGAGACAAGGGAGAGAGCTGTGAGACGTGACAGTAGAAGATCGACGCCTGACATGAGACGTGTACTGTATTAAATAGAAATCTGTTCATTTGGGGCTTTCGGGGGTTATAAATAAAACCACGTAAAGCGCCTTGAGCATGACGAAAGGTCTGAAATGATATATCTATATAGACTTGTATATCTACGTTAATATTGTTTGTTTCCCATTCCAGGCGACTACTCTTGCATCCAAGCTGACTTCCATCTCCGACGAGAATTCGGTTATTATATCGCCCAAGTGTACGTTCCTTCCGTATTGATTGTCATGCTCTCTTGGGTGTCGTTTTGGATCGATATTGAAGCGACTCCGGCCAGAGTAAGCCTGGGACTTCTCACAGTTCTTACATTGACGACGCAAAGCACAGGCGAAAAGGCAGCCCTGCCTCGAGTGTCTTACATCAAGGTATTAAAAATCCTCGGTCTAAATATTGTTCGTGTAAAGCAGTAAACTGGCTAAGGTTGTAGACTGTAATAAGTATTGAACTATGATAAATACGATTTTTTTTTTTTTTGGGGGGGGGGGGTTGGTTTTTTTTTTTTTTTTTTTTTTTTTTTTTTTTTTTTTTTTTGTTTTGTTTTGTTTTTGTTTTTTTTTTGGGGGGGGGGTTTTGGTTGTTTGATTTTGTTTTTGTTTTTAACAGCAAAATATGTACCGCATTGGCCTCTAACCCTTCTGCTGTCAATAAAAGCAATATTAATGGTAAGGTGCGGTTATGTGGTCTTCTGGTACGACTCTCTTTCGGACTAATAGGTCCAGGTTCGAGTCCTGCTCTGAGCAGCGAAAATGTTTGAGTCATTAGGAAAGGGCTTAGTTTAAATTTAAAGCGTCGTCATTGCACTGGTTTTTGTGAGACTACTCGAAAAAAAAATATTGAGAAGCGGAATCAAGATGCGCGTCGTTTCAGTTAGTCCAGATATGTATAAAGTTAAATTTTCTGGGTATTCTCAGGTTTAAGAAATGTTGTCAAGATGGGGCCATTTTAATGTATCTAGATATATGAAGTAATGATTTTGGGGGCAAAATCAAAACAAGATGTTTTGTGAGTGCAGGACATAATAAGTCCGAATCCTCCCTGAATGACATACAGATTCAAGAGCGTCATTACAGCCCGTACAGTAGAGCACACTGATAACGAACATGCTTGAAACGATTTGATGTAAATTAAGAACGCATATATATTTGCTACATTTTCCATTAATAATGTCCTTTTAAATAAAGAGCCACTGATGTGAGGAACTATTTATTTTTTCTTCCGGGGATAGCCTATTTCTTTTTATCCATGCTCCATTGTAATATATTGTATGCCTTTTCCTTCAGGCAATCGATGTCTGGATGTCAACCTGCATGTTCTTTGTCTTCGCCGCCCTCCTGGAGTTTGCCTACGTCAACGTCAAGAATAGAGTAGAGAAGAGAAGACGTGAGTCGTGTCATCATTGTACTCCTACAAGGGCACACGAAGGGTCAAGAACAAGTCCTCTAGAAAAAGAGGTCAAGGTAAGATATGGATTCCGTTTTCCGTTAATTTTAAAAAGTTATGTCTATATTGAACATCTGTATAAATGTGACCCATCGTCTCAAAACGGTATTATGTCGGGATGAACAAAATGATAGAAATTCAAGTTATTACCAAAAATATGAAACTTGGGGTTAGTTTGTCCTCGTTATGGTGAAAATTAATACAATTTCTGGCACTGCGAAAAACTCGAAAGTCGGATTTCTCCTTATTTCATTTCTAAATTCACTTTTCGGGATCCTATTCATCTCGACATAATTCCGTTTGGAGACGGCGGGTCACAAATATACACTGTTAACCTGTATTCTGTCAATCAATATAAAATACAAGATCTGCGTATAATTTTGGTTCACCAATTTTGGTGAAACATTGTATTAAAACACCGTATTCTCATATCTAAGAATATCTCAGAATACAAAATGGTAAAATTAAATGGAATTTAACACCGTAGATTTTTTGGTTGCGTAAGATATCAATATGATCTCACTTTTTATCTGACTAGAATTTTAATAGGAACAAGGAAGAAAGTATAGATAGTGCGCGCTTGGCTAAGAATCTCACAACATTGCCATCCGGGAAGTATAACGGACGAACACACAAATTTATGTGTAACCTTCACGTTTATAGTCTGGTTAATACAGTTTAGTGAGAATTACTCATTAACGCGGATGGCAAAAAAAAAATAATAAAGACCCGAGTGACGTCAACTTCATTCTGTCTATACGTAGATGTTATATTTTTCCCCCTGGACGCTGCTTTTTCCGGCGTAATAATACCTCGTGCACATAAAAGCAAAGGTCTGAATATCAACAACTGCGACAAGCATCAAGCCCCAGTCTTTCAAAATCAAATGCCCAGGAAATAGTCTTTTATTTTTTTGTTGTTGTTGTTGTTATTATTATTGTTGGCCCAGTTGTGTCTGCAAAAAGGCTTTCTTTTGTACACCTTATAAAATATAAATCTGACCATTGTAAAGTACATGCCTAAAGTTTCTTCTAAAAATTAAACGTAAAAAGTTACATGCAGTCACTTAGCCAAGAGCGGAAAGTTCCGACGGTATTAGTATTATTGCATCCACCTATAATACAATAGATATTATGGTACTATGCACTTTGACAACAGCCCGATTGGCCCTTGGTGAGAACGTCAGAGAAGGATAGAGTAAAATCGAACACCAACTGAAATGGGTTTCAGACAATTATGGAGAATACGAGTCTTTTTTTTGTTTTTTGGCCGGAGTAAGAGTTGTCAGGTTGTTTTATTATTGACTGAAATGATTGTTTTATGGTTTAACTCTAAAGAATTAATTAAAAATACCTGGCACATCAATTTATAAAGGGCACTTCCGATTAGCATCTTCCATTACCTTCTTTTGAACATCTCTTTTAAAATAGCCTAAAGTACAATATTGAATACATCTAACAGCTCCGAGAAAGAACAAAATACTAAATATCCAGCTAATAATCAAAACTTAAACCTTAATAACCACGTAAAATATAATATAACGACGGCTTTGTGTGTTTTATGAGTCCTCAATTTCTAGCAGCTTGGCTTGTATTGTCTTTGACTTGAATCCAGAATACTGATTCTAATTTCCAGGTGCCCGAGGCGATAGTTAGAAATTCAGTCTTAGCCAGGGACCCCGACAACGTACAAAGAGCAAGAAACACAGATAAAATATCCAGAATTGCTTTCCCTGCAGCCTTCGCCATTTTTAACCTTGTCTATTGGATTTATTATAGATAGTAGATAGCCCCCCCCCCCCCAACTCTCTCTCTCTCTCTCTCTCTCTCTCTCTCTCTCTCTCTCTCTCTCTCTCTCTCTCTCAAAGGCCTGCAGCGTGGCAAGCCTTTGGGACTACAAGGAGGATGGGAGGGGGGGGAGGAGGGAGAGAGAGACAGAGACATAGAGAGAGATACTATAAATAAAAGAGTGGAAGAGAATAAATAATGAAGGATGGAGGTGATAAATCGATTGATTGTGTGGGTGGGGTGGGTGAGAGAGAGAGAGGTGCATGTATATATTATGTATGTGTGTGTGTACTACCATTATCAAGCTTGAGGGTGTTGAGAAGGCGACCAACAATATACGCATGTATGTATGAAAAGGAGTGTGTATGTACTGATCAAATGATGAATTTATGAGAAATTGGGAGAATATGTAGGAGTCATCAACAATAAAGAGTGAACGAGAGGAAAGACAGAGTAGGAGTAGGAGAGAAATACATAGTTCAGCGGAATTCGCATAAAGTCAATACAATACTCTTGTGCGGCTATGTGGTCTTGTGGTATGACACTCGCTTTCGGATCGGAAGGTCCTGGGTTCGAGCCTCGCTCGATGCATAGTTGAGTCCTTGGAGAAGGCTCTTTACTCACATTCTCTCACCTTACTCAGGTATAAAATGAGTACCTAGCCGCTAACAACGATGTATGTCAGAAAAATTTGTAATATCGCCTAGCAGACGTCATGTCCCGTCCTACATATTAAATGTTGCTATTGGCCAGTGACCCCTTGTAAAGCGCTTTGAGTACGTTTAGTGGATATTGAGCTATATGAAAGCTCAATTATTTTTTTTAATGTTAATTTCTGCTTAAAGTAAACCCATCTTGTTGATCCGAAATTTTCTGTTCATCTAAGTGTGATCCAATGATAATGGATAAAGTCAACCTTGCTTAAAGTCAACCAATCTTTCTGGTCCGGCGGTGTTGGCTTTATCAGGCTTCCACTGTAAGTGAGGGTGAGAGTGAGAGACAGGGATATAGCTACTGTATTATATAAAGAGAGCCTTATGACAAGAGACTGCTCTAATGACAAGAGACTGCTCAATACGCCGATGCCATCGTATTCTGACAAAAGACCTTTCTTATATTTTGACCAAAAAAACTTTTACTTCAAACATCAATCCATTAAAATCAACTTCGGCATGCCAAAAAAAAAAAACAAAAAAAAAAAAAAGGGGGGGGGGGGTGTGCTTATGTTTTGGTTTTGGTTTTTCCTTTTTTTTTTCTGTTTTTGTTCTAGTATTGTTTAACTGGGTTGTTTAAGTTGAAGGATGTGTTTTTGGGGCGGGGGGGTGGATTTGTTTATGACGGGGGGGGGGGGGGGGGGGGAGGAGTTGTTTCGGGGGTAGGGATAAGGGGGGCAGGTTTCGGCTTAATCTTTTTAATCGATCGGTATTTGAAGTAGAAGATTTCTGTCCAAAATGAATAAAAAGATGTATTGTGAGGCAACTTCATAACGGCGTTTGTTATCTGTGTTTGTAATATGTTATTCGACTAACTCATGGGATTTATTATAATTATCATCATTATTATCGTGTCGTGGGCGGCATTATTATTATTATTATTATTATTATTATCATTATTATTATTATTACTAGTGTTATTATTATTACCATCATCATCATCATTATTATCATGATCATCATATTTTTTATCATGATAAGGTTATAATTCTTGTTGTGAATTTGCTTTATAACTTTTACTTTTATCATGGTCCCCATCGTCATCAGAATTGCCATTAATTTTATTGTTATATGAATAAAATAGAAAATGTAATATTTTGCCATTCGGATCTTCTACTACTACTACTACTTATGATTTGGTTGTGTGCTATAATAATCAGTATTATCAACATCAGCAAAATACTGTTTCATCATTACCATGGTTTATATATGGATAACAATGATGATGATGATGATGATTATTATTATTATTATTGTTATTATTATAATTATTATAATAATAATCATTATCATTATTATTATTATTATTATTATTATTATTATTATCATTATTATTATTATTATTATTATCATCATCATCATAATTATTACAATTACTGTAGCATCATCTTTATCACCATCATATGATATTCATTCTAACCACAACTAGTTTGTACATGATTTGCCTTTTCAAAAATAAAATCCATTCCTTGATGTCAAATAAAAATGAATTAAAACTGACTTTCACCCCTAAATATAATTTTTGCCCCGCATTCTTGTTTTGTAAATTAGGAATTATGGTTAATATTCTCACTAATAGATTATAACGCTCAATGTGATCACACTGATCCATAATTTATTCCCTTAGCTGTTTGCCTTGATTTTGTTTGTTTTTATGGGTTTAACAGCACGTGACAAATTTAGATCATTTCAGCTCCAGTAAAAAAAGAAGAAAATAATTAGTTATAGATTTACAATTAAAAGAAAATTAAGTCAAAGGGGAATGGAACAAAAAGGGATTAGATGTAGATTCCAAGAGATTAATATCATTGTGTAAAGTTTGAGATCATCTAAAAGTCTAATCCAGACACAAGCACAGGAATCCACTAAGAGGGACTCACTGAAATGACAGCATTATATATTCAAAACAACAAATAAAACAATACATAACAGAGAGATGATTTACAAGCAAAAAAAGAATCACCTCCCAAAACTATACATTTGACTGTGTCCCTTCAAGCAAAGGACTCCGGCCAGGACCAGGACAAAACCAAGTAATCTCATTCCAAGACAAAGACAGAAAGCAAGTTGGGAAACATATATAGTAAGTGCCTCCCTCTCCATTTTGGAAGGACAAAAGAAAGACCCCACCCAGGAAATGGAGGATCTTTGTTGCTGCCTTACATGCCAGTCAGCATGAAAGGCAAAAAGTAACTAAAGTAAGACAAATTGAATCCAATGAAATATCCATTTCATACAAGAAAACTATCCTCTAAGTCGTCCTCTTTTTGCACTAGCACTCTTACAACATTTGATATGGGCTATAGTTACACCTGTGTTGATTGGAATAATCATTGTACATTGTTCTTTCTAAGATGGATGCTGGCCCATATTTTGAAATCATTGTCACACATCCAGTCTCTGGTCAGGCTAAACTCTGCTCGTTTCAAGATAGAACACAGTAATGCTTGGCCACCCAAAGCACATCATCAGTTAGAGAAAGAAAGAAAGAAAAATAAAATGAAAAAAAGAGGAGGAGAACTTGCAATGATAGGAAATTGTTAGATTTATTTTCCTTTCATTAAATTTCAATTCATTTTCCATTAATTTTGTAGCAGAATTTACACTGGTATCTATAGCGCGAGATGGACAATATCAATTGCTTACTATCCTTTGAATGGGACACTAGTCTACCGAAATCTACCCAATCAGATGAACAATATCAATGGCTTACTATCCTTTGAATGGGACATGTTACGAAATTACCAATAGATGAACAATTCAATGCTTCTTCTTTGAATGGGACACTAGTCTACCGAAATCTACCCAATCAGATGAACAATATCAATGGCTTACTATCCTTTGAATGGGACACTAGTCTACCGAAATCTACCCAATCAGATGGACAATATCAATTGCTTACTATCCTTTGAATGGGACACTAGTCTATCGAAATCTACCCAATCAGATGGACAATATCAATTGCTTACTATCCTTTGAATGGGACACTAGTCTATCGAAATCTACCCAATCACTGCTGGGTGGACAGAGGAATGAGAAATAAATCTCGACTACACCAAGAATAAATCTCAGTTCCTTGATTATGAAGCAAGTGCTCTTCCAACTGAGCTATTTGGACCCTCATTACAATTGTGCGGCTATGTGGTCTAGTGGTATGACACTTGCTTTCAGATCGGAAGCTCCTGGGTTCGAGCCACGCTCAACGCATAATTGGGTCCTTGGAAAAGGCTCTTTACACACATTCTCTCGCCGTACTCAGGTGTAAAATGAGTACCTGGCCGTTAACATTGTAATAGCGCCTCACAGGTGTCATGTCCCGTCCTACATGTTAAGTGTTGCTGTTAGCCATGGACCCCTTGTAAAGCGCTGTGAGCATGTTAAGTGGACATTGCGCTATATTTTTTTTTAAAAGCTCAATTACAAACATAGATAAGGTTTATGAAGTTCCCAAGAGCCACAAGGCCCATGGAGCTGGAATTTGTCCAGGTTTTCATTGCATTAAATCAGATGCTAATTTCCGTCTGGTCGAATACGAAAACGGATGGCACTCCTGGCTACAACTGCAGCCAAGGACCTGATGAAATGGAAGAAAAATGTCCAGATTGTATGTTAAGATTATGAACGAGTCTGCATTCAGTTTGTGACCTTAGATACGAGGTTAAAGTCTAGTTAGCTGTGGGCAGTGCAATGGTGTAAAATATGTACCTTATAAGTAACAGAGTTGTCACTGAAGTAACTCATATCTCATTCTACAAATGTGATGCTCATGGCTTGGAACCACTTGGAAAGTGCTTTTTTTTTTTTTTTTTTTTTTTTTTGTTTGTTGCTTTAGGTCTCTTCCAACACAATTGAGGTTATATGAGAGACCGCTGAAACAAAAAAACAAGCAATCTAACAAAAATAGTACAAATGTAAATCAAAATCATAACCTAAAGATATCATAAGCTAAATTATAAATAACCAAGAACAAACAGGCAGAAGATTTACAGAAAAAAAAATATCCCCTGTCAAAAATACAATCACAAACCAAAGAAGCAGGATAGGCTAGTAAAGAGAAGAAGAAACGACATCACTATCTGATCGTACACCCATGCGAACATCATAGGTATATGATTCAAGGGTGATGCTCCCATCCAACCACCCGCGGAAAGTGCTTTGAGCACATTTAGTGCTGTATTGTCGTATAAAAATTGTCCCTTCTTAAATGTGCGTTATTAGGCGCCCAAAACAGGTGAAGCAATAATCCAAACAGATGAGACAGACACAGATCCTAAAAGGAATTTGGGGGTTTTATGGCACCTGTGACACTTTCAGAGCATTTCATTGCCAATAAAATGGAAAATGGTAGAATAATCAAATGACTAAAGATCGTTAGTTTAAAAAAGCACCAACAAAAAAAGGACTTAGTATTAATCAATGTTGTTGTTTAAGGGGTTTTTGGTGTTTGCGACATATTTAGGTCACAGCAGTGCCGGTAAAAGGGAAGAAAAGGGGATAGTCAAACAATTCTTGACTTACAATTAAAGCACCCAAGAAAAAAAAAGAGAATGGGGAGTTGGTTCAATTAGGGAAGAGATGTAGATTCCAAGAGAATAACATCAATGTACTCAGTGTGAAATTACCTAAAAGTCTCATCACACATCATCAAAGGATCCCACTAAGAGGAGCCCACTCAAATGTTTATAATGATACATATGTTAAAAACAAAAAAAATATAACATCAGTTCATAACAGATGTGACTTAAAGGAAAAAATATCAGATCCAAACACTAACACTATACATTTGACTGTTTCACTCTCAACCAAGGACTCCGGCAAGGGCGAGGACAAAACCAAGTAATCCCATTCCAAGACAAAGACAGAAAGCAACTCAGTAAACATATACATGAGGAAAATAATTAAAGACTTCATGTCTAGCATAATAAACAACACAGAAGCAGTGCTAAACACTTTTTAAAAAATAATGTAGAATGCTCAGCACCACGCAATTCTTTGCAAAAGTAACTTTAGAATGTTTGACATTTTAAAACTCTACTTTAGAAAAAAAAGAAGTTTTAGTTTAAACTCACTTAAATTATCTTTGCAAAAAGGTACGTGGTTACCATATTCTCAGATATAAATTTTATTTTTCTATCGCCCAAACTTATCATTCTGTACAGCCATGTGAGGTTTCTAGTTAAAATAACGTTTTTGAAGCTCTTTTACTTCACTGCATATAAACAACTTTGTTTATCAAAGAAATATTTACAGTTTTAAGATCAAGTCGGCCAACCCAAAAGTTTTCAACAATGGTATGTTTACTTTCACCTTTTTTTTAAAAGTCCAAACCAAGTTTCGTTCAGCAAAGAATGTCAGCGTTTCATGTTAAAAGTTATAATTTTAAAAAGTGATAAATCTTTATATTCATTTTTTTTTTTTTTAATGTGAGCTTTTTTATAGAGCAATATCCACTAAACATGCTCAAAGAACTCTACAAGGGGTCCTTAGCCAACAGCAACACTTAACCTGCAGGATACCTATTAACGGTTAGGCAAAATTACAAAAAAACTTTTCAACAGAGACAACGCTGTTAACGACCAGGTACTCATTTTACACCCGAGTACGATGAGAGATTGTGAGTAAAAAGCCTTTGTCAAAGACTCAACTATGCGCCACCAAGAGCAGGACTTGAACCAAGGACCTTCCGATCAAAAGGCAAGTGTCATACCACAAGACCACATAGCCCCATATAAAATGGGTCTAATTTATTATTCAGAGTAATTGTATTAGGAACTGTTTATAATTCTGGATAGCCGACTTGTCCTTAAAACCAACCAGTTTAACAATCAAAAGCTTACAATTGACATTTTTTGTTTGTTTGTTTTGTTTTTAAGGGTTTTACGGCGCTTGCAACACATTTAGGTTATATCAGCGCCAGTAAAAAGGAAGAAAATGGGATAGTAAAAAGTTCTAGAATTACAATTAGAGCACCCAAGAAAAAGTAAGACAAAGGGGAACTGAGAACAAATAGGGATCAGATGTAGATTCCAAGAGCATACCACCAATGTACTTAGTTTGAAATCACCTACAAGTCTCATCCAGACACAAGCACAAAATCCAACAAAGAGGAACACACTCAAATGCTTACATTATACATTCAAAATACAAATAATAATACATAACAGAGAGATGATTTACAAGGAAAAAAATATCATCTCCCAAAACAATAACTATGCATTTGACTGTTTCCCTCCCAGCTAGGACTCAGGCCAGAGCCAGGACAAAACCAAGAAATCTCATTCCGAGACAAAGACAGAAAGCATGTTGGAAAACAGATATAAGGGGATAGAAGACACAGTATGTACCTCCCTGCCCGCTATGGGAGGTCAGGATCCCCACCCAGTGACATTTTTTTTATGAAACACGCTGCCAATAAATCATGAAATGGCAATAACAAACCTGCCACTGGCAACTAACCAAAAGTCTGTACATTATAGGGAAATAATCCTAATTTCAATCAAACTAAATTTGCCCCGACCCGTAATGCAAGATTTCAAATCTTAATTCACTGAATTGTAACTTTAAAAACATTCCCTATAACAGATGAAATATTACCAAATTTGGTCACAAAGCAACTGTTGACACAAACAATATTTTCATCAATTTCCCTTTAAATTATTTTTTTTTTAAACCTGAAGTTGCAGGAAAAAAAATCAAAATTTTGACAATTTTGTTTTTATGGGTTTTATGGCGCTTGCAACACATATCAGCACCAGTAAAAAGGAAGAAAATGGGTTAGTCAATTAATTCTTGAATTAGAATTAAAGCAACAAAGAAAAAGCAAGACAAAGGAGAATTGGCTCATTGTTTTTTTGTTTTTAAGGATTTTACGGCGCTTGCAACACATTTAGGTTATATCAGCGCCAGTAAAAAGGAAGAAAATGGGATAGTAAAAAGTTCTAGAATTACAATTAAAGCACCCGAGAGAAAGTAAGACAAAGAGGAATGGGAACAAAATAGGGATCAGATGTAGATTCCAAGAGCATACCACCAATGTACTTAGTTTGAGATCACCTATGTCTCATCCGGACACAAGCACAAAATCCAACAAAGAGGAATACACTCAAATGCTTACATTATACATTAAAAATAACCAATATAATAATACATAACAGAGAGATGATTTACAAGGGAAAAAATATCATCTCCCAAAACAATAACTATGCATTTGACTGTTTCCCTCTCAGCCAGGACTCCGACGAGGGCCTGGAAAAAAACCAAGTAATCTCATTCCAAGACAAAGACAGAAAGCTTGTTGGATAAGATATAAGGGGATAGAAGACACAGTATGTACCTCCCTGCCCGCTATGGGAGGTCAGGATCCCCACCCAGTGAATTGGCTCAAATAGGGGTCTAATTAATAGGAAATAGATATAGTCACTATCAGTGTTCTTAGTCTGAGATCTCCTAAAAGACTCATCCAGACACCAGCACAAGATCCCACTGAATGGAGCACACTCAAATGATTACAAGATATGTTCATCACAAAAAAATATAACTATCAGCACAATACAGAGAGATGATTTACATGGATAAAAATATCACCTTCCAAAAATAATACTATACATTTGACTGTTTCCCACTCAGCCATATATACGGCATGGGCTAGGACAAAATCAAGTAATCCTATTCCAAGACAAAGACAGAAAGCGACTTAGAAAATAGATAGGGGGGGATAGAAGACAAAGCAAATGACCTCCTGCCCACTATGGGAGGTCAAACAAAAGATCCCACCCAGTTTGCCAATTTTGACTTTTAAAAAAATAAACCTGTAAGAATATACAAATTAAAGGTTTATAGGTTTATCAGCAAATCTTAAAATGGCAGTAACGCAAGAGGTGAAATGAATGAATATGAACACAATGAATGGTAACAACGTGAAAGTGTAAAACAATGATAACAAAATGGTATGTTTAACAAAATAGTATCTTAACATGGCCCACTTCTTCAATCTGATATTATGTAATGTAAGGGTGAATTTTGGTAGCTTTATAGTCTAATGGTATGAATCAGCGTGCGACTTGTTGGTCCCGTCCCACACAAAATTAGTCCTTGGAAATTGCTTTTCAATCAAATTTTCTCACCATACCTTCTCAGGTGTGAAAATAAGTACTAGACCAGTAACAGTGTTGCATATATTACACAAAACAAAAAAATTGTGATAGGACCTTAAACGCATCATATCTCATCTTAAATATTGTGTTACTGTTAGCGTTCGACCCCCTTGTAAGTGCTTTGAGCACAGTAAGTGGTGTAATATGTGATATACAAGAAGTCCAGGGTTTTTAACCTGTGCAAAATGTCAAAAAATTAATTTAATATCAAAATCTTCAGTATTGCAAAATTTTGAGCTTTCTGCAGTTGCAGTTAAGGAGACCACAAATAATTTCTTGAAAATAAATGGATATTGATATAACTAAAACGTTAATGATGGATAGACTTGGTAATTCAATTTTCAACACCTGACATAATACCAGATTGGGGTAGAGTGTCATAAATTTCATTTTTATAAAAATCGTTTTCCCCATCACCCAAGGGTTGGCAATGATTCCAGGACTTGGTTGTTGCCATCAACAACAATTGTATACTCCGTTACCTGGTTAGATTCCTTTGGTGCCATAGCAATTGTTTGCTTTGCTAATACACTTTGTTCAAATGACCGAAGTTGGGCTTTCAACATATCTAAATGGGCCCTCCTCTCAGTTTTTTCAAATTCAAACCTCTCTTTTTGAAAAGCTAACTCTTCTCTTCGAAGTTCAATTTCCCTCTGCCGTAGTCTCTTATCCTCTTCCATTTCTTTGTTTCTCAGTCGTCTGTCCTCTTCATCTTTCCCCTTCAAGTAAGAGAGCAACATTGTTATTTCCCCTTTATTTATGGATGGCTGTGATGTGGATGCGGAAGATCTTGGTGGTGAGGCTAAAGTCCTTTTTTTCAGCGGAGATCCTAATGAAACCAAAAAATGAATAAATAAATTTAAAATTTACAAACCAATTGATTAAATAAAGAATCTATTAACAACCTAGGTTGAAAATAATTTTTCTTCAATTTATATTTCATTACATCCGCACCTTAATGTTACAGTCAAGCAATGCTGAATGTGGTCAGTGACTGAATGGATGGATGTGATTGCAAAACTCTGTCCCTGAGGATGAGTTATTTTACAAACATTATTTTTCATTAATTCTTTCCATATAACAATGATCAAAAACGTTTAATAGTAAACACTATGCTCAGTAGTCTGTTTTTTTAAAAAACAATAAAATAATTATTATCAGCTGGCCATCATCCCTGTTATAATACATAGTGCACAGCTGATCAGGAACATTGATGTAATGCTCAAATCTGAAGGGGTGTGTGTTTATAAAAATGAGTCGATAAAATATCAATGTTTTTATCGTTTTTCTTCTAAAACTTGGATATAAAAATCCCAATCTGGAGGAAATGGTCAGAGTTGGGCAAAATTTGGTTCCTCTAAATCTGTATCTATAGAAGAACAGGGAAAGAAAGGGAGGGAGATGGAGAACTCCCATTACAGTAATCTCTCTCTTACTCCCCCTCCCCCCCTCTCTCTCTCTTTTTTTCACGTATATCCATAACAACACACAGTAAAAAGATACAAAACAATAGCTTCTCTCCAAATATTATGAAACCAACCTGAGGGTACATCATAAAGATCATCATCCTCATCAAAGTCATCATCATCAGACACGGTTCTCTTCCGAGGTCGTCCAGGTCCCCTCTTTTTCTTACCCTTTATGACTAAGGAGTCCATTGTGTCTTTCTTGGCTTTATCCAACTCGTATAGAATATTGCCCATTTCATCTTCTGCAGGAGGTCGCCTGTAAGATAAAAGTTCAAAAATTGGATAGCTGAATATAAAGATGTACATATGACCCTCTAACCCAACATCTTGCAGCAAAATTTGGCAATTAAATTCAATAGAATTACACCATATCATACAGTTCTGAATAATCGTTTATTAAGTTATATTACCACCAATTCTCAAATGTAACAGGAAATAAGAAATAAGAGATTTTTTAAAATCCTACCAGGGTTCCTTTTTAAGTCCCTAAAAAATGGGAAAATCCAAGTAAGAAAGCTGTGCATTATCCAATCCAATCACTATACCTTCCTCTTTTTCCTTCCTGAATTATTATGATTATTAATGCTTTCATTGCTATGATTAGCCCTCACTATAAAAATCCTCAGTAGTATCCAAATTACTTCTTGTTAACATTTATCACCATTATTGTGTTACCATACGATCATCACTATTTAATTATAATTACTTTTTATGTGATGCACAGTGTAATTTCCCTTTAGGACCAATAAAGTTCATCATATCTTATATTATTCAGTAAATTGAATTTAAAAAATAATACCAATTATTTAGGTGAAGATTCCTATCATACAAATTATTTTATTTTTTTAAATAGTAATAATAATAATGATTATTTAAAAAACATGAATACCTTCCATGTGTGAGGGCCAGGAACTTGTCAACCAAAAATCGGATACGTTTTTTGACAAGTCGAGGAGTAATATTAGAGAACCTATCATCATCCTTCTTTAACCTCTCTACAGCTTTATTCCACTGCTTCTCTCCATTTGCATACTCAAAGGGATTTACACGATTCACTTCTCTGGCCATCTTCAGATCTAGGTCTTCTGTGAAATTAAAAACTCGAAAATTTCTGGGGAGAAAATAATAAAGTTAAAAATAAAACAGAAAAGTAAATGTATCATGATAATAGGACAGAATATCTATGTTTTATGATGTTTTTTTTTTCTTAAAAGCATAATTACAAACATGAGAGTATAATAAAGAGAATCCAAAAAGAACTTTTATGTATACACATAACTGTACTATATCGTCCAGCGGTAAAACTGCCTTATATTGCAGCCAAGAAACAAAAAATATACATATGAAAATCATAATTTCAAGAAAGAAATGTATATCAAGCTAAAAACCAGGTCTTTCCTCCACCTTTTTATCATATATCATTCTTCTCTAATATTATATATCCTATTCAACGTTTACTGTGTTGAAAAGGGGAATATCCTGAATCATCCACATCATTTGTAGTTGGGAACTCTTATAAACCTTCACTATTATTTTTACTTTTCCTAGCTTCAAGAAGAAACCTTTGCAATTTAAAATAAGTTGATACTGGTAAGTAAAGACTTCAAGTAGAAGGAGTTAAATAGTAATCAGAATATCACAGAAAAAAAAATTAGAAAAATAGCACATAAGAGGTACTTTGGTAAACGTCCATTTAGCCCTCCAGCAGTGAGCTGATAAATGGCCTAGTGGCTGTGACCCGATTGTTAGCAATTTTGAGAGATAAGCCTCAAAAAATTATATAGATTTTTTTGTTTAGGGGTGGATTTTAACGATTTATATCTTATTTTCTTCAGGATGAATTACTCTATCGTTTGGTGCTGTTTATGTTTAAATCAATGCCAATTTAATGTCTCTTTTGTTCGTGGATAATATAGGGTATAATTTAGCTTTGGATCGTTTTAAAAATCAGAAATTGGTAAATCAAAAATCATGTTAGGGCACATAATTCAACATCTTAGCTTTTTAATAAAATTAAAAATTCAGAGCAAAGTTTTATCCCACATCCATAACTCATTTCAGAAAAATCCTAACTCATATGTCAGCTGCCTTTATAGGCCAGTTTTGAAATCCAAATGGAGGTCACTAAAAGAAATGCAACAATTTCAGGTCTGTCAGTAAATAAAAAGGCAAATAGGAGTACAATTTTAAGCCTTGAAACTAATTTAACTTTTCTTCTCTTCACCTAATTTTCCCAATTTCAGTACCACTAGAATTGTGTTGAAAAGCGATTTATAATGATATGGGTTTCATTCAGCTCAATCCAATTTGAATTTTTTTACCAAATGCCTATGCATATACATAACAGGCAGCTCACAAAAAATTCTGATGCAACATAATGCATCTTTAAAAATCCATTGCACAACATATTAAGTTTAGATAATCTAGAAAGTCTTCCTTTTTCAGCCTCTTGTATGGTTAAATTATCCAATGTCATGTTTGTTTTTTGGTGTTTACTTGCACTTTCGACACTATTAGATCAATTACACAAATAATCAGTTACATACCTCTGAGAAGCTTGCTCATTCTCGAAGCTTCGCTCATGGTTGTTGTGTATAAGGTGGGATTGTGTGACTCGAAGTGCTCCTTTGTTATAAGATACATTCATGAAAGCACCGCAGCCTTTACCAACATAACTGGAGAAGATAACAATAATGACACATTTTTAAAAAGGAAAAAAAAAGTCCTTCATTGCTAAGGAGGTGATGATGTGAGAATTAATCCTAGTTTCTGTTGCATTAAACGGACAGTTACAATAGCTTGCTAGTATTTGAATAGCCACCTTGTCTATTTCAAAGTTCTTACTGATATATCAAATAAATACAGCTATTTAATAACTTCTAACAACTTCATTTCTAAGTTAGAAAAAAAAAAAAAATTTTTAAAATAGCATTAGTGGTGACAACAATAATCATCATCATCGTTATTATTACTATCATCATTATAATTATTAGTGGGGTCCCCATGGCTCAGTTGGTAGAGCACTTGCTTCACATGCAAACAGACTGAGATCCACCCAAGTGAAGTTGAGATTTTTTTCCTGACTCCCTTGTCTAGCCTGTAGTGATTGCATAGCTAGGTCTGTTAGTGTTAGATCAAGCAGAAAGTACTCCACTATAGATTAGCATCCTATCCAAAAGAAAACAAGCAATTGCTTTCGCCTGTTTCATGCTATAGAAACTGGGATTAACTCTACCTCCATGGGCAGAGGGCTCTGAAGGATTACATTTCACCATAATTAGTAAAACAGAATGATGATTAATACAAATAAAAAGCACAAATTTTCATTCTGCAGTTTATGTAGCATGCAGGACAACTATTGTTCTGGCACTCGCTGCTTTCAGAAGGTATATTCTTTAAGACGAGAGCCACTAGAAAATGGGTAACAACTCTCAACAGCTCCGACATTAAGATTTCCATACCACATCCCCTTTTTCTTCATGACTTATCCTGACCCATAAGTTCTAAATTTTAAAAATATTTTATAATATTTTAATATTGAGAGGTTAAACTGAAATGATTAAACTCTACAACACTGTTTATAGAAATCATGTCAAATGTTATCCTTTTTAAAATGTTAATAACCAAGGATTTCACTGTCGATTGTTTACATTTTCACTTCTGCCATCTTGTTTTAATCAAAAGCGATCACCACTCTCTTCACTTGAACGTTTGTCATGTACTATAAAAATGACTTTAAATTCAGAGATGCCAACTCTAAATTTGGCTCACAGGAATTTCAGACACCATTCGTAGGAATTTCAACGCTGAAAGAGGAATTTCCACACACAAGAAAAGGGAATTGGAATGGTATTTGGCATCGTGTTTACAAATTGTATAGTTCTAAATAGATAATTGATTAGAATTATATTATGATATTTAAACACAATGCCAAATACAATCCCAAAGTTTCCTTATTTCAAATGAAGTAAATCTCCAAAACCTAATGGTAGTGATTATAGTACTAATGGTAGTGAGGATGATGTGGTGTTGTTG
>NC_088366.1:30073546-30156046 GCF_034508935.2 Berghia stephanieae
TGTTGGTTTTGTTTTGTTTTGTTTTGTTTTGATTTTTTTTTTTTTTGGGGGGGGGGGGGGGGGGGGGGGGGGGGGGGTTCATTAAATTTTTTTTTTTCTTTGCACCTGTAAAATAAACCATCTTCTCCCACAACTCATTCTTTCAATGTTTACTCTTAATTGGGAAGCCAGAATGTAAATTTCATCATAATTGATATGACTTAAATGAGGGGTGGTTTATACAGAATGATCAACTGCATGGTGACCTGAGGAGCTTTTTGAAAATAGCCATCAAAAAGCGTCAAAAAGCGTGAAAATCCATGAAACTGTTGAGAGTTAAGTCTTCTTCTTCTTCTTCTAGGTTCCATGCCTGGTCCAGGCTTCGGATACTGCATGAATTATCTCTCTCCATTCCTCCCTGTCTCTTGCTTTTTCAAACAGCTCTTGGATTGTTAGGTTGGTGAAGCCCTTCAGTTGGTCTATGAGTGTTTTTCTTTGTCTCCCCCGGGCGCGTTTACCAGGTATTTTTCCACAACTTGCCAGGTATTCATTCTTATCTTTCCTTACTATGTGTCCGAAAAAGGATAGTTGTCGATCCACTATTAAGGGCATTAGTTTCCTTTGTTGGTATGTTTGTTTTAGCACTTCTTCGTTCGTTTTGTGTGCGGTATACGATATTCTCTGCATCCTTCTCAAGCACCACATTTCAAAAGCTTCAATGTTCTTTTGTGTTTCTGCATTTGTAGTCCAGCTTTCGCATCCGTAGAACAAGATTGGCCACACGTAGCACTTCAAGACTCGGAATCTAATCCCGAACGACATCTGTTTGTTTTTCAAAATGTTTCCCAGGTCCATGAAGGCCTGTTTGGCTTGAGTTATTCTTGCTCGTATGTCTCGGTTACATCTTCCATCTGTTGTCACTATTGAACCTAGGTATTTAAAACTTTCTACGTTGGTAAGCTGCTCGCCGTGAATCGTTATATTGCAGGTGTTGTTGTTTTCGGGGTTTTTCTGTATTACCATTCATTCTGTTTTGGTGATATTCACTTCCATTCCCTTGGCTTCACTATCTACTACCACTTTGTCAACAATCTTTTGAAGTTGGATTTCTGATGTTGCAATGAGTACCGTATCGTCTGCGTATCTTATATTATTTATGTTGTGACCTCCTACTTTTATTCCCTCCATATTATTTATGCCCCTCATGATTGTTTCTTGGTATAGATTAAACAGATCTGGTGAGGCAACACCCCCTTGACGGACTCCTTTCTTAATAGGAATGGAATTTCCTGTAGAGTTTCCGATTTTGATAGATGCCTGCTGGGTGTAGTATAATGTTTGCATGAGTCTGAGGTCTTTCTCATCAGCGCCAATGGAGTGCAGTTGTTTTAGTATTTCTTCGTGGCGTACTCTATCAAAAGCTTTTTTGTAGTCGACAAAACAGAGGTATAGTGGGGTCTGAACCTGTATAGCTCTTTCACTTAAAACACGGAGGAGGTATATTGCGTTCCTTGTCCCTCTGTCAGGTTGGAATCCATATTGTTCTTCTGCGATTTCGGGGTTAATCTTATTCCTTAAGTCTATATAGAGCTAAAAAATTTGAGTTTGGACTCACTAGATCCCTATCTAGTCACGGATTACACCTACTGTCAACTCCATTCTGGCACAAATCAAGACACAGCAACAGTGCAAACAAAGAATGAATACAGTGGCTAAAAATAATTGAAAATTGTTTTTATTTGTTTAATATTATACGGCATCCAACACAGAGATTTTTAAAATAAGAAAGTCATACTTCCGTTTTTGTCCAGATCCTCGTTTTAGTGATGTCCCAAAATGAAAACATATCATTTTGACATTGGAGTACACAAATCGTTCTGGAATGGGACCGTTGATTCTTCGCTCATTTGCATAATCTATACTGCATGCAGAGCGAGGCTTGTATGCTGCAGATATAAATATATTAAACATTTTTTTAAACGACCTTTAAATTATGTATTTTTGGAAAGCGTACTTATCATTATCTTATTATATATTACATTAATTATTGTTAATAGCAAAGAAAAAAAGAAAAAGAAATCCACATATGATTTGTAAAGAAAATTTTTTTTCTTACTAATATTCAAGAAAGTTGTTCATTAGATTGTGAGATAGAGACATTGATAGTACAGTCCAAACTGGTTTATTGGGATGGCAAAAGAAAACCAAAAAAAATACATATACTCACACATTCATCATACAAACAAATTCATGTACGCACTGGGGTCAAAGCAGAACAGGAGCAGAAGTTTGAGGACAAGAATAGTACACAACCAAAGGATAGAAGTGTAACAGTAAGGTGGGAATAGAAGACATGGCAAGAAACAAAAGAAACACCCCTTGGGATTGTAGACCTGTCCAGAACTACGAAAAATTTGTAGAATTACGAAATTTTGGCTCCAATTTCAGAACTTCATGAGCATCTCTTAAGTTATTAATACTTATTGAAAATGAAAGTTGATGTCAGACTAAATAATTTCAAGGGGTTTGAAGAGTTAGTTAATCCTTGTGAGGGTTAATCATTAACCTGTAAATTTAACCATAGTGACTACAATTTTAATCTCTAAAATCTACAAATTGTTTTTATTTTCAAGAAGGCAGGTCTGAGCTAGTCTCGTCAACCACCCACAAGCACAATAGAGAAAAGGGGACAGAATCAGAATACGAAGTAAGAGCAAGAGCATTTAAGAGTTTAATGAGTTATATAAACAAAAGTTATATTTATATAAGTGGTGATGCAAAAGTAAGAAGACAGACTACACCAAAGAGAATAGACGTAGACCTAAATAAACAAAACCGAAGTCCCAAGACAGGAACAGAGGTTGAAAGACAGGATAGCAAAAACTCAGGATAGTAGTGTAACAGAAAGAGACAAAGCAAGAAAAGAAGCATCCCTTGAGCTAGACTCATGGGATCTGCACTCAACCACCCGCAAGAGTGGGCCAACCCACCAAGCTGCTCGACAACCACCCTATATCAGCATTACGATCCACGACATGATAGAGGACTCTGACAAGATAGAGCCAAACTCTCGCGACTGACCAAGAAATCTCGAGAATGGAAGTTTATTGTCCTGAGCATTATGAGAAATAGTCACTTCAATCTATTTTTAAATACTTACTGGTTCCTGTCTTTGTCTGAAATTCCTCTAAATATTTTGAAAATTCCTCCCAGCTGTCATATTCAGTCTTGGACCCAAAAACTTCTGCAAACTCTGCAGAGGTGTCAAACTGCATGGCATCCTCTTTTTCTACGGCCATTGGGCTGAAATCTTCTCCTCCATCATCAGCTTTTAATGTCACTATGCCTTCATCATTAGCTTCAACTTTCACCGTTGCTAAGACTTCACCATTTTCTCCTTCCTCAACATGTGGAGCATCTTCTGCCTGTTCATCTCCCACTTCTCCTTGTTGTTCTTCAGCAGAAGTTGCCTCAACTTCTGTCTGCTCATCCTCCATGACTTTCCCCGTATAAATTTAATTGAACTTCTGCAATCAACAATTTATCAAGTATTTAATTAGGTTAATAGTAAAAGGGAGGCCATTTTGAATTATTTGTGTAAAGTAAAATAAAATAAAATCATACAATTTTTTAACTTGGCATGGGAATAAACTTAGAATGTGGGTTCAAATATCCCCTGACATAACATCGTTATATTTTACCAATTTCACCAATAGAACAGCAACAACTTCAATGAAGCCAGAGTTGCATTGTCGTTACTGATTCCTTGGTAAAGACAATGAAGTCTATAATTAAAATAAGTTGATAATGAGAGAAATGAGAAAGGGGATTTGAAATTTAAAGAATTTCAGTCTTGTTTTGTATAAGGTTAAGTATAAACATGGGGTACAGTCATATTACTTGTTGGACAACTGACAAGAGATTAAATTGAACAACAAGAACGTCTCTATAATATTATTATGATAAGAAGATTATGGTAATTGACAATTGCATGAAGTCTTAAAAGTGAAGAAAGTTAATTGTGCTATCAAAAATATTAATAAAACTTAGCATCAAGCTCAATTGTGTCTACAACTTCAACAGCTCATCTAGCCTGCATGATGTGAGAGCTGCCAACTCCTGACTCCGAGAACAAGAGGTGAAAAAAATTACATTGAGGCCCAAAAAAAAAGGGATGAGATAATTAAGGTGAGGTGAACACAAAATATCTACTCCCAATCTCAAGACCCGGGGCAAGCAGAGTAAAAAGTTTTAAAAAGAGCCAACATTCTTCATTCTATACATTAGACGTCTAGCAACATTTTGCCTTTGTACTTTGATATATATCTGACATCTGACATTGTTAATGAAGCGTTCACGGAAGAGACAAAAAGTCAAATTATCTGGTGACGGAGTCTGCTGAGGCTGAAGGCGAGGGCAGTCAGTTAGTGGTCGATACTAAGAAGTGACTACACCCACTCCTTCATTAGGAGTAGGAGTAGAAGTCAATATGTGTATATTATCATCAGCTTACCCACGCTGCCAATCATTATTGCATTGTAGTGGATGCAAAAACACAAAGTATCTATTCATTTTAAATCTTTCAAAGCCTTCAACTCGAGATAATGTTAGAAAAATGAAATAAAATTTCAGACAAGTTGTATTCCAATCAGTCGCTGCGCTGTTGTCAATAGTAAACAAAAGATTTCTTGCCAAAAAATATAAAATGGCCGCCTTGGCTGATGCGAGATTATTTTTACCTTCTTACATTCAAACTGGTGAATAAATTTATGATTTGAGCCTTTAAAAAATATATACTCATTTGTGAAAATCATTATCAACAACTTGGTGGAAATTAAAATTTAATCGATGCAAAACTATACTAAAAAAATACATTACCGCCAAATATGAATGAAAGTTTTCAATGAGTTCGTCTGTCAAGTTTGGAAAAGGCAGATAGAAGCGTCGGTGGACGGAAAAGACAAAAAAAGTAAAAGTGGCCAGACTCATAGCGAAAAACATACCGGTGCCATATTACAATCGGTCAACAATTTTAGCTTAACAATCAATTTGGCTACTTTATCGATATCATGAATATTGCAGACGATATACATATCGATCGGTCCAAAAAAGTTTGAAGATTTGTGCTATAGAGCAGTAAAGTTAGGTGCCCCAAACGTAAACAAAGGTCGAGAAGCACGTGGCAAACCACATGTTCCTGTCTTGACAGCTCACGTTCCAATGTAAATAATAGAAAAAAAAATAACCTTTAAAATTTGGCTGTTAGGTGGCAAAAGAAACACATATTCACAAATACTCGATCATGCATCAAATAATGTCTAGATATGGATATTTTATGGAACAAAAGGTAAAATTTTCTAAAATTTATCAAAAGTTACAGTCTATCTATTTTTAGACCAGAGCAAATTATTGCGCTGGTGTGAACAAAACGAGAATTATTCGGAGCCTGATTTTCAGAATAATTTAGCCTTATATTATTATTTCTGCAACTGTTAGATTTTATGTAAACATATTTTCAATACTGAAAGTGTATTGCCTACAACTCAAACTACAAAATTGGGAGACCTATATTGTGCGTAAATTATTCCGGTCCCTAACGGAAATCACTAGCAACTTGTTATTGTTTACGTTTGGGGCACCTAACTTTACTGCTCTATTATTATTCCAAGGTGCAAATACTCTTCAACAGTCGTAACGTCACTTCCTTCCAAATGACGCATGGTAACTTAGTAACACTGTCTCTAAACTATCGGAACAATGGCGGACGCCCGTATGAAATATTTCTCCGGCGAGCATAAAAGCGTATCTAGAGGGGGAAAAAAACATAAATTTCATCGTGTTTTGACTTTTACACATTCTGATCACAAGGCATATGAAAAGTTCTAGCCAGCATGAAGAATAAAAAGTAATGATTGTTTTGTTTAGAACCAAGATGGCCGCCGTTGCCGGGGTGTGTGACATCAGACTATTGAATCCAATTGGTTCAGTTTGGGTGAAAACTATAAATTTTTGGTAATGACTGTTTTTGATCAATTTATGCATTCCTTATTTCATGTCAATCCATATTTTTGCTGAATGAGTAGTTTAAAGCAGTAAAATAATGCAATTGAAAACCCCTACCCAACGTTGCATGGTGGGTTCAAAATATGATAATATTGCGTTTTTCTCAAAACTGTTATCTAATCACCATAAACATTTTTTGGGGGCTTGACCATTTTTTATATTCTAATGCTAGATCTTTGAAATTTGGAATTAAAATAGCTGATATGTTATTACAAATAGCTGACTACTTTGATTTTGTTTCTATTGAATAGTTTTGGGGTAAAAATAAAAAATAAACATTTTTTTTAAATATTGTCAAAAAAGTGAGGAAATGTTATTCACCTTTTTTTTAATTAAGCCTTTAAGATTGAATAATTATAAAATTAAGTAGCCAGCTATTCACAACCATGCTTATGTTTTATATATCAACTTTAAAAACCAGAATCAAAGTAAAATTAATAATGATGGAGTCCCAGAAACTTGTTTATTTTCTAGGATGGCCGCCATTTCCATGGCAACTGAGATATTTTCAATTATCATTTTTTTACCAAAAATCTTTTTTACAAAATACCTGATGTACAAACATTGGGAACCTCTATGGTGTAATGGAAGATCGATAATCAGGTCTGAGGTTCGATCCCCAGTCGAGGTAGACCGATCTTTTGGGATGTTTTGTTTTGTTTTGTTTTTTTCTTGTATTTTTCCTTCTTGCTTTGTCTGGCACCTTTCATACACATATGTTCAGATTTTTCTCTTATCCTGGTGCCTGTTCCCTAATTTCTTAATTTGATATTTTCCAACTCATATATTGATCAAATAGTCCCAATTAACCGATAAAGATCTGAACAAGTGTGTATGAAAGGTGCTAGACAAGACAAGAAGGAAAAGTGAAAGAAGAAAAAAACATCCCCAAAAAAATCAGTCTACCACGACTGGGGAATCGAACCTCAGACCCTCTGATTACTGGCCAGACGTGTTATTATTACCCCACAGAAGCTCCCGACAGTTGGCACAATTTTAATACCTATGTTCCTCACAAGGGTACGCGTGTTACGCTGTGAACCGACCGGAACCCTCTGTGGTGTAATGGTAGCACATCTGACTGGTAATCAGAAGGTCCGAGGTTCGATCCCCAGTCGAGGTAGACTGATTTTTTGGGATTATTTTTTTCTTGTATTTTTCTTTCTTGTTTTGCCTGGCACCTTTCAATTTTTAATTGAGCTTTTATATAGTGCAATATCCACTAAACGTGCCCAAAGCGCTTTACAGAGGGTCCCTGGCCAACAGCAATATTTGAAATATAGGAAGAGAGAATACGCCTGTTAGGCGATATTACAAAAAAAAATTTCGACAGAGACAACGCTGTTAACGGCCAGGTGCTCATTTTAGACTTGAGTACAGTGAGAGAATGTGAAAAAAGAGCCTTTTCCAAGGACTCATGTGCCGAGCGAGGCTCGAAGCCAGGACCTTCCGATCCGAAAACGTGCGTCATATCAGAAGACCACATAGCCGCACACTTGTTGAGATCTTTATCTTATACTGGTGCCTGCTCCCTAGTTTCTTAATTTGATATTTGCCAAAATAAAAATGGAGCCATCCATATATAGAGATAGAGGAAGTGAGAGATAGAGATAGCGAGAAAGAGAGAGAGAGAGAGAGAGAGAGAGAGAGAGAGAGAGAGAGTGTGTGTGTGTGTGTGTGTGTGTGTGTGTGTATGCGTGAGTTGAAGAGATTAAGAGAGAGGAAGATATATATATATATATATATATATATATATATATATATATATATATATATATATATATTATATATATATATATATCGAGAGAGAGAGAGAGAGGGGGGGGGGGGGGGGGGGGGAGGCGAAAAAAAGGAATGATGTGTGAAAGAAAATGGGACCGTTTAAAATTGTATTGGAAGAGGAGTGAGTAGTTTGAGTGAATAACTTAGTAACTGTGGATACATTTGAAATCAGTCTCAATTTTAATTCATTAAAAACATTATATTCCCTGTTGTATTCTATTTTAAAGATGTCTGTGTGCATTGTGAAGTAAATTTGTTATGAGATCATATTATTGTAAGATACACACATTTCTATTAATGTTTATTATATTTGTTCGAGCAATGTAACCACCAAAGATTTTTCATTTTATGGACAATAAAGATTTATTACTATACTATTAATATATCTTCGTCCTCGTCCTCTCGTGTTCAATGTCTGTGTTGTTTGATGCAAGTGAGGGTTCACAGTGTAAAACTCGTACCCTTGTGAGGAATATAGGTATTAAAATTGTCCCAACTATCGGGAGCCCCTGTGGTGTAATGGTAGAACGTTTGACCGGTAATCAGAGGGTCTGCGGTTCGTTGCCAGTCGAGGTAGACTGATCTTTTGGGATGGTTGTTTTCTTGTAGTTTTCTGTCTTTCACACTTGTTCAGACGATTTATATCGAGCACTTCCATTGATTCTCCATGCTCAATGCGCTCCGAAATGCTTCTTGTTTTACATGGCACCAATCTATACATATAATTTCACAATGGTTCGTTTTGCTCAAATTAAGCCTTGGACAGAATTCCCATTTCATATACCTACACTGTTGGGCGTCTTTTTGATATCTTCTTGCGGTCTTACAACGCGATGTCTTTGTCACTGCCTTTAGGTACTCATTTTCACCTGAGTTGAGTGAGATGATATTTATAAGTGCCTTGTACCGAAACGAAGCCCACTCTTATGAACCTTGCTTCCAACTCACTCTTCTTCTTCTTCTTCTTCTTCTTCTTCTTCTTCTTCTTCTTCTTCTTCTTCTTCTTCTTCTTCTTCTTCTTGGGTTCAAGCCTCGCTCGGCGCATAGTTGAGTCCTTGGAAAAGACTCTTTACTCACATTCTCTCAACGTACTGAGGTGGAAAACGAGTACCTGGTCGTTAACAGCGTTATCTCTGTCCGAAAAAGCTGCAATGTCGCCAAACAGGCGTACGTCCTACATGGTAATTGTTGCTATTGGCCAGAGACCCATTGTAAAGCGCTTTGAGCACGTTTAGTGGATATTGGGCTATATAAAAGCTCAATTAAAAAAAAAAAAGTTGGATATAAGGAACTAAGGTGGACGTTTGATCTTGATGGGGGAATCGTCATCCTATAATAATATGCGTGTCCTCTATCTAGTCGGTCTGGAGATGTGCTTGACGTTTTCAGGAAAATCTACTTCAAATCGTTTGTCGCAGATCTTACGGAGAGTACATAGTTTAGCTCGTTTTCGTCGGATTTGAAGGTTGACAAGGCCCAGGCGTTTAACCAATGATGATTAAACTACATTATTTAAACAAAAGGTTTAACAAAAATGTTAATCCTCTAAATTGAACTTGAGAGTAAGATGAGAGAATTTCTGATTGTGGAAAACAGGGAATTCTTGATCTTTTTTTATTTATCTTCTGAGCTGCATTTGAGAAAGCTCTGTCGGAAATGTTGTTCTTGGTGTAAGCGGTTTAATTTTGAGTTGAGTTGAAAGGAAAGACCGAAGGCTTCTAGATGGTACGTTGACGCCTGGAAAGATTTAATTTAATCGGAAGCTTGTTCACGTAGGCATTTGTCGATTATGCAGGCTTCTTTGAATTCGATTCGTTTGAACCCTATACAGGGAATGGGTTTGTTTGTTTGTTTGTTTTCTATCATATCTTTTGGTCCCCGAAATTACTCGAGCAGCTTTGTTTTGAGCCACGTGTAAAGCACTTGTCGTCGTCGTAGTAGTTAGTAGTAGTAGTAGCAGTAGTAGTAGTAGTAGTAGTAGTAGTAGTAGTAGTAGTAGTAGTAGTAGTAGTAGTAGTAGTAGTAGTAGTAGTAGTAGTAGTAGTTAGTAGTAGTAGTAGTAGTAGTAGTAGTAGTAGTAGTAGTAGTAGTAGTAGTAGTAGTAGTAGTAGTAGTAGTCGTAGTAGTAGTTAGTAGTAGTAGTAGTAGTAGTAGTAGTAGTAGTAGTAGTAGTTAGTAGTAGTAGTAGTCGTAGTAGTAGCAGTTACTAGTAGTAGTAGTAGAGGCAGTAGTAGTAGTAGTAGAGGCAGTAGTAGTAGTAGTAGTAGTAGTAGTAGTAGTAGTAGTAGTAGTAGTAGTAGTAGTAGTAGTAGTAGTAGTAGTAGTAGTAGTAGTAGTAGTAGTATGATATTAATTTATGATATAAGTGATTTTTAAAAAAAAATTAAAGTACTGTACTCGGCTTATAATCGATTTTATATCGAATTACGATTGCCTCATTGGCCACTTTGTAGTCAACTTCACCTAGCTTTGCAATGCGCGGGAATTGGAGTTTTTAAAAGGTATTTTTTTTCATTTTGATTTCTTTTCTTTCGACAAATCATCAATGAACTTGTCTTTGTTACAATTATTTTTAGGTAGCTTAATACTATGTCTTCTTTGTAGTTAGATCTCAATTTACCAAACAGTAAAAGCTCGTGGAACGCAGAGATAAATTTCTTTTGGACGGCCATATCACATTATGGCCTCATTTTGTTTTGGAGGTCTGGCAAGCAAGAGTAAATTTTTTTTGGCTTGGTCAATGATCAACGAAGCCTTCCATAGTATTCTAGCAGGAAAAGTATTTGTAAGCATTTTTGATAACTATTTTGTCCATAATATATCTACATTTTCGATTGCTTGAACTTCTATTCTGTGGTCGTGCATTTTGCAGTTGCTATTCAGATTTTAAAGAATAGCCGTGCCCCGTATTAAATAGTGGCTAAAAAAGCTAAAATCCCGAAGCCATGTTTTTTTCGATGGATTTGGGTCACGGGTGAAATAATGTCCAAAGTGGCAACTAAGTTTAAATTTACAAATCTTTAAATTTTATTAATTTTTTTTATGACCAAAATTTTTTATATTCAAATCATTTCTGTCTTCATTCATAATTTCTATCTCCTTGATGACTTCTATTTCTATGCTCGTTCCTATCAATGCAGCTCACGGGAATATGTGTAGGTAAAGCTGGAAGGAACTGTGACTTCATGCCGCTATTCTCATCATTTTCAATAACAGTAAAGTGTCTTTCTTTTCCATACTTAGTAGATAGATGGAAGCCGTCAAAGATCAGTGGGATTTGGCGGAGTCGCCCACTAGCGCAAACGGTCGAAAAGAGGCATCTGGTAAAACCTGACATCGTTACGCCCACGCGGATTAATTGGTTGAGTTTTCGGAGCCGTTCGTGAATGATCGAGTGCAGAAAAAGAAGAAACTGGATGGATCGTCATCATTAATATTCTCTCTCTCTCTCTCTCTCTCTCTCTCTCTCTCTCTCTCTCTCTCTCTCTCTCTCTCTCTCTCTCTCTCTCTCTCTCTCTCTCTCTCTTCACTCTGCACTCTGCCTTTCTCTGTCATTCACTCCCCCCCCCCCCCCCCCCCCCCGGTGTGTGTCTTCTTACTCTTACTCTCACTAAAAATTACTTTTATTCAATTCCCCTTTTCTCTTTCTATGAGTCTTACTCCCACTTTGCAATTTTCGACACCCCCATCCCCCTATATCACTCTCGTGTGTCTGTGAAGAAACAAAATTTTAGGGATTTTATTTTCCTATGCCTCAAGCTTTGTTGAAACATGCTCATTTTTATTTACTTTTATTAATTTCTTTTCATGATAAATAAGTCCTGTCTGGAAACAGTCCCCAACTATCACAATTCTTGCTCATTTAATTATTTGTCATTCAAAGACATTTTCAAGTTCAAGCCAAAATCAGGCATGTTTAAAAAAATACAAAAAACAAGAAAAACCTAAATAATCTTAACATTTTAATTTTAAACAATTTAACCAAAATAAAACCAATCACTGCGCAATCACCACATTTTAACAAACATATTAACTCTATTACTAGAGTGACATTGGGTGATCATGTATTAGATGGGTGGGAATTAGGAGCTATTTTATTAATTGAAGTTAATTGAAATTAGGGCTGGCCTTTATTTATTTATTTATTTATTTTCTGGTTTCTTTTTGAAATTTCTTGCCATTCAGACTGGACTGATTTTTAACTTTTTTTTTAATGTTCCAGAGTATTAATCAATTGAGAAGTAATCATGGAGCAGAATGGGGTGGAAGTGACTGTACAACAATCCTCTGAATTTATGGGCAAACAAGAAGTTTCAAATGAAATAAACAACTCTATGCAAGAGGGTCAAGTAGAGGAAGATGGAGATACTACTTTGGCCACTATCAAGAAGGATGTCAATGATGAAGAAGGGGGAGGAAGTGAGAAAGTTGGCATGGAATTTGACTCTACAGATGTGTTCAATGCTGTCTTTGGCACGAAGCGAGAATTCGACAGTTGGGATGAATATACTGATTACCTTGAGGAATTTCAGTCAAAGAGTGGAACCAGTAAGTCTCTAAAATGTCCATAGAAAACAATGCAGGTTAACATTATTATTAAGCTGATTACTGAAGTCTAAATACTGTATTTGTCCAGGGATATAGGAAGTAGGTCTAATTTATCCATTTTTTAGTTGTGTATAGTAGACCTCTTGTTACTGCAGCAGACCCTACCACTACAAAAGTAGAAGTACAAATTTTGGGCTCCAACCTAAGAACTGTATATAGATCTTTTATTCAATAAAACTTCTTGAAAATGAAGTTCTGGTGCCAGAGCTAGAATATTAGAGAGATTTTAAAGCATTTTTTAAAACATTACGGTCAAATCAGTAATTTTAAAAGTTAGGTAATTCGTTATAATGTCTACTAATGAGAAATATCTGTAGGGTATGGAGAAATGCCTTTTACTTTTTCCTTTTTACTGGCGCTGAAATGATTTAAATGTCGCAAGTGCTGTAAAACCCTTAAAAACTTTAAAACTAACACAAATCAGGTGTAAATAGAGTACCTGGCGTTAACAGCATTGTCTCTATCAGAAAGAAAAAAGTTGTAATATCGCCTAACAGGCTTTGATGTCTCGTCCTACATATAAAGTGTTGCTGTTGGCTAGGAACCCCTTGTAAAGCACATTGAGCATGTTAAGTGGATATATAATACTGAAGTTTGTTCAGGGTTTGGGTTGTTTTTTATGGGGGGGGGAGGTGTTGGTTTTTAAAATATTTTTATCCAAGATATGAATTAACAAAGACTACATCAATTTTATTTTAGACCATTTTAAATTGACAAATCATACAAAATAAGGCTGGAAAATGGAATTCTGTACTTTTATTTGTTGCTTAAGGCAGATCTGCTTTTCTTAAACTGAATTATACATCATATATGCTAATTTTGTTCTTAATTTCAGGATTTAAAGCAAGGTCAGCCTGCCGAGTGGACCATGTAAATGAAAGACGTATTGGAAGCCCGATTCCAGAACGATTTGTTTATGCTGCCATCAAAATGATTTGTGTTCATTATGGGGAGGGTGGTGGATCTGGAAGAAGGAAAAAGTAAGCATTGCCTGGTGTTTATTTTGCACTGGGCAAGAATGATAATTTATGAGTGTGTGACAATTATAGATACGGACATCGGGTGACTACAAATTATGAAAAGCATTGAGCATATTGAATCCATGAAAATTTATTAGTCAACTGATATTTTTAATTTGTGAAAACTTTATTCAACTATACTTCTCCTGTTCAAGTCAGTGGTTTGTTTTATAAAAGGCTTCCTCTTCTGTATTAATTTAAGACACAAGACTTTTTTTTTAAAGATAAAGTACTCAAATAAACTCAAAATATTTTCCCCTTGCCTCGATGTAACTATGGATACATAGTCATGGTGGGCTGATGTATATTTCACAAATTGATACCTGGTTTTTGGACTAATTGAGAGAGATGTTTTAATGCACTAAATATTATCTCATCAAATCAGAATTTATTGGGCTTCACATGCTCTATATTTGTATTAGACACATCATGTGATATTTTGTCTCAGAGTCAGAGTTGATAACACTAAAATGTACCAAATATGAGATGTGAAATATCATCCTGAAAAGGAATCTATGACTTCCAGATTTATTATTACCTAATACATCAATCTATTATTACCTATTACATCAATCTATTATTATGATAGAATAGAGTGAATTAGATTTAATATTACCCATTTCATCAATCTGTTACCATGATAGTGATTTATTATTACAGGGCTGAGAATCTTCCGCCTAAATGGTGGTTTATCTCCGCCCATCACCGAACAATTCCGCCTTTTCAATTTTTCTTTAATGAATAAAAAAGACTCGCCTCACAACAACTACATCAGCATCCCTACCACCACTACTATGACAACCACCACCACATCATAATCCCTACCACCAATACTACTACAACCACCGCCACATCATCATCCCTACCACAACTACAACCACCACCACATCATCATCACTACGACCCCTCCTACAACCACCACCACATCATCATCCTTACAACCGCCACCACATCTTAATCCCTACCACACAACTAATACAACCACCACCGCACCATCATCCCTAAGACTACCACTACTACAACTACCACCACATCATCATCACTACCACCCCTACTACTACAACTACCACCTCATCAACATCCCTACTACCACTACAACAACCGCCACCACAGCTTCATCCCTTTCACACAACTACTACAACCACCACCACACCATCATCTCTAAGACCACTACTACTACAAACACCACCACAACATCATCACTACCACCCCTACTACAACAACCACCACCACATCAACATCCCTACCACCACTACAACAACCACCACCACGTTTTCATCCCTGCCACAACTACTACAACTACCACCACATCATCATCCCTACCACCACTACTCTGAAAAATGTCCTCCTTTTTTATGACCAGTCATTCTCACCCCTGTTATTACCCATTTCATCAATCTGTTATTATGATAGAATAGAATGAATAAGATTACAATGTAAGTATAAGATTCTAGTTTCAAAAGGATCAGAATTCGGAAATTAAAAGCTTTTTGAAGTTGAAGAAACGAAACAAAATCAATAGATCAAAAATACAACATAAAATGATTAGAGCTTTTTTTTTCCCCACGATCTACAGAGGAGTGGAACAATCTGCTAGAAGAAATGTAGTGACAGCATCAAGTCATGAACAATTCTTGGCCATTCTGAGCACATACAACATGTTGGGTGTAGCGCTTGTCACCAGCACAATGGTGTTAGAGAAGAACTCCCCCTTCACCGGCTAGGTTATTTATTTCTCAAAATGTTTAGCTTAGAATTCAGGTTTAAGCATCAGGTTCACCCCAACATGATACTAATTTGAAACATATCTGATGTCATTCGCTCATTTCCAATTTACTATTTAGATAATTTCCCTGTAGTTCAACTTTCTTGTATTATCCAGTACTGATGGTTTTCCTAGGATCTGCGGAAATCCGCGATTTTGGAGTCAAAGGACGAATTTCCCCCAATCAAATGTACTGGCAGTGAAAGACTTGATTCGTGGGGGAACAAATAGGTGCAGTTTCCTACTCTCCAGAAAGTAGCTAGATTATCAACGATAATTTATCGTCTCAATTGCTCTAAAAGTGGGGGTTCATGCAGTAAAATTGTGGCTTGAAGGAAATCATTCAAAATTTTCCCCCTTTCTCACTTTTTGTCATCATCTCAGGTCTGATTATCGAATTATTCAATTTTCATTTCATCCTCAGCTATGTGGGAAAGGGTTGTGATGCCATGATGCGTGTGTCCTACAGTAAAGGAGCAATGAGGATCACTCAGACTCATCTAATCCACAACAACCATGACCTCATCCATGAAGAAAATCACCCTTCAACCAGGTAGGGATTTGAGTTTCACACATCTGTATCAAAATACTGCAGTCAGCTTGAGATAACATCTTCCCTGATAAACTTTTGCTTCAAGTGTTTTTAAAATTGACTGAATCAGTCAGAGAGTATTATTATCAATGTGCTAATTCGCTGAAAAAGGGGGAAATTTAGATTCTTTGCGGGTGGTCTCTTAACTCTTCCCTTTTTGTGAAAAAAAAAAAATTCTTGTTTGTTTGTTTTTTCCTCTCTTTTTTTTTTCTTTATTATGAGTTTGGGATGAGATGAAAAATTTCCTTGGCCTCTTTTGGAATATACATATTAACGATCTGCAGGTCTGTCTACTTTAAAATATTACATTAAAATTAAAGATTTTAAAAAAAGAGTAATCTTAGTAGTAAACCTTATAAATTACATAGAGTAGAATAACTAGCTATTTAGCAGTATAAATTGAAACCAATATCTGCTTCAAAACTGCTGCTTTTTTTGTTTTTTATTTTGAAGTCCAGGAATTCTAAAATGAATGAAGTCCCAGCATCACTACACTACATTCATCATCATCATCATCATCACCATCACCATTACTCCCACGTCCACCAAAACCTCATCATAAACATCATCACTTCTACTGCTCCATATGACCATCATCACCATCACTACTACCACCACCACTACTAGAACAGTTTGGGAATTGGTTTACAATCTTCATAATCCAAACATCTCCGTTGCCAATATTTTGTCCAGCTAACAGAAACATTCAAATATGGAATCAGTACCTAAAATGGCATTTCATATAGTTTTGACCTCAGATTGTGGCAATCTAAGCCTACCATTGCAGCAAACAACAATAAGACTATACTGCTTTCACCATTGGCCAATGTGTTATTAATTAAAATTGTGTTTATGTATGCATTTTAGATGTTTTTTAAATATTTTGACGTGGGGGGGATTGATTTTTAATTTATTTTTTTTAATTATTATTTTTATTATTTTTGCATGTCTTTAGTAAAGTTGTATTGAGGTTCCTTTTCAAAAAGGAAGCGATGTTTGTTTGGATTGGGTTTTTGTTTTTTGTTGTTTTGTTTTTTTATGAGTCAATATCTTTAATGCTACTAATTGGCAATTTAAAAAAAAAAGGAGCTGCCGGGTTGAAGTTGCAGAGAGATTACAAGAAATATAACTTGAGCAGGGTATTGCTAATTCTTGGTGAGCAATTGAGGAAAGTGAAACATTCATAATTTATAGGGACGATTGAAAAGTAGGAGTGTTAAATGAAAGCAAGATCAAATGCCAGTCAAAGACTTACCTTTACCTTAATCAAAAACAATAGTCTTTGTATGCCCAATGATATCAATATCAACAAATGACAGGGGTTGTCTATTGGATTGTGTAAACTGACCAGTCACACATGACTGACGCTTTTCAAATTATTGCACACAGAGTGAGGAGGCGGGGCTGTCTGCCAGTGATGATAGACAAATAAGTCACCTACCGTATCCTAATTGGATCTGACAAAGCGTTTTTAATTCCGATTATACTTCAGTTGTTTGTAGACTGCATTGAATTAGATTGGACAGAAAGACTGCAGATTATTATTATATTTGGATTATAAGTCATAATATTAATAATAATAATAATGCTGAAAACTTATATCTCTAAGTGTTTAAATAACAAATTACTTTGGCTGAAACATACTCATTGACACACACAACTCATACCATCTACTCCAGACGAAACAGATATCTTTTAAGCGAACGTTTAAGAATAGACAAAGATTCTTTATCACGAATGCTCTGTGGTAAGGCGTTCCAAACAGTAGGTCCGAAATGAGAAAAGGATCTCATTCTAGCATTTATAACTTCTCTATGTTGTAATGATTTGTTCCCGTTAGTTGGAATCCGGAAACAAGAATTTTCAGATTACGTTGTACAAATAAAGAAGATATACCGCTCCTATGTGATCTGTCCAGAAAATTAAGACATTCAGGTTGTGGAGTTCGGGATTACAGAGACGTAGAAAACGGTAAGGGCTGCCTGAAGCCGGTGATCGTAAAATACTAACGAAAGAGTGAAAATGGAAAGGCTTCGTATGGGAACAAAACAGACAATGGACGTTTCGGGTACAAACCCTTCGTCAGCACAACAATACACAAATAAACGTGGAAAACAAATAAAATATAATGAAAAATAACTTGTATCGTCTGTACTCAATGGTGGTTGCAGTATGAATGAAATGTTAGCGTGGCGTGGGTAGAGGATAGGGTGCCCCAGGGGGTGATCTAATTGATAAGCAAAGGTCAGCGTCAGGGAACAGAACTTTCCAGACTATAATGGAAGATAAAAGACATATTGGTAGTAGTAGTAGTAGTAGTAGTAGTAGTAGTAGTAGTAGTAGTAGTAGAACGCTGTAGTGGAACAGTAGGGGGCGGTGGAGGGGGCGAGGTGAAAGGGTCACGGCGGAGGTGGGGGGGGGGGTTTGTTGGATGAGCGAAGGTCGAATCTTCGCGAAGGAACGATGCGATAGTAAAGTGGAATACACCAATAAATAGATAGATGGATAGGCAGATAGATAGGTAGATGGTCAGAAAAGAGGGGAGAGAAGGGAGAGAGAGAGAGAGAGAGAGAGAGAGAGAAATTAATAAAAGAAAAAAAATTAAAATAAAAATTTAAAAAATAAAAATAAAAAAAAAATAAGGGGGGGGGGGGGGGGGGGGGGGGGGGGGGGGTTTGGTTTGAGGCGGACCGTAGAGAGGGGAATCAGAGAGAGAGAGAGAGAGGGGGGGAGGGAGAAAGAGGGAGGGGGGACAAAGACAGAAAGAAAGAAAGAAAGAAAGAGAGAGAGAGAGAAAAAGGGTGGAGGGGAGGTGAGAGAGGGCGAGTAAACAGCAGCACTTGCGTGACATATCGAACTGTGCAGACACAGCAGTGGCCAGACACTTCAATCTGCCAGACCACTGCGATGTACAGTGTGTGCGTGTGTGTGTGCTCAGTTTTTGCCATTCGGACACTTCCGCCCGTCGACGTAGGGAAACTCACCTGATCAAGTTGTTGGGAACGCTGACTCCACGCGGACTCAACACCAGGATTGACCACCACTAGATGTCAACGTCACCCATATTCATCACCACTGCTGCTCTCACTTCTGCCACTACAGTTACTGCTGCTGCTACTACTACTACTTCTACTACTTCTACTACTACTACTACTACTACTACTTCTACTACTACTACTACTACTACTACTACTACTACTACTTATACTACTACTACTACTATTACTACTACTGCTACTACTACTACTACTGCTACTAACTACTACTACTACTACTACTACTACTACTACTACTACTACTACTACTACTACTACTACTACTACCACTACTACTACTACGACTACTACTACTACTGTTCATACTACTAAAAGTACAACTCTACCTACCTACCTATCTATCTATCTATCTATCTATCTATCTAGCTAGCTAGCTAGCTAGCAATCTATCTACTGATTATCCACCGATTCATAGTCATCTACCTTCCTAGCTCTCTCTCATTGTGTCCAATCATCCACTTTTTCATCCATTAATATACATATAGACCCAGCTATCACTCGGCTGTTTACTCGCCCTCTCTCACCTCCCCTCCACCCTTTTTCTCTCTCTCTCTCTTTCTTTCTTTCTTTCTTTCTGTCTTTGTCCCCCCCTCCCTCTTTCTCCCTCCCCCCCCCCTCTCTCTCTCTCTCTCTCTGATTCCCCCTCTCTACCGTCCGCCTCAAACCAACCCCCCCCCCCCCCCCCCCCCCCGCCCCTTTTTTTTTTTTTTTTTTTTTTTTTAAATTTTTATTTAATTTTTTTCTTTTATTAATTTTTTCTCTCTCTCTCTCTCTCTCTCTCCTCTCTCTCTCTCTCCTCTCTCTCTCTCTCTCTCTCTCTCCTCTCTCTCTCTCTCTCTCTCTCTCCTCTCTCTCACTCTCTCCTCTCTCCTCTCTCTCCCTTCTCTCCCCTCTTTTCTGACCATCTACCTATCTATCTGCCTATCCATCTATCTATTTATTGGTGTATCCACTTTACTATCGCATCGTTCCTTCGCGAAGATTCGACCTTCGCTCATCCAACAAACCCCCCCCCCCCCCCCCCCCCCCCACCTCCGCCGTGACCCTTTCACCTCGCCCCCTCCACCCCCCCCCCTACTGTTCCACTACAGCGTTCTACTACTACTACTACTACTACTACTACCACTACTACTACTACTACTACTACTACTACTACTACTACTACTACTACTACTACTACTACTAAATACTACTACTACCAATATGTCTTTTATCTTCCATTATAGTCTGGAAAGTTCTGTTCCCTGACGCTGACCTTTGCTTATCAATTAGATCACCCCCCTGGGCACCCTATCCTCTACCCACGCCACGCTAACATTTCATTCATACTGCAACCACCATTGAGTACAGACGATACAAGTTATTTTTCATTATATTTTATTTGTTTTCCACGTTTATTTGTGTATTGTTGTGCTGACGAAGGGTTTGTACCCGAAACGTCCATTGTCTGTTTTGTTCCCATACGAAGCCTTTCCATTTTCACTCTTTCGTTAGTATTTTACGATCACCGGCTTCAGGCAGCCCTTACCGTTTTCTACTTTTCCGTTTTGATTCATTTGAGTTTTTTTCGTTGATTCACTTGAATTATACTTCTGCTGCCATACCGTGTTTTTGGACCGTCCCCATCAGTGTTACCTAGTACTTTACGTAGGTATAGTGTTTATTTCTGTTTTATTTGTACTGCTATATGTTGCACTTTTTAAATATACTTTTCAGTTTATCAATCTAGTTTTATCCAACATTGCACTATCATCACCTTTTCATTACTCTCATATTTATATATTTATTTACACTCTTCTCCCCTACCAGTCTACCTCTTTTAGCACACTACCCCCCCCCCCCCCTCCTTATCATTTACATCTCAGCATTATTTTTCACCACACCCACGTTTTCAACCACTACCTCTCTCTTACCACAGTCTATCCCTCCCTTCCTTTCTCTCATTCACTCGCCTCTCCAGTTTACCTATACTTATTGATTACCTTACTCATCCTTTTAGCCTTTCGCCCTCTTTCCCTATTTTCACCATGCCTCATACATCTCCCAAGCAACTCTTGCGTTCTTCCTTACGGGACATTCGTACGTTTCTTTCCTCTTTCCCTATCCACCTATCTCAAGTAGGCTACACTCTCGCCCACGCCACCCTCTATAAAACTCGAGCTAGCAGCCACTTGAATTTCTTAATGTACTGCCTTAGGAAACGCACGGCCCCTAAAGGATTCGTTTCACATTTCCACCCTTCTTTAGGCTCTCTAACCTCATCCCAGTTCTCCCAGTTTCTGGAATTAGAATCCAAGTGTGCCATGCAACGACTTAGACTTACTACAGACATCCTTCGCAAACAGATATCCAAATTAACACACACCATCGACACATCCTCCACATGCTTGAGGCATCGTACTTATCATAATCATTTACTTTACAAAGCCATTAGGTTATTCATACATTTATGTAATCAACATTACCATGCATGCTTAAATTATGTCAAAACCAGTAAATTAGATGCTCTCTTTCCTAACAGAATTACACATCTTGACGATAACCTCCCTTCCCATTCGGCAACACTCCCATCGGTGGATTCACCCATTGAACCTTCCTCTGGCCCCACTGCTCTTAATGGCACCCATAACCAGCCAGTCACCATTGGTGGTTTGGGAGTCCCTCCAACAGCCGGGGACCAGTCTGGAAGCGATCAATTCACCCCACCCACCAGCGAACCCACCCACGTGATGGATAATGTTGGAGCTATCCCCCCCAGTAGGAACCACAACAACCACCGGCTGGTGGTTTCTGTCCCCTCGACCATCCAGTTGAGCAGTGCAGAGGAATCGGTCTTAAGGAAAGGTCTCAAGTTCATCCCACTGCGAAGAACGTCCGACCAGTCCCGCATTGAGTCGGATGTACGTCGCTTCATGCGTATTTTACGCTTGAAGTATCACTTCAAAGATGATGAACGTGACCATGACTATGACCGTGACCCTGAGGATCCGTTTGCCGCTTTCTCACGACGTAAAAGAAACTGGACTCCTAGTCCTGGCAAGTCCCCTACACTCGACCTGTTTATCCAGACTTGTCTTAGACAGATAGAGGCACTACGACCCACACCTATCAAGAGGTCTAACCTCACCCGTCTTGAATGGGCTGCCGTACGATCACTTAGATCACGTCGTGATATAGTGATCAAAGCGGCTGATAAAGGAGGGGCCGTAGTTGTTTGGGACGCTGAGCTCTATAGAGCTGAGGGTCACAGGCAATTGAGTGACCAGATATTTTATGAGAAAGTGACTTCGGACCCAACACTTGCTAACAACACCAGAGTCCACCAGACAATCCAGTCTTTGATATCGCAGGGAGAATTACCTAGTAGAGCAGAGGTCCTTAAACACGACCCCAGCGACCTAGGTAATCCATGTTTTTACATGCTCCCTAAGATACACAAGATCCGGGAATTGTCTGACACTCCACCTGGAAGGCCGATTGTGTCGGCTATCTCGTGCCCCACTGAGAAGGTATCGCAGTTCCTCGATGCGGTATTTCAACGTATAGTTCCCACCCTGCCATCGTATATCAAGGACACTAACCATGCTCTTGGTGTCATTGACGAAATTCGATTCCAGGATGAACGTCCACGGCTAATTTTCACCATGGATGTGAAGGCACTGTACACATCCATACCGCATCCTGACGGACTGCGTGCCATCAGGCATTTCGTCGACCGCCATCCATTACCAGGGATTTCCAGCAACAGCATTGTGAGGCTCACCGAACTTGTGCTCACACTCAACACTTTTGAGTTCAATGATGTATTTTTCCATCAGATCTCAGGTGTTGCGATGGGCACCAAGATGGGTCCCTCATATGCTAACCTCTTCATGGGCTACCTTGAGGAAACCTTCTTCCATCAGTACAGTGGACCTGCCCCCGAGCTGTTCAAAAGGTACATTGACGACTGTTTCGGCATTACGTCATTGACCCACAGCCAGTTGAAAGGGTTCATCCTAGCGATGGACTCCTTCCACCCGTCCATAGAGTGCACTTATGAGATTTCAACCTCTGAGGTGAACTTTTTGGACATCAAGGCTGTATTGACCAGCACGGGCGTACGGACCACTGTACACTACAAGGAAACGGACAGTCACAGCTACCTGCTCTATCGGTCATCCCATCCGGTGAGGTGTAAAGACTCCATCCCATTCAGTCAGATACTCCGCTTGCGGAGACTCTGTCTGGAAGATGATGAATTTGCGCTTCAACGTGATCGCATGCTCGATTTTTTTAGGGCACGGGAATATCCCGAAAGGGTTTTGCTTAAGGCTGTCCGGAAAGCCAGCCTCGTGTCGAGAGAAGCAGCAATGAGGCCTCGCAATGCCAGGAAGCAGGAGACACAGCGTCCCATTTTAGTCCTCACGCATCACCCCCATGCCGATCAAGTGAGGAACATCCTATTGCAGAACTATGGGATCCTCCAGGCGGGCGAAGACACACACAGAGTTTTCTCAGAACCCCCGTTGGTAGCATATCGACGGGATCGTAACCTGAGGGATCTCCTTGTCAGAAGCCGCCTGGAACCCATACCTAGGGATGGACCTAAAGCCAGATCGTGTATGCGACCCCGATGCAAGACTTGTGGGCACCTGTGGGAGTATGACAGAGTCAGCTTTCCAGACAAGATTTGGGACATCAGGCGGCCGTTTACTTGCACTGACCGTAATCTAGTCTATGCGATTACGTGCTCCCTGTGTGGGATTGCTTACGTTGGTGAGACCGGAAAGAGGCTGGGTGACAGATTCGTGCAGCACTTGCGTGACATATCGAACTGTGCAGACACAGCAGTGGCCAGACACTTCAATCTGCCAGACCACTGCGATGTACAGTGTGTGCGTGTGTGTGTGCTCAGTTTTTGCCATTCGGACACTTCCGCCCATCGACGTAGGGAAACTCACCTGATCAAGTTGTTGGGAACGCTGACTCCACGCGGACTCAACACCAGGATTGACCACCACTAGATGTCAACGTCACCCATATTCATCACCACTGCTGCTCTCACTTCTGCCACTACAGTTACTGCTGCTGCTACTACTACTACTTCTACTACTTCTACTACTACTACTACTACTACTACTACTTCTACTACTACTACTACTACTACTACTACTACTACTACTACTACTATTACTACTACTACTACTATTACTACTACTGCTACTACTACTACTACTGCTTACTACTACTACTACTACTACTACTATACTACTACTACTACTACTACTACTACTACTACTACTACTACTACTACCACTACTACTACTACGACTACTACTACTACTGTTCATACTACTAAAAGTACAACTCTACCTACCTACCTATCTATCTATCTATCTATCTATCTATCTATCTATCTATCTATCTACTGATTATCCACCGATTCATAGTCATCTACCTTCCTAGCTCTCTCTCATTGTGTCCAATCATCCACTTTTTCATCCATTAATATACATATAGACCCAGCTATCACTCGGCTGTTTACTCGCCCTCTCTCACCTCCCCTCCACCCTTTTTCTCTCTCTCTCTCTTTCTTTCTTTCTTTCTTTCTGTCTTTGTCCCCCCCTCCTCTTCTCCTCCCCCCCCCCCCCCCCCCCCTCTCTCTCTCTCTCTCTGATTCCCCCTCTCTACCGGTCCGCCTCAAACCAACCCCCTCCCCCCCCCCCCCCCCGCCCCTTTTTTTTTTTTTTTTTTTTTTTTTAAATTTTTATTTTAATTTTTTTTTCTTTTATTATTCTCTCTCTCTTCTCCTCTCTCCTTCTCTCTCTCTCTCTCTCTCTCTCTCTCTCTCTCTCTCTCTCTCTCTCTCTCTCTCCTCTCTCTCTCTCTCTCTCTCTCTCTCTCTCTCTCTCCCTTCTCTCCCCTCTTTCTGACCATCTACCTATCTATCTGCCTATCCATCTATCTATTTATCGGTGTATTCCACTTTACTATCGCATCGTTCCTTCGCGAAGATTCGACCTTCGCTCATCCAACACCCCCCCCCCCCCCCCCCCCCCCCCCCCCCACCTCCGCCGTGACCCTTTCCCCTCGCCCCCTCCACCCCCCCCCCCCCCCCCCTACTGTTCCACTACAGCGTTTCTACTACTACTACTACTACTACTACTACTACTACTACTACTACTACTACTACTACTACTACTACTACTACTACTACTACTACCAATATGTCTTTTATCTTCCATTATAGTCTGGAAAGTTCTGTTCCCTGACGCTGACCTTTGCTTATCAATTAGATCACCCCCCTGGGGCACCCTATCCTCTACCCACGCCACGCTAACATTTCATTCATACTGCAGATTACAGAGACCAAGTGTGCCAATTTTCCATATATTTACGGAATTCAGTATGTTATAAACCCTCAGTATATTTTCCAATCACCTGCTAAACAGGAAAAGAAATATATATAATGTCTTTTTATTGGAGTTCAGCACTCATAAAGGGGTTGGTCTATATGTTTGTGTAAAAGTTCAGTAAATTTTTGCCTCCTGAATGGGCAACCCTGACAGAGACCCCACTGTCTTGCGAGCAACATCTCATTTTTGGGAGGGACAACTCCATTTGGTTTTTGCCACAGCTCAAAACAAAGCTGTCTCGTTTTGTGTGTGCATGGCATGAAAGTTTGTGCAGTGAACCGATTTGCAAACCATTTGTCAATTAGAGAATAGGAAACAGCTGTTTGCTGGATTTGGGGGAAAAAAACGTATTTAACCCTTCAGAGGCAAAATTCGATCTTAATTTAATTTAACACCAGATCTTACTATTTTCATCAGAAGACAAGTAACAGAAATGCAATTATAGCTTAATTTAAGCCCGAGTCACAATACTCTTACTGCTCACTTGGTGGAAACGGTTTATTCTGCCTTAAGATAATATAGTGTTAAAGGGAAACTATTATCTGAAAACAAAGAATCAGTGTCGCTGTTAAGGGATTAAAATAGTTGCATGCTCAGTGAAAATCCTATGTACTATGTCATCAGGCGACCCATCATTTCTTACGTCTTCTCCCTTTACACGTTAAGGTGTCTTTTGTCATAATGTGATCCCTTACCCCTCCCATCTCATGGCAAAAAGAGCATTTTCTGCATTAGTTTGTAAATGTTTTTCACGGCTAGCTAGGCTATTCATTTCAAACCAAGACATAGAATAGACCCTCAAAATAAATTTCTCTTTGGAGTGAATAAAGGGAATATCGGTTTTTGTTGTTTTTTTTTCAGAAATTTTAGAGTCTTCAATTTTACAGAAGAATTGGATCTTTTGATTGTCAAGGAAGTGCTGAAAACAAATCCGTTTGAGTTCAAAAATGGTGAAAAGGAATGGTCACAAGCAGTGGACAATTTGAAGAGTTGTGATGAAAGATTTTCATCTTTAACTCTACGACTTATCAAAAAACGTACAAGGTTACTCCTGGACAATTTTAGATCCATCAGTCAAGGAAAGTAAGTACTTTAAAAAAGATGCAATTTTTGTGAATAATCGTTCAATAAATTCACAAGTGGCATGTCAGCCATTCAGTTGATTTCTAGTTATAACCACAGATTTTCTGATCTAAAAGAGGAGCTGCCTGATATCATTTTGTATTATAACTCCTGTTATCATTTGATTTTGTCACACTAATTTTTAAAAATTGTAGTTTGCTCATGTGAAGGCCAGGAGGATCATTTGTTGTCTCTTCTATCTCCTGTTTCTCTTTTTTTTACCTTTCAAAATAGCTTTGCATCCTTGTTCCTGGAATCAGACCATTTGGTTTTGCCCAGCCCCTGCCTGTGTATTTTGTTTAAAGTGATGCAGCCAGATGGGTGTATTTTTAAATGAGATGATCTTTCTGTAGTACAGGCCTGTAAATTTGCCGGCAATGCTGGCAATTTCACTCCGCCGGAGAGAAAAAAAAAAAAAAAATTTTCATTTTGTTTCACAGCCTATTGAATTGGTAAAATTCTAAGAAAATATTCAGGGAAATGGGGATCTTTGCTCATGTTATATTTAAAAAGCTTCAGCTTCAGGGGGGCAACGGACCCAAATGTTTCGCGGATTTTCAGGCAATTTTTTCAGGGGGCAGATGCAGGCCTGGTAGTATATTAAAAATAAGAAATCACATGTTTTAATAAGGTATTATGTCCAATATATGCAAATATGATAAAATTTATATATATCTTATATGAAATAATGCTGTTGGGTGTCAAGCCGCACCAGTATGTTTCTCATGTATTTTGACACATTCACTGGCACTGTTTCATACACACTTTATCAAATTAGGATGCATTTCATGTAGCGGAAAGGTCTAGAGCTGTGAAATTACTTTCATGCCCTCATGTCTTCAGCTTACCCGAAATATCCTCTAATTTGTGACATTTATCGGCCAATAAGTAATAAACGATTCTTGAGACATGGGTCCACTTTTATGGGTTTTCCCGGAATTCCGGATTACAAAATTACAGATACACAATGTTCCGGGATAGTGAGTTATAGTCGATTTTAGATCATCCTCTTTGGTCAATCAATACACATTTTGTGTGTCTAATTAGTCCCTTCAAAATGTATGCATTTTATTTCAAATATTATAATAATATCTTGTAAGAGGGGGGAGGTGTTGATAAACGATATACAGTTACGTCTCCATAATCCGAACACCTCCTTCCCAGCATTTTGCCAGATTACGAAGACATCGGAATAGTGGAATCACTAAAGTGGTATATAAAGCTTTGACCTATCTTTACAACAAACTATAGGACTGTAAAACTCTGAAAAAGTATATATGAAACGGTTCCAGGCAAAGCAGAGAGGAAAAAATACCAGATTTAAAAAACATCCCAAAAATATCAGCTGGGGATCAAACCTCAGACCTTCTTTTTACCAGTCTGTCATGCTACTTTACACCACAGAGGTTCACGATGGAACAATTAACAAGGGCACACATTTCCCCAAGTCTATGACAAAACAGAAACTTTACACCAGAGGAAGGGCAAAGACATTTGAGCTAGTTCCATTTTTATTTTGAAAGATACAAGGAAAACTCAGCCTGCCTCGCAGGGGATCAAACCTCAGACCTCCTGATTACTGGTCAGATGTGCTATCATTACAACTCAGAGGTCCCCGATAGTTGGGACAATTGAATGCCTATTTCATTTTCTTCACTAGGGTTCACATTTCCTCTGTGAACCCTTGATGCATCACAAAACAAACATTGAACATATGGGTGGGGTTCCTACCTCCCATAGTGGGCAGGGAGGTACTTGCTGTGTCTTCTATCCCCCTGTATCGGTTTTCCAACATGCTTTCTATCTTTGTCTTGGAATGAGATTACTTAGTTTTGTCCTGGCCCTGGTCGGATACGTGGCTGGTAGGAAAACAGTTGAATGTAGTTATAGTTTTGGGAGATATTTTTTTCCTTGTAAATCATCTGTTTTGTATTATTATTTTTTTATTTTTAACATATGATTTGTAAACATTTGGGTGTATTCCTCTTAGTTGGGTCTTGTGCTGGTGTCTGGGTAAGACTTTTAGGTGGTCTGAAACTTAGTACATTGATGGTTTGCTGTTGGAATCTACATCTGTTTCCTATTTGAACCAATTCTCCTTTGTCTTACCTTTTTTTGTGTGCTTTAATTGTAATTCAAGAACCTTTTACTATCCCATTTTCCTTTTTACTGGCGCTGATATAACCATAATGTGTTGCAAGCGCCGTAAAACCCTTAAAAACAAAAAACAAACAAACATTGAACATGAAAAGACAAAGATGAAGACATTTGAGTTCCCTTTATTTTATTTTGTAAATGTCAAAGTAACAAATTAAGGATCAGGCTCTGGTGTAAAAAAACATTGAACACGAGAGGATGAAGACAGATACAGTTCTCTTCTTTCATGTTCAATATTTGTGTTTTGTGGTGCAGCAAAGGTTCACAGCGGAAATGCCAATCCTTATGAAGAATATAGGCATTAAATCGTCCCAACTGTCTCTGTGGTGTAATGGTAGCACAACTGACCAGTAATCAGGATATCTGAGGTTTGATCCCTAGTAGGGGCAGGCTTGGTTTTTGTGATAGTTTTTTTCTTGTATTTTTTTCTCTGCTTTCTCTTGCAATACACACTTTTTCAAATCTTACACCAGTGCCTGCTCCGTAATTTGTTAATAGGACTATACCACTTTCATCATAGCTATTGTGTGGTTTATTAGAATTGTTTTTAAGATGCCAGAACTCTGGTTTCACTGGAAAAAATTCAGGTCTGGAGCAAAAAAAAAATTCTAGGTTCATGTGCACCTTCCATCGAATTCCGGTGAGGTCATATTGTTATAAGCATAGCCCCACCACTTCAAGGGTTATCACAAACACCACATCATTATTTTCACTGCCACAACCTCCCTCCTCCTTCATCTTCATCATAATTAGCATCATCACTACTACTGACACAACTGCAACCACCACATTTTCATCACTACCACTACTATTACAACCAGCACGACCAAATCATTACATATCATAATCACATTCACTGATTGGTGAACAAGTAAACATTTTCATTGGTGGTTTTAATGTAAAAAGCATTGATTTCATTGATTGACATGCAAGAATTTTCTTTTGGATGCCCACATTTTTTATTAATATTTTCAAGTGTCTTAATTTGGTATTTCATATTTTCACTGGAATTTGTTAGATTTTATATCTTTCTATTAAACGGCGCTGATGGTTTTCCTCGGATCTGTGGAAATCTGCGATTTCAGAGTCAAAGAAGGAATTTCCTCCTTTTAAAAAAATTACATTTTCCTCAGTCAAATGCACTGGTAGTGTGAGAGACTTGAGTTGTTGTGGAACAAATAGATGCGGTTTCTCACACAATCAATGATAGTTTATCACTCATTTGCTCTAAAAGTGCAGTGAAATGGGGTTTAAACTAAAAGACAATCATTCAAAATTTTCATCCTTTTTCATTTTATGGCACAATCAGCATTGATTAAATATTTCATTATTAATAATATTTGGGAGGGGGAAATGAAACTTTGACACGACATTGTTATGAGCGAGATGTTACAATCAATGTCATTATAAGTATAAGTGGGTTGCAATGTATAAAGGGCTTAATGTAAGCCTGGAATGCCTTGTATCATATTTTCAAACATTTTCAAGATGACTATTCACCAATACCACCCGTGAAAGCTCCACGCCACCAATCAAGAATTCACTTTTCCCTCTGAAAGCATTGTTTTCAATTCTCTCCTGCCTATTAATGCTCCTGTAGTAGTAAGAGATAATGTCTCAATTTTACTGTTTTTTCCCCTCCAGAAAACCAGCTGCAGATGATGAATTGGGCTCGATGCTCTTTAAATTAGACCAGATAAAAGAACAAAACAGTGAAGAAACCATCGCTCTGCCCAAGCCCAGAAAGAGGAGAGGACGTGGTCGCCCTCGCAAAGATGCCGTCAAGTCGGAGGATGAAGATGAATTTTATGATATTGACGATGATGAATTGGTCTCTTACAGTAAGTAGCATAGTGGCCAACAGTAGAATTACTTCATTACTATTTGAAATGCTGAGAAAGACAGGAGAAAATAAGAATCACTCTTCTCAATTGATATGATCTGAAGTTATGTGTAAATTTTAAGCATTTTTCACAGATATTGATAAGATTATCTGTGGTTCCACATCGTAATCAAATGATTATGATTATTTTGGAGTTGGTTTGAAGAGTATAGACCTTCAATTGTCTCATTGTTCTTGTAGCCTTATAATTGATATATGAAGCACAGCTGGAAAGCATCATACTAGCCATTGTAATCTGGTTTTAAAAAGAAGATTTTTGATTGATGAATTTCTATTTGTCCCTTCATTATTTGGCAATAGGCTATGTGTAATACATTAGGTGTGGCTGAAAAAGTCTTTACATCTATCGGATATATCAGATGTTTCTGATTGTATAAAACACACAAGTATACACTAGACATCAAAATGTGTGCTATTTATTCTTCCATCATGTCACCAAATTTTGTTTAGCTGCTAATCCTTGTTTTTATATAAGCTCTTTCAACTTGTTCCAACATGTGGGTCAAAGAAGTCACCTAAAAAGAATTTGCATCAAACAGCGGGTGTTATTGATTTCCTCACTGCTGAGAGATAAATGGTTGAAACGTATTAACGGTGACTCATGTGTTGATATTCGAACAGTTTAAAGTTGGGTTAATTATTCTACCGGAGCTAGCTGGTGCTGTCTCCACCAACATTAATCATAGGTTCACAGTGGCCGTCCACAAATTTTTTCGACCGCAGCAAAGCAACAACAAAAAATTGACAAACTTATCCAAGACAATCGTGGATAATACAATCAGACACTCTGCAATGGCTTGGAATTTAAAAGTTGGGTAAATGGTTCTATAAAACCTTGGTTACATATATAGATATGTGCTGTTGGTTACCGAGAATGCTCACAGAATCGCATGATAAGATAAAAAGAAGCAGTTTTCATGAAATTGTAGAACACCCACCCCAACCAACCCCTTTTCAATCCTGATCTAGTTCCTGGTGACTTTTTCCTTTTCTTTAGACTTAAGAGAAACCTCAAGGAGGCAGTTTCTAGCAATGATGGCAAGGTGTGGGTGGAGGCATACCTGCTAACACTTTCGCTTTTGTTGGAATCATTCCTATTTTCACTCTTCCTTCCTGCCATAGTTTCTATAATCCCGATTTTCAGAAATGATGATAATGATTTTAAAAAAAAAAAAGAAATAAAGGAGAGAGAGAGAGAGAGAGAGGGAGGGGGGGGGGGGGGAGGGGGTGGTGAAAAGGGTGAATTTTTTTATTTAAAAAAAAAAATGAATGTCAAAAGGGAGATAAGTAGGAAAATTAATTGCACTCCTTTCCCCCTTCCCCATTCCAATTACCTAACACATTTGATAGTTTTGCCGACTGTGCCAGAATGCTGTCTTTATTTGTTTGGTGGTAATTGTGATAGGGAATTAATAAGAGATTCTTCTTCTTCTTCTTCTTCTTCTTCTTCTTCTTCTTCTTCTTCTTCTTCTTCTTCTTCTTCTTCTTCTTCTTCTTCTTCTTCTTCATCATTTACATTCTTTTTTTTCTGTCTGTGAGCTAGGATCTAGCAACTTATTGAAGGTCCCACAGTTCAAGTGGTAGAGGGCCGGCCTACCCAGTAGTAACCCCCCCCCCCCCCCCCCACTCCCTGATTTCTTTTTAAAAATTTGATTTGACTTATTTGTATCATTTTTTCATTCTAATTTGTACCCCTACTTTAACATACTAATTTTTCTTTTTCTTTCTCTATTTTATTAATTCCCTCAATCCAGGCCCAGCTAAGAAGCCAAAACTGAAACAAACCCCATCCTCCACTCCAGTAAGAGCTGTAGCCAGCGGGGACATGTCAATGTCAAAGTTGTTGACATATCTTCAAAAGAAAGATGAAGAGGACAGAAAATTGAGGCGCAGGGAAATTGAGGAAGATAAGCAAGCAAGACGAAGAGAAATGGAAGAGGATAGAAAATTGCGACAGAAAGAGATAGACATGAGACGAGACGAGCTCACGTTTCAAAAAGAAAGATTTGAATTTGAGAAAACGGAGCGTAAGGTCCACTTGGATTTGTTGAAATCTCAGCTTCAGGTCTTTGAACAGAACATGATGATGAAACATCCGCAGCAACACCCTGCACAATCACAGCCCCAAGCACTGATGCCAATGACAATAACAACTCTGCCCCATCAACCACATCCTCAGCCCCAATCACTACAACAACCGCAGCAACAAGCAAGAGACATCAGGCCTCAGACAGACTACAATCAGTTCCATTACAGATAGAAAAAATGTAAAAGAGTTTCTGTGTCATGAAGATATCATTTTAATATGTGATTTGAAATGGGGGGGGGGGGGGGGGGCACCAGAAGGATAACTTTTTTTTTTATTTAATGGACTGGGAAGTTCAGGTCAACTGTTGCAGTCTCTTCTAACTTCTTTTGTCTTTTGTCCCTTTCAATGTGGCTTTGTTTCATTATCCTTGGAATGCAACTATTTGGTTTGGTTTGGACGCTGGCCATGGTTGCCAGTTCTCCAGTTTTGCAATATAGATAACTCGAAAATATTCAGTTTCAAAACTTCCAGGCTCTCATCAAAGACAGGATTTATTCATCGATTAATTGTTTCTGGTAAAATATAGCAAAAGTTACTTTGTCATTTTTTTCATATGTGGAAGCAGATTCACAATACATAAAACCTCTGTTCAGAGAGCAGAAGTCAAATTAAGCGTAATTGGCATCTCTCTTTTTCCAGTTTTAGCAAAATGATATTTCAGTTTCTGATTTTAGTCCCCTTAACCGAAGGCACCCATGACACTGGTAGGATGTGTATCTTGGAGGGAAACAGCTATTTTTTTTTTTTTTTTATTAATCATATCGCAATTATATATATGCAATTTTCATTAATATATATTATATGCCTTCTGGCTGAGATCATTGTCCTATGTCTGGTTGGACTTTATAAGAGGATTAAGACTCATTCAGGGTTGGGGTCTTTTGTGAAGAGCTCACTCTCACTTTGTCTTCTATCCCCCTGTATATCCTTTTCGTGGTTGCTTTCTGTCTTTGTCTTGGAATGAGATTACTTTGTTTTGTCCTGGCCCTAACCAATGTGTTTTCCAGAGGGGGAAACACTCAAATGTATAATATTAGTTATTATTTTTGGGAGATGAGATTTTTTTTTCCTTGTAAATCATCTTGTTGTTTGGGGGGCACTTTTGGTTTAAGATATAATAATTTGTACACATATGAGTGTATTCCTCTAAATGGTATCTTATGTTCGTGTCCTGGGTGGGGTTCCTTACCTCCCATAATGGGCAGGGAGGCACTTACTGTGTCTTCTATCCCCTTATATCTGTTTTCCAACATGCTTTCTGTCTTTGTCTTGGAGTGAGATTGCTTGGTCTTGTCCAGGCCCTTACCGGATACCCTAGCTAGGAGGGAAACAGTCAAATGTATAGTTAAAGTTTTGGGAGATATTTTTCCCCTTATAAATCTGTTATGCACTGTATTGTTTTGCTTACATATTATACGATTTGCAAACATTTTAGTGTATCTTAGTTGGGGCCTGTGCTTGTGTCTTGATGAGACTTTTAGGTGATCTCAAACTAAGTACTTTGATAGTGTGCTCTTAGAATTGGAATCTACATCTGTTTCCTATTTGAACCTATTCCCCATTGTCTTACTTTTTCTTGGGTGCTTAATTGTAATTCAAGAACCTTTTACTATCCCATTTTCTCCCATTTTTACTGGCGCTGATATGACCTAAATGTGTTGCAAGCGCCATAAAACCCTTAAAGCCTAAAACCTATGTTCGTGTCTGGATGAAACTTAAGGTGATCTCAAACTAAGTAGGTACCCTGTCTCTTACCTTTTATGGATGTTTTCAAGATCCATCATCTTTTAACTCTTCCCATTTCTTCTTTTTCTGGTAATTGTATTGGTGTGACATATAGTGTTGATATATGTCCTTAAATTCAAGAACAAGATAAGGTCATCGAGAGTTAACATTCTAATCAATTAATCAATGTAATACCTTTTGATATAGGAAGTGATGGCAGGAATAACAATGTCAGCGAATGCTCAACAGCATGTTTTGGTGATTTTTTAAAGATGGTGCAGTTGTCAAAACAGGTAAAAAACAGGTCTGCTGACCTCTTCAGTTTTGAGCAAATATAATTCCACATTTATGTTGGCTTATGCCCTTGAGAAGCAACTGGACGGCTGCTACACCTGTATGCTGCGGGTGGCCCTCAATGTAAGCTGGAAAGAGCACATATCAAATGAAGAGCTCTATAGTGACCTCAAAGATTCAAAAGAGAAGACTTAGACTTGCGGAGCACTGCTGGAGACACAAGGAGGAGATTGCAAGCAGCCTTGTGCTATGGGAACCACCTGAGCAAACCAGAAGCAGAGGCAGGCAGAATAAAACCTACATTGACTGTCTGCTAGATGACACAGGAATGGACAACACCCGGGAGCTGCGTACGCTTATGGAGGACAAGACAGAATGGCGAAGACTTGTGGCTCGTGTTGGGCGCCCCAAGGGGCGGCCTAAGTAAGTAAGTTATGTCATTTAGTTCTGTCCATGGCAATCTTGACCCAGGTCTGAATGTGATTTAAATTTTAAGATTAAGATTAACCAAATCAATCTGTTACTGTTAAATAAATTTGATTCTGCTATTTCATGTTAGTGGTATCAATCTAGTAATTATAAATATATGATATAACAAATGCATGCTAGTGTACACGCAAACTACTACATTCCTTCCAACATCACACATTCATACATTTTTATACATTTAATGTCTCTATCTTTATTCTTTGCTAATAGTCGTAAGTGGGAGTGTATTTCTCTTAGTGGAATCCTGTGCTTGTGTCTGAGACTTTTAGGAAATCTCAAACTATTCACATTGATGGCATGCTCTTGGAATCTACACCTGTTCCCTATCTGAATCATTCATCTTTGTCTAACTTGTTCTCGTATGTTTTGAATTGTACATTTAGAATTTTTCCTACTATCCCATTTTCTTCCTTTATACTGGTGCTCAAATGACTTCAATGTGTCACAAGCACCGTAACACCCTTACCAAAAAAAAAAAAAACGTACAGTTACACATACAAAATCTGTCTCTCTCATTTTTTGTTTTCTTAGGTTGTGTCGTATTTCAGTTGATTAAAAAATATGTTTTAATGTAAAAAGTCAGTCTTAATCAAATCTTTATTTGGTTCAAGAGAATTTATGTTTGTGGTTTTGCTTCAAGAATTAACTCATTGAATAGAAATTCATGTGGGGTTTTTTTTGTTGAATTTTTTTTTATCTTTGAAATCTTAATATGTTGTTCTGCCTTTTTGGATTTGGTAGGACTTGTTTTGGTTTTTGTGAACACTTTATTGTAATTGTAATCATGCTTTTCGAGCTGTCATTTGAATTTAACGGATGCTTTAGTAATAAACTTTGTTGTATTCTATTATTATTCAATTTTCTAATTATGCAAACTCAATGGAAGTTTTTTTTTTGTATTTTTTTGTCATGTAAAGTTATAGTAAATTTTTATTCATTGAAGAATTGTTTCATTGTAAATATGAATAGGAAACCATTTGCTTATACATACGTACACATGCAGATGTTGAAAAAAGGAATTTGTGTTCAATTCTACTTAGGGAAGATTTTAAATTTCTCATTTTAACTTTTATCACACAAAATTACTCTGAATTGTATATCACAGTAAAACTCACATTATGTCTATGCTTCTATGCAAGAAATACCTTCGGTAAAGTATACATTGGTCTTCATTAATTAACTGTACAACAATACGGAAAAAATGAATTTTTTGGGGGACTTAAATCCTAAGACTACTTATTTACAGCATGAGTTAATGACAAATGTTTTCAGAAAATTAAAATTTAAAAAAGATAAACAGTTTTATACACAAGGTCGAGAAATGTTACGGAAATCAATATATATATATATATATATATTTTAAAATATCTGAACTGTACTTAGATACTTCTTGCATGGATACATTGCTTTCAAATATCTACTTTTTATTAATCAAACTCCCATAGTGGGCAGGGAGGTACATGCTGTGTCTTCTATCCCCCCATACCCGTTTTCCAATTGTTTCCTGTCATTGTCTTGGAATGAGATTACTTAGTTTTGTCCTGATCCTTGTCGGAGTTCCTTGGCTGGGAGAGATATAGTCGAATGTACAGTTATAGTTTTGGGAGATGATATTTTTTTCCTTGTAAATCATCTCTCTGTTATGCATTGTATTATGTTTAGTTTACATATTATATTATATGATTGGTAAACATTTGAGTGTATTCCTCTTAGTTGGAACTTGTGCTTGAGTCTGGATGAGACTTTTAGGTGATCTCAAACTAAGTCCTTTGACGGTGTGCTCTTGGAATCTACATCTGTTCCCTATTTGAACCAATTCCCCTTTGTCTTACCTTTTCTTTTGTGCTTTGATTGTAATTCTAGAACTTTTTACTATCCCATGTCTTGCTTTTTACTGGCGCTGATATAACCTAAATGTGTTGCAAGCGCCGTAAAACCCTTAAAAACAAAACATTATTAATCAAACAGATTGATGACAGTACCTTTTAAAATCCAATGTAGTGGGTGAATGTTTTGTTTAAAGATCAATTCCAACAATCTCTTCTGCACATTTTCCTCTCTCCTTATGTTTTATATAGGTCAACTTGTATTTGACCAGGCCTTTGCTTATATCTCTTGAAGGGTGGCTTTCAGATGTCAGGTTATTTTTATGTTTTAATGCAGTAACAGTTATGAAGGAAAACAATCACATTAAATTTTTGTTAAATTTGTTTAGGGGAGGTGGTGTATAATTTTTTTAAAAGATTAAACTCTAGCAAAGAAATGCATTCAGAAAGGAATTATTTAAAATGAGACAGAGGGAACAAGTTGATAATTTTTAATTTTTTTGGAAATCATCTTTCTGAGCAATTGCATATTTATATCAAGAGGATCCCATTCCATTGTCTGTGTGAGTGTGAGACTTCAAGTAACCGAAGGCTGGGCACAGGGGTGGGGTACTGTTGATATATCTTCTTGTTACTTATTCCATGTCTTCTCAGGCGCCTGTCGTTACTGACCCTGACACTGAAATCTAAACCATTCTAATATTTGTCCTTTTGTCTTGTGTATCATCTATCATCTTCTTTTCATGGTGAAATGACCTTCATGTGTTGCAAGTGCTGTGAAATTTCTAAAACTATAATATACTAAACGTTGACCAGTCAAATGTACACGACCTGAATTATATTATTATTACCCTAGTTAAATCTCGCTACAGTTCCACTGTTTTCTAAAACTAAAACTTGATGTCATGCAATGTAATGTAATATTTTTATTGGAATCACAATTATCTGAATAAAAAAAAATTGTTTGATATTATGATGTGTTGGGCTCTTTATTCTCTAATGCACAAGATCTTGGTGAAGCGATGAGGGGAACCCCCCAACCACCTGAGGGACGAGGCAAATTTGATCCCCAGGGTTGAGGGAGTTTAAATATCAGTTCACCTTGCTGAGCTGTCTCTGCTATCCCATCCATCCATCTGTCCCTTTATATAAAACATGTCTGTGTCCTTGTCCTAGAATACATAAGACCAATCAATTTTGCCCAGGCTCCACAAGTGCGTTTTGCTGAGAGGTGATCAGATGGATGTATCTTTTTGAGAGACATTTTCCCCGTTTATGTAAATCATCTCCCTATGGCATGCTTTGTTATGGGCAAAAATGAATCTAATGGCTTCGAAAAAGAACAAAATACCATACGCAGAACATTCCGGGCTCAAAAGCTGATAACCAACACAGTAAAAACATTGCTTCTAGCAGCATAGCATCACTTTAAAAATTATGCATTGCTTTTGATTTAGATAATCTTAAAATACTGTATAAATGTGTTCCGTTTTGGCTTGTCTGTGGGGGATTTGATTACCTCAAACTAATCACGAAATGAAGAGATTACTCTTGGATCTGCTGTGTTTGATCGAGTCCCAAAATTAATACAGATCTAATATTCTATGTCGGCCATCCCACCAGCTTCCCTTTTACTGGTACTGAAATGATCTCTCTCTCTCTCTCTCTCTCTCTCTCTCTCTCTCTCTCTCTCTCTCTCTCTCTCTCTCTCTCTCTCTCTCTCTCTCTCTGTGGGGTTCCTGACCTCCCATGGTGGGCAGGGAGGTACTTACTGTGTCTTCTATCCCCCTATATCTGTTTTCCAACTTGCTTTCTGTCTTTGTCTTGGAATGAGATTACTTGGTTTTGTCCTGGCTGAGAGGGAAACAGCCAAATATATAGTTATTTTTGGGAGATATTTTTTTCCTCTGTTATGTACTGTTATTGTGTTTTATTCTTAACATACCATTTGTAAACATGTGAGTGTGTTCCCCTTAGTGGGGACTTGTGCTGGTGTCTGGGTGATTTCAAACTAAGAAAACTGATAGTGTGCTCTTGGAATCTACATCTGTTCCCTTTTTGAACCATTCCCCGATGTCTTAATGTTTCTCATGTGCTTTTCAATTGCAAATCTATACTTAACTTTCTTGACTATCCCAATTGCGTCCCTTTTACTAGCGTTGAAATGAACTAAATGTGTCGCAAGCGCCGCATACCCCTTAAAAACAAATAAAATGAATGTAATGTAAGTGCCAAGCAAGGTCTAATTACCCAAATTGTTATGGGCTCATTGTTGTAATGAAAATACTCTCACAACCGATGTAAAACAATGTTCATTACAACGACGTTAAATCAAGCCCATAATTATACTTGTTTGCGGTTATCAGACATGTAGGATATGAGCACAACGGTGCCAACTATAATTTTTTTTTTTAACCCTATCCCTCCTAATAGGTACGGCAAACCCTCTTATCGAGTCATGGCTTTATTGGCAAACCGAGAATTTCAACTCAAATCGTCACTCTCTTTTTCTCATTTTCAGTCCGTCAAATAAAACGTGTTTGGTATCAGATTAAATCTCAAATCTTCATCTTTTAAAAAATGTTTATGCTTTTTTCATAGGATTTGCCGTTATTTTATGGCTTTGAGTTGAAGAAGAGGGTTAAACTCCGATTTTTGAACCGGCGCTCCGCTACTCGAACACCGTAACTGACGGTCATCTTTTCTCTCCGCTCGGCTGTTCGCGTCAGCGCTATTAATAGTAACGCCAATGGCTGCATCAGAAAGAAAATTGAACAAGCTTTCATTCGATACCAGATTCGCATTTTTATGATCTTTTTCAAAGTTTGAAGTTTCAAGTTAAAAACTTTAATTTGATAAAAAAATTAAGAAAAATTTGAAAATTTGGACGATTCTGGTATCAAAAGAAAGTTTAAAATCTCAGCTTTAAAATGATGTATACGAAAGCAAGATTTATAGCTTTGCAGTCACCAGCCAACTGAAAACGAAACTACAGCTACAAATTTGCCGTATTCACTTCACTCATACGCCGGCTCAGGCAAGGGGCACAATCGCTGATATTTCGAAACTTCGTGTTGAAATTGACAATTTTGGCTTTGTCAGCTACTTTGGGGGCAAATTATTTCTTTTTTACTTAGAGTTGAGCTCAGGAAAAAAATACACATATTGTTTATAAAAAGATGTGTATTGTTAGAAAGATACAGAGGTCTGGCTTGAATATTTATGAAAATACGGCATTTTGAAAACGGACAAAAGGTTGCCTTCAAAGCAGCCCAAATTTGGGCGATTTTCTACAAATTTCGAAATAACATATCTTTTTAAATTTTTAACCAATTTTAATAATTTTTATACCATTTTAATCAGGAAAAAAAGTTCTACCTATTGAATGCAACTTAAAGACAACAATTATATAATCTAAATTTGGGTTTTCCGTACCTACTCCTAAAAATCTCAAGTCCAAATACCCTTATCCTCCTAAGCCAAGGGACGTAACTCTTAATTACTGTTTTTCTTAAAGGTGTTACAAACTTTAAAAAATCATAGAAAATGTACTAATTAATGAAATTTATTGCAATTAACTCCAAAAAATTGGTCATTTAAAATAGAAAAAGTACATATGTCACATGTTGATGTTTGTTAATGAATACATATTAAAAAAAATTATGAAAATAAAACAATTGTTGAAATTCAGTCTTGTTTTTCACTTTTCAATCATGTTTTTGTCCTTTTAAGTGAATAAATGTCAAAAATTATGGTACTTAGAGAAGCAGGATCCTTTACACAGTCTTATACCACATACCACACAGCCATAAACAGTTTCTGGGGTTCTTCCAGCATTTGTTTTTGTTTTTTCCTTGGAACACTGAAAACAGGTGCGGTGACGTCCAGGCATTCGAGTAAGTTTGTGCGAGTCAGGATTGACTGCTGTGTAGCTAGTAATATTTGGGACGAGACCTGCTGTAGATGCAGTTCTCTTCCTCCCATTCAAATCAGCCTTAACTCCAGTAAATTCGGTGAATTCTTCAACTTCAATAGGTTGGAGTTGTGAACTCCACTCTCCATTATCACTATCACGGGGTTCACTGCCGATTCCGTCTGAAATTTCATCAAAATCGAAGTCTAGAGGCTCAAAATCTACATCAATGTCACTTTCTATATCACTTTCCCTTTCAATAATATCATCTTCGTAGTTATTTTCATCTACAACTTGCGTTTAATCGATCAGTGATTGCATGAATTGAAACGCCATAGCTAGAAATCATTGTACATGTGTTGTCAAGTGTAAACAATCTTCAATAATTCGTATCGGTTAAAGTTCCGGTCCGATTTTTATGAAATAAAAACCAAAACAAAAAGCAACTCTTCATTTTAAAAGAGTTACTGCGCCGAGAGCGAAAACGAAACTAAAACTACTGCAAGAGCTCATTAAAAACTACGATGTCTACCTATCTGTCGCATCAGCCCGCATCAGGAGGATAGGTTACTGATGTCAACAGTCGCAATCAGTCGCAATACGGGGGATAGGGTTAATGGGGCGTAACGCTTTCGGGCCTCTTTTATATCGTTTTGTTTGGGTTTTTTTCTAGTAATCTCCCTTCTAATTTTCTGTTTTTAGAAAAAAAGAAATTAAAATTAGCGATATAAGATTATTTCTTTAATTTGAAATTTAAGTGCAAAACGTTTTTCAAAATACTTTTTAAAAAAGTTATTAGGTAATAAGTTGTGGGCAGAATAATTGAATTTTATTTCAGAGCTATGGATAACCTATTGACGACAGAATCTGTAATCAATGAAGAATAATTTCGAAAGATTTTTAAGTTATATATTTTAGAAATCCTTGTAAACAATAAACATGATCGAGGCATTGAGTCAACGAAGAAAAATTTTACCAGTCTTTTTTTAGTTTTCAATTAATAAAATATTGAGACTGAACTCATGGAATAACGTATAAGTCAATGACGGCCTTTGTCTGATGCGGGCAACAAATGTCTCTTTATCGTTGTATTTTAATTTTTCCTCTTCGAGTGTTGCTAATCTTTCTAACATGTTTGTAAGTTGATTTTTTTTTTTTAAGTTTAGAAATTCAAAATTCATTTCAGTGTTCGAATCCATGTAATTGATCCATACGACTATTATAAGAGGGATTTTCCACGGGAGGCCTTTCGAAAGCTCCTACATCCCCAAGTATTCTTATATATATATATATATATATATATATATATATATATATATATGGGAAAGGCTATTCGGACCCGGGTCTGAATTGCTTCCCGTGGCAATTCGGACCCGAGTCTGAATTGCTTCCCGTGGCAATTCGGACTCGAGTCTAAACTGAATAGAACTCCGTGCCTCACCAGGGTCGAGTCTGAATAACTCCATGGCTCTTCGACTCGGAATACTGCAATGCAATGCGCCCGAATGATGAACTTATCATTAGTATCATTTCATTAGTGAAACTCTCAGTTACTATTCCGTTTGCAGCTATAGAAACCGTATTGGTCTTCCTGAACACACACACACACTCATGAGTATCTCTAATTCATTAAAAACAGAATAATCACACACACACACACACACACCCCCCCCCCCCCCCCCCCCCCCCCCCCCAGCAATCATTTCCACAACCCAAGAGCCGGTGGCTTTTTCTCTTTGATCTCGTATCACCATGTTCTCCCCTGCGTCCAGCACCTCGGTCGTTTGTGGGTTACCCCCCCACCAATCCCATTACCAGTTGATCATTTTCTTTCCGTATTCAACCAGTGTTTATTTTATTTAGGTACCTAGTCCAGTATTATCTAATAATATTAGTATTAGACAGTACTCTGCCCCTACCCCAGTGGCGGGGCTCTATTGCATGGCTTGCTGCCAAGAATCGCCTCTATTTTTATATTTAAAAATGAAACAGCATATTTTTTTAATTAAAAAAGAATTAAGACACTGCCTTTTGTCAAAGCCCGACCTATACTGCCTTTTAAATAAAACGCCCAATGCCCAAAGTCATATTGCACTTTTTCGCGGCAGCAAATGACAAATTATATTAATGTAGAGATATGTCATGCATGTATCTTTAGCAACACGCTCATAGCAAATCAAATAAATCTTCCAATCATTACACAAAGACACTTTTTATCTGCGAGGGCAAATTGATTGTTAACGTTTACAATTGCGACTACAATTGTAATCTCCCAAAGACCACGATTATTTAGATCTATGTTTTGTTTTTTTAAGGAGCTTGCAACACATTTAGGTCATATCAGCGCCAGTAAAACTGGAGAAATTGGATAGCAAAAGTTCTAGAATTACAATTAAAAAGTACTCAAGAAAAAGTAAGACAAAGGGGAATAATAGATCACCGCTTTTGAAGGCAGTCACCTTCGGGAGTTCTAAAACGTGACTTGCTCGCTCACTCGCCCTCCTACCGACTGACAACTGACACTGACAACTGAGAACGAGCAGCTTCTCCCCCCACCCTACCTACCACGCTTCACTTTCGCCCCAGTTTCCACTTCCGACACTTCCTGTGATTGCGCAGGCGCATTGTGGCAGGAGTCCGAATTGCCACGGGAAGCAATTCAGACTCGGGTCCGAATTGCCACTGGAAGCATTTCAGACTCGGGTCCGAATTGCCACTGGATAGCATTTCAGACTGGATCGAATTGCCACTTCTATATTATATATATTATATATATATATATATATATATATAATGTTCTAGTTAGGGGGGAAACTTTTTTTTTTTTAAAGTCTCCCCCCTCCCAAACCACCCTACTAGAACATTATAAAAATAAAAAAAAAGTTTTCCCCCTCCCAAACCCCACTCGAACATTATATTTTTTTAAAAAGATAGTTCATTGATAATGACAGGGTTTGTTGGCTAAAAATAACAAAAGAAATAGATAAAAGTAAAAGGATTCGAAAGTTAAAACAACAATGACGGTGGTAACAGAGTATGGCAGTGGCAGGGGGGGGGGGAGGAGGGGAGGGAGAGATTGAAAAGTAACCCTGTCTGTTTTCAAAATATCTCCGAAAAAAGCAGACACAAATTTTAGCTAAAAAAAAAACGTTTTGTTGTTTTTGTAGTATTGTAGTTTTGTGTTGTTTTTTAAAATTTGTTTTTTTTTTAGGTGTTGTGTTTGTTAGGTTTTGTTTTGTTTTACGAAGTGGCAATTCGGACCCGAGTCTGAATTGCTTCACGTGGCAATTCGGACTCCTGCCACAATGCGCCTATCTATTTTCAAAATATCTCCGAAAAAAGCAGACACAAATTTTAGCTAAAGAAAACGTTTTGTTGTTTTTGTAGTATTGTAGTTTTGTGTTGTTTTTTTAAATTTGTTTTTTTTTAGGTTGTGTTTGTTAGGTTTTGTTTTGTTTTATGAAGTGGCAATTCGGACCTGAGTTGGAATTGCTTCTCGTGGCAATTCGGACTCCTGCCACAATGCGCCTGCGAAATCACAGGAAGTGTCGGAAGTGGAAGCTGGGCGAAAGTGAAGCGTGGTAGCTTCAAAAGCGGTGATCTATATTCTTCTTTCAACGAATTCATGCAAATCTTGAAAGAATTTGAAAAGGCGACCTGTGTTTGTGTCAGGATGAGACATTTAGGTGCTCTCAAACTAAGTATATTGGTAGTGTGCTTTTGGAATCTGCATTTGAACTAATTCCCCTTTGTCTTACTTTTTCTTGGGTACTTTTTAATTGTGATTCTAGAACTTTTTACTATCCAATTTTCTCCCATTTTACTGACGCTGGCATGACCTAAATGTGTTGCAAGCGCCTTAAAAAAAAAGCAAAAACAAAACAAAACATTGATCATCGAACATGGTGATGAGAGATCAAAGAGAAAAAGCTGCTGACTCTTGGGTTGTGGAAATGGTTGTTGGGGGGGGGGGGGGGCTGTGATTATTTTGTTTTTAATGACTTAGAGATACTCGTGAGTGTGTGTGTGTTTTGTGTTTAGGACTAATACGGTTTCTGTAAATGCAAACAGAATAGTAACTGAGAGTTTCACTAATGATACTAATTATAAGTTCATCATTCGGGCGCATTGCATTGCAGTATTCCGAATCGAAGAGCCATTGGAGACTATTCAGACTCGACCCTGGTTACCACGGAGTTCTATTTAGTTTAGACTCGAGTCCGAATTGCCACGGGAAGCAATTCAGACTTGGGATCCGAATTGCCATGGGAGGCAATTCAGACTCGGGGTCCGAATTGCCACGGGAAGCAAGTCAGACTTGGGTCCGAATAGCCTTTGCCTTTGTTTTATTATTGGTATTGTTTTATATACTGGTGGATTTTTAGTTTTGGCTTTGGGTTCGTTTGTTTTTTGTTTTGTTTTTTTTAAATATCGAATTATTAGAAATTAGAGGCAAATCTCCAAATAGATCGTCATTGAATAAGAAATAGGTAGCATAAGTTTTAATTTTTCAATTTTCCAACTCTGTTCTTGTCTTTGTTGTCGTATTATTTTCCTTGGGGTTTGGAAGTGAAGACTAACTGAACAGTGATTTAACAATCCCTCTATAGAGAATCATTCCTTATAGTAACAGAAATAAATTTATAAGCAAATGCTCTGAAGTAAACAGTTAAAGGAACATTGGATTTCATTCACTTTTAGTGCTGAGCAATCAAAAATGTATGTTTATTGAATATGTGGCATCTTCGTTTGTCCTATGTGACTCAAGGCCCGAAGAGGATTATACACCAATAAACTTAAAGATGCAGTTCATAAATGATTGAAAAAATTAGATGTTTCTGGCATATAAATTGACAGTATGGGCATAGGAATATAAGACACATATTACTATGCTCATAATAAATTTTGGGTGATTCCTTTATGGAATACCTAGGTGACGGGATCTAATTATACGGTTGGGAAAGGGCGTAATTTATTTATTTTTTTTATACTAAACATGAAGCCGAAGAATATCTTGCAGAAGATCAAGTGAGTTTCAGAACTGGCAGAAGCACTATTGAGCAAATATTTAACTGTAGAATCTTAATTGCAAAGCATATAGTACATCAAAAAGATCTCTTCAGTAATTTTATTGACTTTAGGAAGGCTTTTGATAGGGTTTGGCATGACATTATGGCACACACTACTGAGAATTCGGAATAGAAGATGGACAGGTACAATTGATAGAGGCTCTTTACAAAAGCTCTAGCAGTGCCATTCTTATGAACAACCAGAATGCTCAGTTCTTCAAAACATCAATTGGAGTGCGCCTAGGCTGTTTACTATCTCCTGTGCTTTTCAATCTATTCTTCAAGAAAAACATCATTGAAACCCTTCACAATTTCCTTTCAACTATCAATAACCTCAGATTTGCTGATAGATTTACCTTGAAACAGGAATTAATGGAGAATTACGAGATCTCACTAACTGGCTGGTTATCAAAGCAGCTGCATTTGAAATGGAGTTAAATAAAAACAATTTCAAAGTGATGGTGAATAGCAAAGACAACATCAAAGCCAACATCGTGGTCAAAGGTCAGCAGCTGGAAGAGGTAGCATTTTTTAAATATTTTAGAGCGACAATCACCAAAGATGGCAGATCAACAATTAGAATTAAAATGTAGGATAGCAAGGGCAATAAATGCAATGACGAGACTGGATAAGATGTGGAAAAACAAGAACATGGCTCTTAGTTCCAAACTTAAGTTATATAAGGCACTTGTAATATAAATCTTCTTATAATATAATATTGAGAAAGATGGATATTGACCTCAGAAATCCTTAAGAGGATACAATCATTCAAAAATAATGCCCTATGTGTATTTTGGTCATCACCTGGACAGAGTTTATGTAAATGAAGAAGTTAACAGAAGAGTTGTTTCTATAACAGGACCACAGGAATCTGTCCTGTCTTTAGTAAAAAGAAGAAAATTGTATTGGTTTGTTCATTTTTTTCGCCATGGGACATTGACAAAAACCATTATGCAAGGCTCATTGGAGGGAGGCAGACGGAGAGGATGGCAAACAAAATGCTAGATGGAAATGTAAAAGAGTGGACAAGGATGGACAGCCCAACACTAATGATTAGAGCTGAGGACAGATCTGGATGGAGGGCCCTCACTGCAAAGTCATCTCTCATGTCTCCTCTAAGGCCACCTCGAACAGGAGAATGAGGTGAGGTGAGGTAAATCACTGACAGTGTATAGAGCTTTCTTAGTTTCCAATCAATGCCTGTAAAGTTGAAACTCAAAGAAATTTTTTAAGGGACGAAGTTCAATGTAAGCTCCTGATTAAAACAAATCAATTATTAATGTCAAATTTATAATTTTTCCACAGTGTTGATGTAAAGCAAACCTGAAAGGTCCACTTTGATTGTTTTTTAAAAATTGTGTTAGAGCTTACATTAAACTTCATTGTTGTTTTTACTTCGACATTTATCTTGATTTCATTAGATTTACTGTGAACTTTTAATTTTATCTCAAATCAGGTATTATTGTATGTGCAAATGTCGATGGTGTCCACAATCTAATGATTGGCTCAAAAAACTTGATAAGAAAGCAAGATCTTGTAAGTATGATTCACATTCTTGAATGAATGAATGAATGAATGAATTTATATAGCGCCTAGATCCACAATGTGCTCAGAGGCGCTTTACAACGCAAATAAAACACAACAATAAATTGATAATTTAAGCATAAAATCTATCATATTGGAATAGCATTAATCAATTTGTAATTTAATTACCACGTACTGTGCTACAAGATGAAAATTTAGGATATCTATAATATGTAGGCCTAATAGAAATGTTAAACATCAAATGATTTTCTAAAGAGATGTGTTTTAAGTTTCTTTTCAAAGTTTTCAAAAGTCGGGACATTTTTTGAGTGATGAAGGCAGTTGGTTCCATAAGACGGGTGCCGACTGGCTAAAAGATCTCTCACTAAAAGACGATCTACAGCGAGGAACCTGGAAGAGATCTTGACCACTGGATCTAAGTTCTCTCTCCGGCACATAGAGATTAACCATATTTTGTAGGTATACAGGAGCTGTCTTATTAAAGCATTTAAACGCATAGCATAGAATTTTGAACATAATTCGACTGTTAACAGGGAGCCAATGCAAAGATATTAAAATCGGCGTTACATGCTCTTTCACCCCACAATCAGTCACCATTCTAGCAGCTCTATTTTCCACTTTCTGAAGCTGTTTAATTATATATTTTGGTGACGATTGTTACAGAGCGTTACAGTAGTCTATTCGGTTAAGTACAAATGATGTCATTAATGTTTTGACAGTCTCAGTATCCGAAAGATGTCTAATTCTATAAATTTTATGGAGATGAAGGTGACAAATCTGAGCAACTTTACTAACATGAGCGTCCATACACAAGCGTGAATCTAAATATGCACCTAAATTCCTGACATTTCCACCATTTACAATCTTTATTTGACTACCAGTAATGCTCAATGATTCTATTTCTGTTCTTTTCTGGTTATTTCCATAAAAACTTGTTATTTCCGTTTTATCCTCATTTAACTTTAATTTATTTAAAACCATCCAATCTTTTATGTCTTTCATGCACGCTTCCACTCGAGATACAATGTCCACTCTCGTATCGTTAGTAACAGGGAAATAAATTTGAGTATTGTCGGCATACAAGTGAAAATTCAACTCATACGCCAAGATTATAGTATTTATTACAGGCTTTTATAAGCATTCCTAATTTAAATATATGCCTGCATCAGGCTGTGATATAGTAAATGTAGTGCTGGTACTTCCCTTCCTTGTCCAAAACACAGAAACTGTAAGTCGAAGTCGAAGATGGCAGATGAAATCTAATCAGTAGACAAGTGAATATTGATAGCTGAAGAACAGAAGTGCATGGTTATATATATATATAAATTCATGGCTACACAGAGATACCAAGAGGTCAATACACTTGAAGTTAAATAAAATGAAAATTTTGTAATCAGTGTATCAAACTTTCAATGTTAAAAATTCAGAAACGTGTAGGATGGGCACTTATATCAATAAGGATTACAAATATTGGGTATAGAGAAGTGACAGATGAAAAAAGAGAATAATAATATCACGGTGTCAGAGAGCCAAATTCAAGATCCAATTAATACGCCACACTCCATCTTGCTGTGAGAGAGAGAGAGAGATTGGCAAGCAGTCACGGTAGCCATTGAGCCATTCAAAGAGTGTTACTGCATTTATGCAAAACCCAAAAATCTGCAGTTTTGAAAACAAGTCAACATAGTATGCTACTCTATGAGGTACAAACAAAATCATTGTGGAATTTGGTTAATTGAGTCATTACTACTGCAAAACATCTTGAACCAAGTTCTACATCCCTTCCGTGTATACGTATATTTCCTCTAATTGTGACAGAGAAAGTGGATAGTTTACAAAATATCAAGTAAATCATGTAAAAATGGAACTTTAAAGTTATGCATTTCAAAAGTAACAAAATATTGGTAATGTTAATGTTTGATTCCTTCGACGAATATTGATCATCCAGTTCATTGAACATAGGCTGGCATTGATAAAATCCAAATTTTTAAATTAAAAATTTGGATGGCTGGTGAGAACTGTCATTATTACCAATAAAATGTTTTTCACATCCATGTAGTTTTGTTTTTTGGGTTTTTTTGTATTTTCTTTTCCAGTGCTGAAGCACAAACATACTGCAGATTTTGTGAAGGTGCATGTGGATGGCCGGGAAGTCAGCCTATGGACGGTATCTGTGAAGAGTGACAAGGGCGAGTCTGAAATCCCTATCATTTTATTTCATAGCATAACAGGAGGGAGTAATTTATTCCTCAACAATATTGATGAATTTGCCAAATATGTGAGTAGTAAAACTAAAAAAAAAGGGGTCCCAATATCTTAGTTGGTAAAGCACTTGCTTCACATACAAAGTGACATAGATCAATTCCAGGCGAAGTCAAGATTTTTTCTACCCCCCCCCCCCCCTCCGTCCACCCAGCAGTGATTGGGTTGCTGGGTCTATAAGGTCTAGTGGAAATTACTTTGCAATAGACTAGCATCCTATATAAAGGATTGCAATCAATTGCTTTTGTCCTTTTCAAGCTATAGAAACAGGAATAAACCCTTGGGGCTAATGGCTCTGAAGGACTACTAAAACTTTTAAAATCTAGAGATGCCCAAGTGAGCCAATCGAAATGTAAAGAAAATATTGAGAGTAAATGTGACTCTCATGTATTGTAGAAACAATCCAAATAAAAAAAACAATTCAAAAAATATTTTTTGGTATTATTCTATATATGTGAATCATATTATTAAGGCTTTACCTTAACGTTATAGCTCTCAGCAACAAGAAGCGCATAAGGCCTGGATATTTTCCTTCTATTTCGTACAGTCCTTGGCTGCAGTCTTAACCTTTCAGGAGTGCCATCCTAATTTATTCCTCTCATTTTCCACCATTCTGCGCCATGTTGCTTTGGGTTTTCCTTATGAAGAGAAGGCAAAATCGGTGCTGGGTTGTCTATTGTTTTGTTGCTTTTGTATTTTATCAAAGTATTTTCATGTTAGGGTATATAATATATGCATTATTGGATGCTATGGAATGAATTATTATTTTATAATGAGAAGTGATGATTCTCTTTCTTTTTTTGTGTATGAAATTTCTTTCACTTTTAAAAGTTTTGTCTCGAAATGCATTGATTTATGATATCGTGGAGATATTGTTGATATGAAAAAAGATTTCATCTTATCTGTATGCATTCATGCTGATTTAGAGTTTGGATTTCTTTTTCAGGATTGAATTTTTTAAAAATTGGTCTCTTTTTTAAACCTCACTCAAATGTAAATGAGTACCTGGTATATGTGAGTATTATAAGAGTATTGTAAAAAAAAAATAAAAAAAGGATGCTCTTTATAAAATAGAAGTTTGGTTCCATTTGACATGATTGAGGAATGAATTGTGCAGTGCTTAAAGCATGATGAAAGTGTGTGAGGAAAACCACATCCCTTGAAGCCCAAATATCTAATTTTGAGCCAGAAAATACTTTTGCTGCTGTTTGTATAGTTTTTTTTTATAAATAAGAAATAAAAAATTCCAATTGAGCTACATGTGTTGCTCATGCGACTATTTTATTTGTTTGTGTGTCATAATATAAAGTGAAAGATGCTTACATCTATTGTAAATGTAGATTTTCAAAAATTGTTAATTTTTTTTTAAAACACTTGCTCCGTTTGCATCTGTCCCTGTAAATATTTCATTTTATTTTCCAGCGCAATGTTTATTTAATTGACCTACCTGGCTGGGGATTAAGCAGAGAAGCTGAAATTCGTGTGAAATATGAGAATGGCTGGTGGGTGGACACAGATGCTGCTGATGTGGAAAGATTCTACATCCAATCCTTGGAGATGTGGTTTCGGAAAATAAATATTGAGAAAGCTATTTTACTTGGTGAGTCCTAATAAATAGGCAGTTACAAAGCCGAATGGTGATTTTTGTTGTTAGGGAAAGTGCATTATATTTTTTTTTTATTTGAATCGGAGGTTAAACATTTATTAGAGACCTGAAATAATGGCATGGTATTTATTTAAAGCTTTTATTATGGAGCTCTGTAAACTTGTGATTGAGCTTGATTATGGAACAAGATTTAGCAATTTAAATGTCAGACACCTGAATAGATGCACCCTGAGTTTTTTTCATACTTAAGTTGCATAATCAGATCGAAGTGAATCATCTTTGATCTCCATGATATAAGGAATATTATTGGTTTATTTTGTGTTGTTTTTTTGTTTTTTTATACCCGTGCAACCTCTGAAAATACAATGGGTTTAAGACTTATTTTTCTGGGCATGATTTCTTAATGTATAATAATAATAATAATAATAATAATAATAATAATAATAATAATAATAATAATAATAATAATAATAATAATAATAATAATGATAATAATAATAATAATAATAATAATAATAATAATAATAATAATAATAATAATAATCAACTGAAAGTCAAGAAATTATTTTATTGTAAGCGTTACCATGCACAGCGCATTGATGTTGTCTTCATCTCATAGCTGGTTCTCATTTTACCCACAATTCTGTCTTACTTTGATTATGGGAGACCTACAAAAAGAAACCAGAATTTAGTAATACTCAAAAAGTTTTAAATACATCCACTTGAAACTCACCTATGACTGTGATAGAAAGTCTTTAGGTTCTTTTCAATGAAGTCTCTATACAGATCAATGCATTTTTACCAGCATGACAACAGTGATTAGATACCCAACCAAAAGAATTGTTCATTGAGCTTTGAAAACCAAACTTGAACTTCCTCAACAAGATTTTATTCTATGTACTTCTTTCTCACTAAGCGACGCTTTGAGGATCCAAATAGGTGCCAGATCTGGACTCTGGTAATTAAATGTTCCAAAAGATTATTTTTTTTACTTGAATGTCCCCATCAGGCCCTTCTATGAGGTGTGTCTCTGCTATGCCGTCTTGTTGACACCGATCCAGAAGGTTTCGTCAAACTTCCACTCTCTTAAGGTCATTTTCTTCTGTTGAAAGTTTTGGAATCCATCTGGCACAAATTTTTGGATACCCCAATATGTCATGGACAATTTCATGAATAGCGCTTTTTGGGATTTTAAATTTTAAAGCAATGTCCTAAATCTTCAGTGTCCTATCCCGTTTGATGATCTTATCGAATAGCGTTCTCATCACTTTTTGACATCTTTGGCCGATCAGACAGGTCCATTTATAGACTTGCATGACCGTCTTTGAACCAAGAACACTACTGATACACCGGAGTCTTATTAGATGTTGCATTCTCACCATATGTTTCGGTTATTTCAGAAGGCTTTCTTCCATTTGTAAATAAAACCAAACGATAGTTCACCTTAAAATAAAAAGCGTTTAATACTGCCTTCATTATTATTGCTGAAATTTGTGCTGAAAATGAGAATTCCTATGTTTCTGTATTTACAGATTGAAAACATGTTTTTGGGTTCAAAAGCTATATTCATTTTCCAGTTTTTCTTCAGACATCAGCTCATTGGGCACTGGTCTGACTGTGATTCAGGTTTTTGTTCACTCAAAGACAGATTTCTTTAGGGATGAAAAAAATGTTCATCCCCCCCCCCCCCTCCCCACTCCCTCAAAAGTAAAGTATAAACTAAATAAAGAAGAAAAGAACACAGGCATATGTGTGTGAGGGGGGAGGTTATGATATTTATTTTTTTTAATTTTTACATTTTGACCCTCTTTGGATGTCATGTTTTGAAAGCTGGCTAGAGACATAGTTAATCATTTATAAAATAATTTATTTCTTACCCACAAGGCCATGGTTTTGGTTCTTATATGTGCTCGATATACAGTATGTTCTACCCACACCGAGTGGCTCATTTGATCTTGACTGAACCTTGGGGCTACAGCCGTCGACCGCCATCAGCTGATAATCGACCTTTCATGGAGAACAAGCCAATCAAAATGGTTTCAGAGCTGTATGCCAAAGTTTATATCTTCACACCCATAAGAATTCTAGGACCGTTTGGTAAGTAAATAGATACAGACCCGAATTTTATACAAAGGGTCTGATAACCGAACGCAATTATGGGCTTAGTTTTACTCTCTTGAGTTCACCATTTGCTTGAGATTTCCTTTACAACAATGAGCCCATAATAAATTGGGTTATCAGACATGAAAAAAAGAGTGCACATTGGTAACAAGTGATTATTACCTTGTCTAGAATAAAAATTGGCTCAGAGTCCATGCTGTTGATAGAAATTATGACGAGAATTGTTCTCATTATTATTATTATTATTATTATTATTATTATTATTATTATTATTATTATTATTATTACTATTACTATTTATTATTATTATTATTACTATTACTATTATTATTATAATTATTATTATTATTATTATTAACATGATCATTATTATTATTAACATTATCATTATTATTATTACCAAAAAATTCCTCGATTACGACCTAGATTAATGGAATGCCCAATAATCAATGAATACCATGACGCCCACTTAAAATTAGAATCCAACCTCGTTTGTATTCTGGTAAAGACTTTTGCATTGCTTACATCAAAAATTGGAACACGCCATTTGCCTATTTCTGTTATAAATGCTATACATTATTATTATTTTCAGCTCAGATAGACCATGGATTATAAATTACACATTCTTTTTACTATGTCATCATCATCATCTTATATGATAATGGCATAGTGATGGCCTCTCACTGATATGATCTAAAAGTGTTTCAAATGCTCTTAAACTCCTTGATCTCCCATAGTGGGCAGGGGGTACATACTGTGTCTTCTATCCCCTTATATCTGTTTTCCAACATGCTTTCTGTCTTTGTCTTGGAATGATATTACTTGGATTTGTCCTGACCCTCGCCGGAGTCCTAGCTAGGAGGAAAACAGTCAAATGCAGGGTTACTGTTTTGGGAGGTGATATTTTTTCCTTGTAAATCATCTCTCTGTTATGTATTATTATATTTGTTATTTTGAATGTATAATGTAAGCATTTGAGTGTATTCCTCTTTGTTGGATTTTGTGCTTGTGTTCGGATGAGACTTATAGGTGATCTCAAACTAAGTACATTGGTGGTATGCTCTTGGAATCTACATCTGATCCCTATTTGTTCTCATTCCCCTATGTCTTACTTTTTCTTGGGTGCTTTAATTTTAATTCTAGAACTTTTTACTCTCCCAATTTTCTTCCTTTTTACTGGCGCTGATATAACCTATATGTGTTGCAAGTGCCATAAACCCTTAAAAACAAACAAAACAAACTCCTCGATACAAACAAAAAGCAATAAAATCAGTGTGATTAATGATTGAAATATTAAATCCATATTACATCATAATATGTACTGTATATCATTGAAAGTTTAGCTGCAAATATTGTACAAAGTGGAGAATGTAGTATGTTTAAGCATAATGTCAATCTTAGTATGTTTATTTATTTGTAGTCTATTATAACATGTGCTGAATTAAGATAACCTTGACCTTGGGAATTTGGTCGTGAACAAGATAAGAATCAAGAGAGTTGTCATGTTGGTTGTAACACGACTAGTGAGAGTTTGTTTTACACTGTAGTCTAGATAAGATAACCTCCTTTATAATAAACATTTCCTTTATATAAATTGGAAGAAATGGCTGAGTGGTCAAGACATTACATTGTGGCCCAAGGGGTCCCTGGTTCAGGTCTCACTTTGGGTACTTTGACATTAAAAAAAAAAAATTTGTAAGGGGGGGGGGTTAGATTATTGCTCCAAATTTTCTCACTTGGACCTCATGACCAGGTACTGTTAGCATCATACTTTTGCTTCATAGATTCCTTTGTGGTATATAAAGGTGACTGCATCTTACAGTGCCAGGCAGAAGAATGTTTATTTTAGGTAAACTTTGAATTTAGTCCTGATATCTCTTTTAAATGAATGATCTTTTACCATGGGTTTTGGATAAGGTAGGACTCCGGGTTTTTAACCAAGATTTCCAAGAGGCTATAAAATCATGACAGTCGTTTTTTTAAACCCCAAGTTGTCTTTGATTTGTGTTACTCCTGATTCAGTAGTTTTTGCACGGATGATATGACGAATCTGACAACCTTTAAGTGTTGCTCATGGCAATTCTTTTACATTTTGTTGAAGACTTTCGCTTTCGAATTTCACATTATTTTGATGCATCAAGACTGTTGTAAGAATAATTGAATTTATTACTATTTCTTTCTCTTGAATTTAATAATGTATAACATAACATAAGATATAGTAAGGCCTTTGAATATCCTGTGAAAAAAAATGACTCATCATGAATCATTTACATCATGAGCAATCAGGCATATATATAACAATTAAAGATTTATTCATCAAATACATATTTTATTTATTGTTTTTAATAATATTGATAGTTTGAATTTCAAAAGTAAAAAATTAAGAAACCAATGTTTGCGAAAAGAAGTTTTATTTTTTTAATTCCCGCTTTTTAAAAAAAAAGAAGCAGTCCTAGCCAGTTTTACTGGGTAGGCAGCTCTTGATAAAAATAAGACGAGTTTTCAGTCTGTTCTACGAGGGTTTATCATTTATCATAAGTGGACTGTTATGTAGTTGTCAATGTTGTCATGTCAATCTAATCAACTAGAAATAGTAGCCCAAAGAAATCGGTGAGGGTCAGCTAGTAAATACAAACTATGAATGGATTTGTAATTATTGTGTTTAGATAACTACCTTGGTCTTTCAATTGATGAAACTGAAACTGGTCAGTATGATAATTCAACATGAATTAATTTACAGATCATGACAAAATATAATACTCTGATAATCATTAGGGACCGGTATCGATCCAGATGCAGTCGAAATTTTTTCCACCTGACCCCACCTTCCCCACCCTCCCTTACTATCAACCCACTAGTGATTGCGTAACTGAGTCTGTTAGACCTGGTGGAATGTAATTAATGATAGACCGGCATCCTATCCCCAAAGGGTAGCAAGCAATGGTTAGGACTTCTTTACTTTAATTTAGCTAGTCAGCTTAAAAGTATCAGATTGGCAGTGTCCTTTATTTTGTGTCCCTCCCTTTTTTATTTTGCTAGAGATTCAACAAAACAAATCAAAGTAAAGAATTCAATTTAATACATTTGTTTTAAACGTACTGATCTAGAGTGGACAATTATTTCAATAGCAACACTTACATGTAGGAAGAGATATGAAATCTGTCAAGTGTTTTTTCAATTATTTTTTTTTTTACATAGACAACAATGTACTCATTTTACACCTGAGTATAGTGAGAAAATTTGATTTGGGAACCTTTTCCAAGGACTCAACTTTGTGCTAACCATATTGGGACTCCAACTTGGGACCCACAGGCCTTGTGTTAATTGTCATGTCATAAAACTAAGATCACAAAGCTGCACATACAGTTCTTAGAACAGTTAACGCATGTCTAGTTTTTCCTATTCCCCTCGCCCTCCTTATTACTGATATAATTTGGATGTATATGGCTGAGTTGGTGTCTCATCTTTCTTAAAGTAAAGCAACGTTGAGTGTAGTCAGTGACATAAATGGAAGATTGCAAAACCGACAGTATGTATACTACTGTGTGAAATGAAAATTAAGCACCATATGGCTCTCTGAAGAAATAACCATGGAAATGCGTTGTGTTAATCTACATTTTTATATAAATATTTTCAAGAAAGCTTTGCCTGAAAAAGACATTCTCTCAAAAGCTAACAACCCAATTTACTCAGCCCACATCTGCATCAGATTATTTTTACTGAGATATTTAGAAAGAGGAGTTTTATTTTTTATAAACAAACCCATTCAGAATTGAAGGACAGTCTCATGATTTTTCTGAAATGGAAATTTTATACAGACTTGACACCAGGGTCAAGGTGGATCAAGTGAAAAATCTTTCCATTGATATTTCTGTTTCCTCATGGCTTTTTTTTTTTTTGTCTCCAGCCTTGCCACTCTACAGAATCTTCAGGCTGGGCATGAAAGAGAAATTCATGGCTTTCTGGAAGGGACTGGATCCTCAGAAGACAAACGTTGAACGCATCAGGGAGCTGATGATGGAGGAACGAACCGGATACTTCCCTGACATGACCATGCAGGATTACATCTATGTGTGGATGATGAATAGTAAAAAGTGAGAGGGATGGGTTTGGTTATTTAGTCATATGATGTGTGATTCTAAGTATAAAAACAGAATTGTATGAGGGTGGTTTAAATGCTGAGAATTTTGAAGATTTATTATAAAAAATAAAAACTTGAGCATTTATATAGTCTGTGAAACATCCATTAATGGTGCTCAGAACTTCACAAAAGGTCCAATTTTTTTTCTGAACAATGACGTTGTTAGCGACCAGGTACTCGTTTTACACCCGAGTACTGTGAGAGAATGTGAGTTAAGATCCTTTTCCAATGACTCATCTTTGTATCAATCAGATCGGGACTCAGCCCAGGACCTACTGGTCTGAAGGTGATTGCCATACTACAAGAGTTGGATGAAGTTTATATATAAGCCCTATTGAAGAGAATGAGTATGTTTCTAACGTACTTTTAAATTACCTTGTTTTTTTTTCTGTTTTTTTTGTATCTGATTTCTCGACCCCTTTGCGAGTGTACTACCAACTGGACCTCCACCATTTAATCATGCTGGGTTTCATTTCCTTCATGTAAATCATGGCAAAAAATAGTTCAGTTTTAACCGACGTGCACTTATTTGCAGGTCTGATAACCCAATTCCTTCTGGGCTCATTGTTGTAATGGAAATCTCAAAAAATGTCCATTACAACAATATTAAATGGGTTTGGTTGTCAGACCTGCATATATGTACACGTCGGTCTTAACCATAATTTATACAAAAGTTAAACAATTATAATTATCTTTGCATCTTTTTTTTTTAGCCAATAATTGTTTTAGGGGTACTTTTCTTTCACAGTGGAGAAATTGCATATGATAGACTTTCCATTCCATTTGGTTGGCCACGTCTGCCATTGGAGGAGCGAGTAGATCACTGGGCAGAGGACCTTGACATTACTTTCATCTTTGGATCAAAATCATGGGTCAGGAGTGGGTGTGGCTGGCAGACAAAACACCACAGACATGACAGCTATGTAGAAGTACATGTAAGTGAAGTTTGTTGGGGTTTTTTAATTGGCGGGGGTGGGTAGATTAATTTTTCTGCACAAGCATGATACAAATATTAAACTCATTCTCACTATTTTGAACTGTCAAAATGGCAGGTTTATGCTGTTTAAAGGACATATTTGCTTTCTAAATGAATAGCTTTGTCTATTAAGATATTAAAAATGTAAAAGCAACATGCATAGGATCGGTTCACCCTGCCTTATGACAATCCTCAATATCAGTTTAATGAAGGGCTCAGTTTACATTAATCTTTTGATTAAGTTTATGTTAGTTGATATTTTGTTTATTTGCATTTTACTTTTGTTAATTTCACTTTCCTAAAGGAAATTGGAGGTGCTGGCCATCATGTTTATGCGGATAGACCATCTGCCTTCAATAGTATTGTCAATCTGATTGGAGAAGCAGTAGATAAAGGAGTCAAGCCAAATATCAGCGAAGATTTCAAGCAGAGAAGTAAAGCCATGTCGAGACTGCGGCGACAAGTTTCTTCATCCATGATGCTTCGGCAGGCTGAGCACAGCCGTTTACAGATCAGTGAAACTTCTACCTCAAGTCTCAATGCAGACTTGTGCATGGAACTTGGGGAGGAGGAGAATGAAGATGATATGAAGAGCAGATTTGTGTTGATGGGTGAACAGGACGAGGTGGGGGAGTGCGGGCTCGATGACAGTTTACTCGGTGCTGTTGGTGGTGTGAGTGAAAAGGAATATGAGAAATGGGAGGTAAAGAGGGAAAAAGTTTTTTTTACTTTACACTAGCTGTGGTAGTGGTAGTTTTATAGGTATCCTGTGATGCATACTTATTTAACCCACCTGTTAACCCAAAATGGTGTGGGCTCATTGTTGTAACAGAAATACTCTTAAACAAGACCAAATATTGTCCATTACAACAATCTTAAATCATGCCCTTAATTGTGTTTCGTTATCAGACCTGCAATATATAAATATTTGCGCGTCTGTTTTGAAAGAAACATATATGTCTTGGTAAATGAGTTGTAATAAATATGTCTTGGTAAATGAGTTGTAATAATTAATAATGAAGAGAAAGTAAATTGACATTCTATAGTTACAGATGTCACAAGTCTTTTTGTATGTTTGTAAATGTTTGTGTCAGTGTGTTTACAATTGCGTGTGTGCATCTATGAGTTGATTAGATAATCTATTTTTTAAAAATATAATATGCATTAACTAAAAACAGAGAAATGTAGCTGAAATTTATCAGGGGCAATTTAAATGAATAGATGTAATGAATTACACTTATGACTGGATGGCATAATATTGAGGGAGGGCAATGGCCTTGTACAATTAACTATGAAATGATTTTTCAGCGATTATTTTTTTTTTTTAATTCGTAAGTGAAATGGATGTCTTTTGTTTAGTTATGTTTTGCCAGCTTCCTCTGCAAGAAAAAAAAGTTCACTAAGCCACATTTTCATAAGACAAAGAAGAAATACAAGTACTAATAGTAAACGATTCTGCAACATGCCTGAAACATTTGTATATTGCGGAAGCGACCTTCAATTGATAAAAGGCAAAATTAAAGATAAGTCATTGGTGGTTAAAATAAATCTTCAGACAATTTTGGAAAAGACGATTTACAGGCCTGTTGAAAGAATGATATTGATATAACATAAATGCATAATTTTTTTAATTTTTGCATGTCTTTCATCCAATAGAGCATTTAACACAGAGTTTCCCCTTTTTGGTCCCATTTTACAACCAGACCAAATTTATTTGAAATCATTGTTTCTGCCAATATTAATCTTGTAATGGCAAGAGAGTAGTAAAAAAAAAAAACACCAGCTTTTATATAGCTCAATATCCAAAGCGCTTAACGATGGGTCCTGCTAACTGCTAACAGTAACACAGAAGGCAATGAAGCGATTTTATAATCTCTTTTCAACAGAGACAAAGCTATTTACACACCAGGTACTAATTCTGCTACCTTGTATGGTCAAAAATGTGAGTAAAGAACTTTTTCAAATAACTCAACTTTGTTCCATCCTCATTGGGGCTCCACAGGTCTGAAGTCGAGTCATATCTTCAGACAACACAACAGCACTAAAGCTATGCCAGTGAGGCTGAATTGATGGAGCTGCTTATTTGATAAAAATAGTATGATCTGGAATCCGGAATAATACCTGCATGTAAAGGGTTAAATGTAATTGATTTTACCTTTGGAACAGTACCTGGTACTTAAGTACTATCAATCAAATGTGGTGACTTTGCCTCATTAGATTTGAACAAATTAGATTATATTTAGTTTAGTTACCGATAGTTGATAAATGAATACTATTATAACAAGGGAAATATCTGCAACAAGTTCCAAATCAGTTAAGACAAAGTCACCTCTTGAAGCAAAGTAACCTCATATGACGGTGGTACCAGAAAAAAAAAATATTAAAAAGTTGGCATTAATGGGATTGAGTGGCGGGGAATAACATGCACAGCTAATGACAAATCAGAGAGCCAACCAAAATAAAAAAAGTGTTTATTATTAGGGTGTATGAAGCTGTGAACCATAATAATAAAAATGTTGACACAATAACCGTTTGAGATAAAAGCCTTCTTCAGCAATAACAAAAATTGAATATTAAATTGTAATACCAATACACAGCATAAATTCCCCAAAAATGAGATCAGTAGGTCTACAGCTGTCGCATATTCGGGGAAAGAAAGATAATTGTTTGAAAAGAATGCAGCCTCACCATTTATGGTTTAATTTAAACAGTTGTCAATGACACTATTTAATCCTTACCAAAGTTACTAATGCTTTTCAAATATATTTTTACCACAAGTTCTTTCTGTATTCATGTCTTTACTATATTAGTGCATTCAAATCAATCATTTTGATATTATTTGTGATTGTGACAGTGTTTTTGTTATTATTATTATTACTATTGTAATAGTAATAGTGCAACTTCTGGATAATGACACCCCTGAATAACGAAAAACCCTGACGACATTGACATCTGTTATTAATAATTTTAAAAAACAAAATAGCAACATACATTTTAGTACAACACCTTTGTAGTGACATCGTTATAACAATAATCAGCAATTGATACCGATGTTTGATACCCAATCATCGTCGTTATCTCATACTCTTAACCAATAAAAAAATGCTTTTTTCCTCCCAATAAGATCACTTTATTACCGACCAATCAGAACACATGTCTACTACACTGTGTGGAATCAGCTCTAGAATGGAACCGCAGCAAAAAGAAGTTTTATCAGAGGATGGAACTCTCAAGAGTCCATAGACTTTCCCTATTAGCTACCTGTCTGTCTGTTAACTGATATCAGGCATTGCTATGCCCAATAGAGGCAATTATGAATATTTATTTATAATATGTTGGGATTGCACTTTATTATTTTCATTTGAAGAATCTGTTGTTTTTCTAAACATGTTAAAATTTGATATTAATGTGGTAAATACCTTGTTTTTTTTTTGTTTTTTGTTTTTTTGGTGGTGGGGTTGTTTTCTAATATTGCAAGATGTGGATCTACTAATTTTAAGTGCTTGTAAATTTTGGTGCACTTAAATAAAAATTTCAGTATTCAGTCATCAGCAGTATCGCATGGAATTTAATTAAAATCAAAACTAGATGTGTGCTTCTGTGTTCTTGTGTGGCATTTTCATATTGGCAATTGATTTTCTTGATTTATTCTTAGTTTTGTTAAATGGCGTTCAAGCACTGTTTATGATCAAAACAATGACAACACACATTAGAGAGTGAAAGCGTTACTTGTATACCCTTTGTAACTAGGAGAAATAAACACTCTAACATTGTTGGGACGTTTCTTCTCTCAGGCACTGGTCCATGCATGGCACTTATTATTATTATTATTATTTGATATAGCGCCAATATCCACAAATAGTGCTCAGAGGTGCTTTACAATCGTGTTTTTAGTATCACACATGTTCATTCATTCAACTACAAAATCACTACAACAGTCACACACATCTTGTTCGAAATTCACATAGAATCACGATAAGCAGAATGAAAAAGATCGGTTTTTAGATGGGGAAAATTTTTAATTCAGAAAAGTGAGTGGAGCAGGCACTTATGTTGGTAACAACAAGATATGAAGTGAATAGAAAAGTGCCAGAAGACAATAGAGAATAAAAAAATTTTTATTCTCTATTGTCTTCTGGCACTTTTCTATTCACTTCATATCTGGTTTTTAGATGCCGTTTGAAGACTTGTAGACTTTCACATTGTCGGGTTTTGGGTGGTAAAGAATTCCATACGATTGGAGCCGAAAATGCAAAACCACACTCAGCAAACTTTGTTCTTGGGATGTTTTTCTCCATTAGTGAAAAACTGCTGGATCTGTTATGTATTCACAGGTCTCACCACACCCCCTTTTTCTCACCATCTTGAAAACCCCGAAATATCGACACCCCTGGATAACGGCATAATTTTCCAGTCCCGGGCAATGTCATTATCAAGCGGTTGCACTGTATTATCATCATCGTAGTCATCATCATCATTATTATTATTATTATTATTATTATTACTATTGTTATTGTTTCATCATTATCATTATTATTATCATTATTTATGTTATAACTGATATAATTATTGTAATTTTTATAAATTATAACTGTTATTTAAAAGTTAGTTATAATATCACCATCCTTATTATAATGATTCATCAATGTTGAATGAAATAGCATTTCATATTTTACTCATAAGATGTATTTGACAATTAATAATATTCATGTATTCATTATAAGAATTGAAACCAATATGATCATTCGTACGTCTAATGTATGTCCCAATTATTTTCAATACTGCAATTGCAACAACGTACCTAATGGTGATGTTGTTGAGCGTGATTTTATCAGCATTTGGCATTTACTTTTGTGTAAAATAGTGTTTTAATTTAACTGTTTGCTCTTACTACGATGTTATTTTAATCTACAAAGTAATTCTATGTTACATTTGACCCTATCCATATGAAAGAGGTCACTTCATGTCCACAGATGCTGGAATTAGAATTGTGATGTGGATACAGGGTTAATAACATGCTTTTTCTTTTTAGAATATCGTACATTTCAACATTACCATTTAATTTATAATTGTGCCTTCCATTGATGGACAAAAATAATTTTACTAGATTACCAATCTATGTTTTATACATCAAACTTACTTGTAATTTTAATATAATCGATGTAATACTTCTAAATGTCTGCTAGTCTCAATCAAAGTACCTCATAATATTTTGAACCGAAATTTCGGTTCTTTTTATTGTTATTGTTATTACCTTTTTTTTCTTTTGATGTACAGAGTAAATTATTTAACTTTATTCAATATTTCCTTTATCTTAATGAGTACGTTTTTTGTGTATCGATGTTTACCTTTATGATTGTTGAGTAGGAGTTCAATGACGTTTGGGGGATACTTAAAGCTCAGTTGGTCGAGAACTTGATTATTTATTTGTTTTTGTTTTTAAAGCTTTTACGGCACTTTCCGACTCTTTTCAGGTTACTTCAAAAATAAAAATAAAATAAAAATTGAGCGCAATATCCACTTACCATGCTAAAAACGCTTTACAAGGGTTCCTGACGAACAGCAACACGTAACATGTAGAATGAGACATGATGCCTGTTAGGCAATATTACAATTTTTCCGTCAGAGACAACACTGTTAATGGCCAGGAACTCATTTTACACCTGAGTATGGTGAGAGAATTAGAATAAAGAGACTTTTACAAATACTCAACTATGCGCAATAAGGCTCGAACCAGGACCTTCTTATCCCTGACCAATAGCAACACGAGTAACATGTTAAAACGAAGAAAATAAAAAATTCTGGATTTATGATTTCAAGCACGACTGAAAAAGTAAGACAAACAGGAAATGGAGGTAAATTCCAAGAACAAGCAATCACATACTTGCCAACCCTTCTACTTTTGGCAGAATCATTCCTATTTTCTCTTCCTTCCCTTTATCCCGCCATTGCCTCTAAAATTCCGATTTTCAGAAATGATGATAATGGTAAGAGACATTTAGAATATCTCAAACTAAGTACTTTGATAGTGTGCTCTTGGAATCTACATTTGTTTCCTATTTGAACCAATTTCCCTTTGTCTTACCTTTTCATTGGTGTTTTAATTGTAATTCTAGAACTTTTTACTATCCCATTTTCTTCCTTTTTACTGGCGCTGATATGACCTTAATGTGTTGCAAGTGCCGTAAAACCCTTAAAAACATAAAAACAATAATGGTAAGAAAAATAAAAGGGAAAGGGGAGGGGGGGGGGGTAAAAAAGGTGATGCTTTTATTTTATGATTACCAAAAGGGAGCTAAGCAGGAAAATTAATTGCATTTCTTACCCCCTTCCCCATTCCATTTCCTAACACATCTGATGTAGTTTTGCTAGCTGTGCCAGAATATTGTTTTTATGTGTTTGGTGGCAAAGTTGGTCATCTTGATACAGAATTACCATTGGTAAGAAATTCCTATTTTTTGTCTCAAATTCCTATTTTCTTATGTTCTGATTCCACTTTTGGAATATGAAGAGTTGACAGGTCTGCAATCATATACTCGGTTTGAGATCACCTAAAAACTAAAACTAAAAGCGGGTGGTTGGATGGGAGCATCACCCTTGAATCATATACCTATGATGTTCGCATGGGTGTACGATCCGATAGTGATGTCGTGTCTTCTTCTCTTTACTAGCCTTATCTGCTTCTTTGGTTTGTGATTGTATTTTTGACAGGGGATATTTTTTTTCTGTAAATCTTCTGCCTGTTTGTTCTTGGTTATTTATAATTTAGCTTATGATATCTTTAGGTTATGATTTTGATTTACATTTGTACTATTTTTGTTAGATTGCTTGTTTTTTTGTTTCAGCAGTCTCTCATATAACCTCAATTGTGTTGGAAGAGACCTAAAGCAACAAACAAACAAAAAAAAACAAAAAAACTAAAAGTCCCATCCAAGGGGCCTGGTTCAAATAGTGAACAGATGATCCATGAGTAATCCATCAAAGTGCCTACTGTATTTTTATATGTATTAGTATTACCCATAAATCCAATCTAGACTCAAGCAAAGGATCCTACAATGGATACACTCATTCCAGAACAAGAGAGCAACATGGCCAACTTTTCAAAAAGCTAAAACGGATACCCTAACACACAATACCATAATGACCCAAAACAGCAGTATGTTTGGATTATTATTTATAATATAATCTAGATTTTGAGCTTTTTCTGATGCTTGTTTAAATTTTCTAGTGAACCTGGGATGTGCAAGGGTCATTTCGTTACAATATAAACAGTCCCTTTTTTTCAGAATTTTTTTTTTTAGATTGCTAAATCAGGAGATTTTATTAGGACCGTTGGCTGCTATGAAATGGAAATAAAAACAGATGCAGGGGGATAGAAATAGAGGACATAGCAAGAGTGATCTTTGAAGCCCATCATGAGAGATGGAAGGCCCGGCCCCTAGCAATCAGCTTGTTTTGTGCAATACCAAGGAAGGTATACATAGACGTTTTCACTGTTATAGTGACAAAAAAAAATAACATGAGCTTTTACCTTTATTGCATTATCCACCAAATGTGCTTGAAACGCTTTACAAGGGGTCCTTAACCAAGCCAACAACAACTCTTAAAATGTAGGACAAGGCATGATGCCTGTGAGGTGATATTCCAATTTTAAAGAATTGTAATAGAGACAACACTGCTATTGTTACAGCCTGAGCTCAGAGAATGTGAATAAGGAGCCTTTTCCAATGACGTGCCTTTGTGCTGCCAGAGGTAGACTTAACCGTGGCCCTCGTAAACTTAAGGTCTGATACTGACTTTAAAAAATGGCATCACAAAAGATGTTTTGTGTTTTAAGGCTTTTACAGGCTCGCGACACATTTACAGTTTTACAATTGAAAGCACAGGAGAAAAAGTAAGACAAAGGGGAAGGATTCAAATAGGGAACAGCTGTAGATTCCAAGAACACACTATGAGTGTACTTAGGCTGCGTGTCCACCACCGTGGAAACAACCAGATTTTTTGTGCAGTTGGCAAAATCTAATCGGGTCGTTTCTTTTATCCCGTGTGTCCACCGAGACAGGCACGACACGACCTGTTTATTAGCCAACTATAGTGTTAGAAGTAGTAGTAGTAGTGGTAATGGTGATGATGGTTTAAATAGTATACAGTAGCAGTAGTAGTAATATTAGTAGTAGTGACAGTAGTAAAAGTACTAAAGTGCCCAGAGCTTGTGTTTTACACGAGAATGAGCGCTGTATAAATGTGTATTATTATTATTATTATTATTATTATTACTAGTAGCAGTGACAGTAGTAATAGTACTAGTAGCAGTGATAGTAGTAATAGCAATGACAACTACAACAACAATTGTAATATTGTTATTATTGAAGAGGAGGGCGATTAGCAGAAGTACAGTAGTAGTAGTAGTAGTAGTAGTAGCCAAAGAAACAGGATGAATGAACGAGTGCGTATGATAATAAAAAACAAACAAAAGGGATGGAAGGAAAATTTCAAGAAAACAGCGTCACAAGGTCATACCTGACTGAATAAAAAAAATGAATAGCAAATAAAATGGAAATGTGGTAAAAAAAACATTTAACATAAGCACACGCCGCATAGGTTCCGCATAGGTTTGATTAATTTTGAGGTGCTGAGTTCGATTCTGACATTATTTTATAGATGTAAGCACAAAAATGTGTTTTTTATAAATCTCACGACTAAGGAAATGGCTGCTGACTCATCATACGATCCGACCCAAATAGTGCATGAACTATTCCCAGCACCTTGCTGGAAATGGGCTAAAGATGTATCGTTTCGTATCGGTGCCAGTAGACACAGGTTGTTTTTCTTTTAGTAGTCAGGTAGAGGAAATAATGGGGTCCTTTTTTTATTTCGAAAGACTGATGACTTATACTTTTAGTCGTTTCAATTTGTTTTTAGGTTTTTAAGGGTTTTACGGTGCTTGCAACACCTTTAGGTCATATCAGCGCCAGTAAAAAGGAAGAAAATGGGACAGTAAAAAGTTCTAGAATTACAATTTAAGCATCCAAGAATAAGGGCAACAAAGGGGAATTGGTTCAAATAGGGAACAGATGTAGATTCCAAGAGCACACTTTCAGTGAGATCACTAAATGTCTCATTCAGACACAAGCACAGGTCCCCACCAAGAGGAACACACTCGTTTTTTGTTTTTGTTTTTAAGGGTTTTTACGGCGCTTGCAACACATTAAGGTCATATCAGCGCCAGTAAAAAGGAAGAAAATGGAAAAGTAAAAAGTTCTAGAATTACAATTAAAGCACCCAAGAAAAGGTAAGACAAAGGGGAATTGGTTCAAATAGGAAACAGATGTAGATTCCAAGAGCAAACTATCAAAGTACTTCGTTTGAGATCACCTAAAAGTCTCATCCAGACACAAGCACAGGCCCCCAATAAGAGGAACACACTCAAATGTTTACAAATATATATTAACATGTAAACAAACATAATACAGTTCATAACAGAGAGATGATTTACAAGGAAAAAAATATCATCTCCCAAAACTAACTCTACATTTGACTGTTTCCCTCTCAGTCAGGACATCCGACCAGGGCCAGGAAAAAACCAAGCAATCTCATACCAAGACAAAGACACAAAGCATGTTGGAAAACAGCCTAAAGGGGATAGAAGACACGGTAAGTACCTCCCTGCCCACTGTGGAGGTAGGGATCCCCACCAAGAGGAACACACTCAATTGTTTACAAATCATACATATGTAAAAGGGAAAATAATACAGTGTATAAGAGAATATGATTTACAAGGAAAAAAATATCATCTCCCAAAACTAACGATACATTTGACTGTTTCCCTCCCAGTCCCAGCCAGGGCCATGACAAAACCAACTAATCTCATTCCAAGACAAAGACAGAAAGGAAGTTGGAAAACAGATATCGGGGACAGAAGACACAGTATGTACCTCCCTGCCCACTACAGGAGGTCGGGACCCCCACCCAGTTTTACTCGGTTGGATTGTTTTGGTGGACATGGGGTCTGAGATCACCTAAAAGTCTCATCCAGACACAAAGCACATGTCCCTGCTAAGAGGAATAAATTAAAATGTTTACAAACATGTTTTCATCCATTCCAAAACAAAGACAGAAAGCAACTCAGAAAACGGATAGAGGGAATAGAAGACACAGCATGACCTCCTGCCCACCATGGAAGGTCAAAGACCCCACCCAGACAAAAGATGACGACGATCACCAAATGCAAGTGAATTGTTGTTAGAAGTAGAGGCACTCAAGGAAATAAATGATTTCATTGGCAGAGCTATTGATTTCAGCTCACAATTAACTTTTTCCGTGATCTTTGTCTTGTTTTATGACGATTTTCTTTTTTTTGTTACAAAGGCAATGACTTGACCCAGGTACCTATAGGTCAGAAGGTGAGTGACACAAATCAAAACCACAACGCAATTTGAAATATAAAAGTGAACAAATCAGATGCCACATCTCCAGTTTTTTCCTAGGGTTCTTTTTTTTTTCAGGAAAGGAGAGAGGTAATAGAGATGCTTTTTGTTTCCTCATTTTAAAAATTTACAAGGTTTATTTGAGGTGAGATATGATTCTCCACTTATTCTCAGGGTTGTTATTTTTTTTTTCTTCAAAAATCAGTTGGCATCCCCGATAAATAAAAATACAAATAACAACAACAAAATGTTTCTTTTGTCACAGTATCATGTTAGCTTCAGGAATGAAATTGTCCAACAAAACAAAACAATACAATAACACCCCAACATTGACAGATTGATATCATTTGAACTGAACACTTTACAAGCACCGTTCTATTTCATCATAGCCTGACACTGACAATATATCTCTATTTTAAAAAATAAAATACAGCGATGCTTCGGTGAAACCTGAGTCGCATTTCTGTTATTGTTAGGCCTTCAGTTACAGCTAGATGGATAAATAATTGGGGATTGAATTATTTTCTTGAAACCAGAAGGAAAGAGAAGAAGTAGAAGTAGAAGGCCAGGGGAAACTTGGAGGAGAACAGTGGAAGGAGAGATATTGAGCTCCCTAAAGATGACGGCCACGGACAGAGGAAGGTGGAGGTCCTTCTTGGTTGCCCAACATACAACATTCCAATAGGCTTTATGGGCAGTAAGTAGAATGAGTTTGTGAGACAGTCAGCTGGTAGAGGATTAATGAGAATATAATTTAATGCCAAGCTGTTGTTCTCTAGTGCCAGGAGTAAGGAAAAACATGTTTTTTATTTGAGTTGCCATTCACTCAAAAGAGCTCTTCTCCCTCTTTCTCATTTTCTCCATACTGTTCCTTAATGCACTGCACGAGTACTAGCATAGAGTGGCTGCTTAGTTTGATGTCACCTAAAAGTCTGTTAGACATTGCTTTCCAATCATTGCTGGACAAAAAGACAAATCAGAAAAGAAAAAAAAAATACTCTTGATTCCTTAAACACCCATTTCCTTGTTAGCTCAGTCCTCTAACAATTCAAATGAAGATGCCTTTTTCAACTGGTAGTAATCTGTGTTATTGGGGAAGGTGCTAAATCTGGCAGAATACAGTACCCAGATTTGTTGTTTGTTTAGATTTTAGGGGGCTTTTGCAATGCTAGCGGCACTTTCATGTCATTTCAGCATCAATCAAAAAAAAAAGATGGCAGTGAAAAAGTCGTAGATCTGAAGATGAAGGACCAAAAAAAAGTATGACAAAGGGGACTGGTTCAAAGAGGGAAAACAGGATCCATTAGCAATCTATCACTGTGCCTGTTTTGATATTACCTAAAAGTCCCATTCAGGCACAAGCCGAAGCAAATGATCTCCCTATGAAGGATACACTCAAATGCTTACAAAGTACATACAATAGATTAAAAACTATAAATACAAAGTATATAACAGTGGGGTGATTTACAATGGAAAAATTGTAATCTCTCAAAAAACAACTATATACATTTGGCTGCTTCCCTCTTGGCTCAGAATCCCCACCAGGACCAAGAAAAATAAGAGCAATCTCAATCCTGAACAAAAATAGAGAGTAACATGGAAAGAGAAAAACAGATATAGAGGGATAGAAGTTGAAGACAGCCCAAGTGAACTTCTTCCCAAAGTGGAAGATATGAAATTTAAAATATTGCTTTACAAAGTAAATATGTCTGCAAGAGACTGTAGGTACTGTACCCATGATATTAAAAGCAATTCAAATTTCAATTGTAAATTTCTTACAAACTATAATTCGATCTTGCCCTATTGAAAGCTTTAAAAATGTTAAGTTCTCTGAGAGATATAATATACATGTGTATTGGTCTCAGGAATATTAAATAACACTTCAAACGCCTCAATAAATGGCTGTCTGCCAGAATTTACCTTTCTCCACATGTAATTCCATTAACCCTTGCATTCACATGAATGGACAATTGAAAAGATTTGCTCTACATTCATGTTGAACTCAAGATTAAATACGCTTCTGTAGCTCTGCACTTGGGCCCATTAATTTATAGTTCTCCAAACTTTTTTGTTATAGTAGGTCAATCTGCATACTTTCTCTCATTATCTATCTGATGATAACTGCACGCTTTATCATTTTTACAGAGAGAGCAGTAACCACCACATATCATGTTTGCACTCGTAATGAAAGCGAGACTATAATATCAGAATAGAGCAAAACCAAAACCCCATCTGTAAAAGGTTAAATAGCACTTCCAAACATTAGAAAAACACATTTTTTAAAAGAAAATAAAACATCAATTTATTGCACAACAGTGTGCTGATTATTATCCAGCACAATTGTATATTCTACAGGTTGTTCTCGTTCTTTTGTCACCACTTCCTGTTTGAGGGTTACTTGATTCCTTTCCAAAACTGCCAATTGTGCTTTCAACAAGTCCAAATGAGCTTTTCTCTCATATTTTTCAAACTCAAATCTCTGTTTCTGAAAATCCATTTCTCTCTTTCGAAACGTCAACTCCTCCTTGGTCAACTCCAATTCCTGTAATCGTATCTTCCTGTCCTCCTCATCTTTCCTTTTAAGATATGAAATAAATGCACTTAGTTCATGGCTTGAGGATGGTTTAGGTTGAGGCGACGTACTTCTCTTCCTTTTCCGGCCTCGTGTACCTAGAAAGAAAAATATAAATTAATAGCGCCTCAAATTCTATATCAATGCAATGCAAAGCTGCTTGAAGTTATGAACTATAAAATAAAGTAAAAAATATTGAACAAAAATGGGCATGGCAGCTTAAAAAAAGAACAAAATACATAACATGGAATATTTTAGGCTTAAAACTTTTCTTCAGCCAAGTCAAAAATTATTAAAACGAATAATTTAAATAGAGCTTTACTTCTATCTTTATGGATTCTGAGTAAGATATCACTGTTTCATTTTTTCTTCGTTTTTTTTATTTTTTATTTTGGAAATTAAGGGTCTTGGGCTAAAATGTTCAGCATTATTTCACTCCTTATATTTTTGAAGCTCTTACACTCATTTCAATTCAAAACTAGTCCTTTTTATCATAATATGCAGGGGGGGGGGGAATTTGACACTTAAAAAAATAGTAACTCCTTTCGTTTAAATGAATATATTGGCAATGAATCCAACTCAGGCTAACATTTTTTTTAAAAAGGTCCCAGAAATTTACCCCTCTAATTGTCAGAGTATCTATATGTAAATTTTCCAGCTTAATGTAAATTTAGGGTTATGATCTCAACAGTCGACAAGAGTTTTGAAGCGATTACTCAAATAAATGTGATGTGTGTATAATTTGTCTGAGTGGTAAAATATTGCCCAATTAAGTGTTTTAAATGCTATCTAGTTGGTCTTTTTTTTTTAAACATTTCATTTATGTCATTCATTTATTATACACACTCTATTTCTTTTTAATACTCTCTCCTCCTTGTTTCATTTATTTTGCATGCAACCATTAGCTCAACCAAACTTACCTATGGTGAGATGTAAAACTAAAAGCTATAGCAGGGTGTCCAGCAGATTATCAGACTTAAAAATCCTACCTCCCCCCAAAAAATCCTACCAAGCAATTTAAAAGCAGGGGTGAAAATGACTGGTCACAAAAAAGGAGGAAATTTTTCATCGTGAAGATCATGACCCATCCATGCGACCATAACCTATACATTTGAATTTCACTCAAATTTACTGAGATGCGATCCAAAATTTGTCTTGCAGCAATTTCTGACACTACTCGGTGGAATTTCAAAAGTTGAAAGTGTAATTTAAACATTTGGTGGTTGTAGTAGGGATGATGATGTGATGGTTGTAGTAGTAGTGGTGATAGGGATGATGTGGTAGTAGTGATTGTAGTAGTAGTAGTGGTCGTATGGATGATTGTGTGGTGGTTGTTGTAGTAGCTGTGGTAGGAATGATGATGTGGTGGTTGTTGTAGTAGTAGTGGTGGTAGGGATGATGATGCGATGGTGGTTGTAGTAGTGGTAGTAGGGTTTATGATGTGGTGGTGGTTGTAGTAGTAGTGGTGGTAGGGATGATGTGGTGTTATTTGTAGTAGTAGTGGTGCTAGTGATGATGGTGTGGTGGTGGTTGTAGTAGGAGTGGTGGTAGGTTTGTTTGTTTGTTTGTTGCTTTAGGTCTCTTCCAACACAATTGAGGTTATATGAGAGACCGCTGAAACAAAAAAACAAGCAATCTAACAAAAATAGTACAAATGTCAATCAAAAGCATAACCTAAAGATATCATAAGCTAAATTATAAATAACCAAGAACAAACAGGCAGAGGATTTACAGGAAAAAAAATATCCCCTGTCAAAAATACAATCACAAACCAAAGAAGCAGGATAGGCTAGTAAAGAGAAGAAGAAACGACATCACTATCGGATTGTACACCCATGCGAACATCATAGGTATATGATTCAAGGGTGATGCTCCCATCCAACCACCCGCGAGTGGTGGTAGGGATGATGTGGTAGTGGTGGTAGGGATGATGATGTGGTGGTGATTGTAGTAGTTATGTGGTCTTAGAGATGATGATTTGATGGTGGTTGTAGTAGTAGTGGTGGTAGGGATGATGCTATGGTGGTGGTTGTAGTAGGGTTGATGATGTGGTGGTGGTTGTAGTAGTGGTGGTCTTAGAGATTATTGTGTGGTGGTGGTTGTAGTAGCAATGATGATGTGGTGGTAGTTGTAGTAGTAGTGGTGGTAGGGATGATGTGGTGTTATTTGTAGTAGTAGTGGCGGTGGTAGGGATGATGATGTGGTGGTGGTGGTTGTAATAGTAGTGGTGGTAGATATGTTGATGTAGTGGTTTTGGTGAGTGTTTTTTATTCAGTGATGATAATAGCAATTTGTCAAAAAGGAGGAAAATGTCTCCGTCTATAGATCAAACACAAGCAAAGTGTAAAAATAACAGGAACATAGTTTTGTATTAGTATTATTTAATATATTACTATAAGTAGTATAAATCCATTCTTATTATTAGACATAAATTTACTATTTGAAAACATGTAATGAATTGTCCTTTCCATATGTAAAAGGCCTACAATGCTATTCAAATAAAAGACCAGAAAGTGTTGTTTTGTTTTGATTTTTACTTCATAAAGCATACTACAACATCTTTGTTACCGAAACATAGTGGTTATTCAGCTTAAATAATCAATAATCAATAATCTCTCAAATTAAAGCCATAGCCCAAAGGTAAAAAGAAAGAGTAAATTAAGCCAATCACCATTGCTTTATTTTAATAATATATTATTATCTCTGTATAACCAGATGATTATAAGAGAGAGAGAGAGAGAGAGAGAGAGAGAGAGAGAGAGAGAGAGAGAGAGAGAGAGAGAGAGAAAGAGAGAGAGAGAGAGAGGGGGTATTAAAAAGGCAATAGGTACCTACAACGGAGAAAAAAATCCAGACCCATTTGTCCCTCCCTTCCCCTTCAACCATCAACCAGCTAATCAAAGAACACCACTGGTCTTCTGTATCAATTGTGACATCTGGTGCCATTCTGTCTGGCCCGACGTCATAAAAACGGGACCGTCACCAATTTCAAGAGACTGAGCACAGGTGTCAAAATATGACATAAGACATAATGGTGATTTTGTGGTTTTGAGGAAAATGCTTGACACGGCAAAAAAATCCGACCTGGGATGCAATTATCCGACTTTTTCCTACCAATCCGACCTTAAGGTAAAAAATCCGACTTTATCCCACTTATCCGACCTCGCTGGACACCCTGGAGTGCCGTAATGAGCTAATTAAGATGGGGAGAAAAATAAAGTGAGTAAATGTGACTCATAACAAATGGAGACAACACAAGACAAATGATGTTTTGGCCTCTGGCCTTATGTGAAACGTTTGTTTTGTGTTGTCCCCTTCGATATGAGTCACATTTACTCAATTTATTTTTCTCTCCATGGTGAAATGACCCATTATCAAGAATTGAAAGATAGGATAGTAAACATGTGAAGCAGCTGTTCTCTATTCTCGTAAAGAATGATTCCACCTTCAGACCTGTAAAATCCTCATGGTTCCAATCCCGCTGTTGAAGGTACAAAGCTGGGAAAAGTATCTTTACTCACTTTCATTCACCATACTTGGGTGTAAAATGAGGACCTGGCAATAAACAGTATTGTCTGTCTGTCGGATAAAATAATAACAGTCCCTTAAAAACATCATGTCTCATCTTATCTGTTAAGTGTAGCTCATGGCTTGAGACCCCTTGTAAACCAATTTGAGCACATTTAGTGGAAATTGCGCTGTATTACAGTTAAATCCTTAAAAAATCTATAAATCATTTCTCACCTATTTGAGGCTCTTCCTCAGCTCCACTTTCTTCATAATCAAAGTCACCATTGTCTGTAGTAATGGGAGAGAACTTCACACTCTGAGCATTCTTGCGTTTTCTGCCTCTTCCAGGAGGATTATCCAATCTTTCTCTTTTAGCTCTATTCAATTCGTACAAAATATTTCCCATCTCATCTTCTGCTGTGGGCATTCTGAATAAACAAATAAATTAATTAATTAAATATTAGTTTTTTAATTAAATTTGTTTAAAAAAGTAAGCATATTGCAAACATTTGTGACCAACAATTTGAAAATGGTATTATATCAGGGGGGGAACCTGATACTTAGAATTAGAATTTAATTCTTAAGCTTAAAATAATAAATTTGACTTATATAAATATTTTAACTGAGGTGAGGGTTTTATGTCTCACACTTCAAAACAGTTCAATTTCCTTAATCTGATCATACTAAGTTTACACTTAATTTTCTTAGCTGTATCCCTTCCCATACAATACCATTTTGAGAGACGGGGTCACATTTACTTCAGGAGTATGAAATTTGAAAATCATTGAATATTCAAAATTCAAAATAGAAATATCTATTTATTGCCTAACGTCAACACATTGTAAAATACATAAAAATGCATGATGAGTGTCTCACAAGACTGGTTTCTTTTATTTCAATAGAAACTGTCATAGGAAACCATCAGAATAGTTTCTCTTGTTATTCCCAAAGAAAATAAGCTGGGGTGAGTTTTTTTGCATTATAATGTCTAGAACTCAAAATACAGTCAAGAGGAACAAACGAGACTAAAAACTAAAATAATGTAAAAGCATTACACAGAGTGCAAAATCCTAAAGAACAAAAACCGCAATAAGTAAAATGAAAATATTTATAAATAATTTTTGCAGGAAAATCTCACATAAAAGACCAGAAAAAAACAGCCTTACAAAGCTCTGGAGAAAACTCATCAATAACCAATTGGCAATGAAATAGTGAGATGAAAACAGAAGTTGATTAAACAAACCATCTGGATAACCCCACACAAACATTAGACATCAAGCCTTTCTTTGGAATATGTAAAACAAAAAGGATAACCTGGCCATAAAGCTGGGTGAATAGACCTCTAGATAGATATGTAATGGGCATGGCGATAACTAAAGTGAGCAGCCCACGATAAAAGGAAATGGGACGGGTGATGAAGCATAAGTAAGTTAAATATTGGGCTATATGTTTTCAAATCCAAAATCTGTATACAATATATTTGTGAGTAAAACAGAAATATTTTCATCAATTCTCCTCTTGTGACTTAAAATATGAATCTGGAAGAAAAATTCAGATGTCCACCAAAAAAAAAATGTTTTAATTTCTTTTACTAGCAAGCCCATCGATGAATTGAACTGAACATTTTTTGGTGGGATAATAGTATTGGTATTAAATCAAAAGTTACCTTCCGTGACTAAGGGCAACAAATTTGTCTATGAGAAATCTGATACGTTTTTTAATAAGTCTTGGTGTGAGATTGAGGAGTCTTGTATCTTCTCCCTTCAATATGTCCACTGCCTGGATCCACCGCTTCTCTCCATTGGCCAACTCAAATGGATTATTCCTTAGAACTTCTCTAGCTATCAAGATGTCTAGATCCTCTGTAAAGGTAAAGTTCCTAAACATTCTGGAGAGCAAAAGAATGGGAGAGTTAGAAATTGTTCCATTCCAAACAGCAAGTGGAGTGTTTCCGTGTATATAGGGAGTGCTCGCCATGCCTGAGCCTATATGCACCATTTTAGTGTAGTATTTAATCAGAAGTTTTTTGTTAAAATATATTATTTTATTACTTTTATCTGTTTTTATTCTATTTTGATTCTTTATTTATTCTACTAAATTAAAATAATATGAATTCAAAATAATTCTGAAAGTCTGAAAGATTTACATCCCTGAATACAGAGATGCCAACTTAAAATTTGGCTCACAGGAATTTCAGACACCACTCGGAGGAATTACAATGCCGAAAGAGGAATTCCGCATACAAGAAACGGGAATTCGGATGGTACTTGGCATTGTGTTTATATTTCCTATTATTCTAAATTGATAGCTGATGAGTACTATATGATAAATAAACAATGCCAAATACCATCCAAAGTCCCTTTATTTTAAATGAAGTAAAGCTCCATAACCTAATGCTGTGGTTGTGGTAGTGGTGACAGTGATAATGATATGTTTGTTTATGTTTTTAAGGGTTTTACAGAGTTTTTACAGGGTTTTTTGCGCTTGCAAAACATTAAGGTCATATCAGCGCCAGTAAAAAGGAAGAAAATGGGATAGTAAAAAGTTCTAGAATTACAATTAAAGCATCCAAGAACAGGTAAGATAAAGGGGAATTGGTTCAAATAGGAAACAGATGTAGATTCCAAGAGCACATTATCAAAGTACTTAGCTTGAGATCACCTAAAAGTTTCATCCAGACACAAGCACAGCTCCCTACTAAGAGGAATACACTCAAATGTTTACTCAAATCATATATAACATGTAAACAAAACATAATACAGTGCAAAACAGAGATACGATTTGCAAGGAAAAAAATATCATCTCCCAAAACTCTAAACATTTGACTGTTTCCTTCCCAGCCAGGTTCTGGACAAAACCAAGTAATCTCATTCCAAGACAAAGATAGAAAGCATGTTGGAATACAGATATAGGTGGGTAGAAGACACAGTAAGTGCCTCCCTGCCCACAATCGGAGGTAAGGAACCCCACTCAGTGATAATGATACATGGGTAGTGGTTGTAGTTGTACTGGTAGTGATGGTGATTATAGTAGTAGTGGTAGTGATAATTATGTGGTGGTGGTGGTTCTAGTAGTAATGCTAATGATGTTGATGTGGTGGAGGTTGTAGTCGAATTGGTAGTGATGATGATGTGGTGATAGTGACGGTGGTAGTGATGATGATATGGTAGGGTGGTTGTAATAGTAGCGTTAGCGATGATGATGTGGAGGAGGTGGTGGTTATAGTTGTAGTGATAGTGATGATGTGGTGGTGGTGGTAGTTGTAGCCGTTGTGGCAGTGATGATGATGTGGTGATAGTGGTTGTAGAAGTAGTGGTAACGATGATGATGTGGTGGTGATAGTGGCTGGATTTGTTTTAGTAGAGATGTGGTAATTTTAGTAGTAGTGGTAGTGATAACGATGTGGTTGTGGTTGAAGTAGTAGCGGTGGTGGTTTGATGATGTGGTAATGGTGGTTGTAGTAGTAGTGGTAGTGACGATGTGAGACGGTGGTTGTAGTAGTTATAGTGATGATGAGGCAGTGGTGGTGTTGTAGTAGTCTTTGTAGTGATGATGATTTGGTGGTGGTAGCTGTAATAGTATTGGTAATGAGGCTGTTGTAGTGGTGGTGGTTATAATTGTGATGATGTGGTTGTGGTGACTGTAAAAGTAATAATAGTGATGATGATGATGATGATGATGATGTTATAGTGGTTGTTGCAGCAGTAGTAGTAGTGATGATGATGTGGTGGTGCTGGTTGTAGTAGTACAGTATTAGTAGTGATGATGTGGTTGTTGTGGTTGTAGTAGTGACAGTGATGATGTTGTGGTAGAGGTGTAAGGAGCACTCTTGGAGCAATATGACCTTATTGGAATTTGACAAAAGTTGCCTGTAATCCGGAATTTTTTGCTCCAGACTGAATTTTTTTCCGGTGAATCCGGAGTTTTGGCATCACTGCTGAATATAAAGTCAGTACATTTTGCAGCACAATTGGTTTTAAACAGGATTTTTAAAATCTAGACATTAAGAATCACATCATTTAAAAACAATTACTTTTGCAATATTTTTATACAATAATCAATGACTCCTGTAAAAGTTGAAATCAATTAATAAAACATACCTTAGAGGAGTGTCATCATCCTCACTGCGTGGTAAGTGGTTTTTATGGATGACATTCACTTTACCCACTTTCAGAGCTCCTTTGTTGAATGACACTTGGAGGAATGCTTCACAACCTTTGCCAACATAGTTAAACCTGAAATATTTTGAACCAAAAAAGAGAAGAAGAAAAATAAAAAATTAAAGAAAAAGAAAAGAATATAAAAGAAAGAAAGAAAGAAAGAAACATTTAATTCATTGTTTCTTACTCATTTTTAGTATATATATTTTATATATCATCTTGTAGCATTAAAAATAAATAAACCGTATGAGGATGTACATTAAATGGTCTGATAGGTAGACTTTTAAATTGGCAAAAGGAAAACTGAAGAGGTCCTGACAGCACATTTGGTAGAGCATTGAACTCAAATGCAAGGATACAAGTTTTTCAGTTTCTGGTTGAGTCAGAAGTTTCATTCTGGCCTTTCTGTATCCCAACAATAATTTAATGATTGGTTTTGATAGATCTAGCCAAAAAGACTTCTTGACAGATTAGTGCCCTATCCAAAAGGTGACAATGAATTGTTGCAGCCCCAAAAAATCTCTGTCTCTATAGATAGAATGCGCTTGGCTAAGAAGCTCACAACATTGCCATCCGGAAGTATAATGGACCAACACACAAAACTATGTGTAACCATGAACTTTTATAGTCTGGTTAATACAGTTTAGTGAGAAATACTCATAAACGCGGATGGCAAAATCAATAACGAAGTCACGAGTGACGTCAACTTCAATCTATCTATACCATGTATAACATAACAATCTGTATATGGTAAGTCTCTATATATGGCCTGCTGGGGGTGTAAATCGTAAATTCTAGTAAACCTGTGAAATTGTGCTATATATAGCCAATTATATTTTGGTCTAAAAACAAAAGGGAAAAACACCAAACAAAGTTTTAAGACAATGGGCCAAAATTAACCACTAAGTCATTTGCTTTAACTTATTAAATAAAAAATATGAAAACTAAAAAAATTTAATGGCAGTAATCTCACCCTTTTCTTGGAGTATGACCATTATCTGATTTTGGTGGATCTCCGAAATGAAGACAAATCATTTTGACTTTGGCATAAACGAATCTGTCAGGAATAGGAGCATGAACTCTTTTCTCATTTAAATACTCCACAGTGCATGCTGAGCGAGGTTTGTAAACTGTGGAGAAAAAACACAAAGTTTTAAAACTAACTATACCGATTGTGAAAAAAGATCAGTTTTGATAAATACGTTTTGAATGAGTCAAGGGTTTGGTTTCTGATAAGGAGTTCCACATATTGGGAGCAGAAAAAGTAAAAGTAAAAGAATGCTAAGTACAATTACAATGAGGCAGCAACAAGAAAACGTGGTAATAAGATTCAGCAGATATAATGGTTGGCCTAATGTAATAAGTTAATAATAATAAGGTTGCTGTTGAGTTTAACCAAGATTTTTTTTTTAATTTGCTATAAATCTCATAAAATGCAAATATTACAACTTGCATCAGAATATTGAAATAAAATAATAATCTACATTTAAGTTGAAAATGCATTTTTATGGCATCAATTTTCTGAATAATTAAAAAATCTACACCTTTTGATTTTCATTTTGAAATTGGTTTTGAGGCTATCTCAAAGCCATTCCTCATTCTCTGTGGTGTGGACCTCAAAATCAATAAATAAAAATTATCAAACCAAACTGTTTAATACAGACATATTGAAACAAAGGTGGCAACGCTTTTCAAGTTTTATTATTATTTTCTCTCTTCTATTTTTCTACAGCACTTGTGATAATGTTGACCCCTGTTATTTTTCCACATAAAGGCTGCACTAAAGCATGCTGTCGTTGGCTTTAAAAATCAATCAGAAATCCTCAACTTACAATGTATATACATGAATATCTCTATGACAATCCCCACCCTCTTTAGTCATGCAAATCCATTTGGAAATAAAAACTGTTAAGAAACAAGTTCAGAAACATTATGGATTGAGAAATAAAAGAAATAGAGAAGTGCCAGATGAAAACAAAGAATAAAAATATCACAATCACAGGGAATACAACATCAACCACTTGGCTGAGAGAGTGAGTGAACACACTTGCAATGAACTATCCGACCACCAACCTGGGTTTGGCCCCATGTCATCGTGGTATTTTTATTCCCTTTTTCCTTCTTGCACGTCTTCATTCTTTTCATTTATCAGCATTAAGAAACACGTGGCAGCAGCTTCTAATGGTGCTCACACTACTATGTTATGAAGATCGACCCAATCTGCAAATTCCTTACCGCACTTGAGCTTCGTCACAACACAGCGGTGTCGGGTTCTTTCCCACATTGGGTACATGTTGGACCAGTGGCAAGTCCCCACTGTTGAAGCAATTTTGCCGTTAGGCAGGTTCTCGACCGAAGCCGATTCGCTACCACCCAGTGTCTCCTCTTACTGGTGAAGAAGCCTGCCATCTTCTGACCTAGTTTCGAGGAGTAAATGTCACCTCGAGGGATTGAATTCGTCCAAACCGACTTCCATCTCGTATATGCATCTCTGTCCGTAGTCAGGGAATCTGCCTACAAGGGTTGCCAGAACTTATTTCAGTTCAAAACAGGGGCACCGTCCATTATGTGCTTGAGAGGGGTATCCCCATTTCCCTCTCTCTTTGATCTTATTAAGACAGCTCTTCGTAATCGTCTCCCTCCGGACATCAGGGGGCTGGATTGCTGCCATTATCAGGCCCCATTCTCTAGGCGTTGTTGCCAGCCTTCCTGACACTATGTGCATCGTCTTGCAAAGTTTAACATCTACCTTCTCAACGTTCCTGCTTCTACTCCAATATCCTCGTTTGCTGGACAAACATATAGACTACTACCATTCCAAATTATTGTCAACACCATTTGATGACTTTTTTCTTCATCCTTATTCATATTTAGGACAGTGATGTAATTTATCCTCATGAGGACAATTTTATCTGATTATTGCCAAAAGTCTTTTCATTCATAATACTAACCATTTATAATTATCATTGCTATCAATATTGGGAGATCTGAAAAATAACAGTCTTTAGAGGAGAATAATAATGCATTTTACTCGTAATCGTAATAATGACTTTTTATTTGTAAAACTTGTTATAATTGTAATCATTGTCATGCATATATCTTTTTCTAACTTACAAAATCCCGTCTTCTTTGAGAAGTCTTCAAGGGTTGAACTAAATTCATCCCAACTGTCAAACTCAGGATTTGATCCAAATACTTCTTCATAGTCAGCTGAAAGGTCGAAGACCAGGCCATCTTCATCTGGATCAGTTGCTTCATGTTTCTGCACACCGACAACTTCAGCCTCAGTTTCCGATTGATCTGGCTCTTCTGTGTCATCTACCTCATTCTT
>NC_088366.1:30161046-30238546 GCF_034508935.2 Berghia stephanieae
TTTAGGTCGCGTGTCCACCAAGACAGAAACGACACGACCCGTTTATTGGCCAATTATAGTGTAAGAAGTAGTAGTAGCGGTAATGGTGGTGGTGATGGTCGTGGTGGTGGTAATGATAGAAGCACTATTTGTAGTAGTAGTAGTAGTAGTAGTAGTAGTAGTAGTAGTAGTAGTAGTAGTAGTAGTAGTAGTAGTAGTAGTAGTAGTAGTAGTAGTAGTAGTAGTAGTAGTAGTAGTAGTAGTAGTAGTAGTAGTAAATAGAAGTAGTAGCAGCAGCAGCAGCAGCAGCAGCAGTAGTAGTAGTAGTAGTAGTAGTAGTAGTAGTAGCAGCAGCAGCAGCAGCAGCAGCAGTAGTAAGTATAGTAGTAGATAGTAGTAGTGAGTAGTAGTAGTAGTCCTAGTAGTATAGTAGTAGTAGTAGTAGTAGTAGTAGTAGTAGTAGTAGTAGTAGTAGTAGTAGAAGTAGTAGAAGTAGCAGCAGCAGCAGCAGCAGTAGTAGTAGTAGTATTAGTTGTAGTAGTAGTAGTAGCAGCAGCAGCAGCAGCAGCAGCAGCAGCAGCAGCAGCAGCAGTAGAGTAGTAGTATAGTAGTAGTAGTAGTAGTAGAGTAGTAGTAGTATAGTAGTAATAGTAGTAGTAGTAGTAGTAGTAGTAGTAGTAGTAGTAGTATAGTAGTAGAGTAGTAGTAGTAGCAGCAGCAGCAGCAGCAGCAGCAGTAAGTAGTAGTAGTAGTAGTAGTAGTAGTAGTAGTAGTAGTAGTAGAAGTAGTAGCAGCAGCAGCAGCAGCAGCAGTAGTAGTAGTAGTAGTAGTAGTAGTAGTAGTAGTAGTAGTAGTAGTAGTAGTAGTAGTAGTAGTAGTAGTAGTAGTAGTAGTAGTAGTAGTAGTAGTAGTAGTAGTAGAAACAATAGTAATAGTAGCAGTGACAGCAGCAATAACAATGACGACAACAGTAGTAGTAGTAGTAGTAGTAGTAGTAGTAGTAGTAGTAGTAGTAGTAGTAGTAGTAGTAGTAGTACTAGTAGTAGTAATGATGATGATGATGATGATGATGATGATGATGATGATGATGCTTATTATTATTATTATTATTATTATTATTATTATTATTATTATTATTATTATTATTATATTATATATAGTAGTAGTAGTAGTAGTAGTAGTAGTAGTAGTAGTAGTAGTAGTAGTAGTAGTAGTAGTAGTTTCATTCTTCTTCTTCTTCTTCTTCTTCTTCTTCTTCTTCTTCTTCTTCTTCTTCTTCTTCTTCTTCTTCTTCTTCTTCTCCTTCTTCTCATTATTTTTATTATTATTATATATTATTATTATTATTATTATTATTATTATTATTATTATTATATTATTATTATTATTATTATTATTATTATTATTATTATTATTATTATTATATTATTATTATTATTATAATGATGATGATGATGATGATGATGATGATGATGATGATGATGAATTATTATTATTATTATTATTATGATGATGATGATGATGATGATGATGATGATGATGATGATGATGATGATGATGATGATGATGATGATGATTTGCTCACGAGTGAGCACGCTACAGGGGAGATTACGCCAATCGAAAATTAGGAAGTCACGGCGGGAATGATTATCGTTCTTTGTTTATGTTGTTGAAAGTGGAAAGACCAAATATTTAGGGAACCTGTACATTTTATGATTTTATTATAGAATAAGATATTTTTACAGTCTGAAAAGCATGTCACAATCGAAGGTAAAAGACTTTTTCACTTTGAGGAAAGGAAATCGAGATCTGCAGCCGTCTAAGAGACGGAAACTTGACGCCGACAATGACGAAGTGATCGCGAAAAAAGGAGTGAGCTCACCACAGTCACAGCAGATTGTCGATAACAAGGATAAACTCAATAAAGTGGCTGAAGTTGGTCTTACCTTAAAATCCTCCACATCTGTTTTATCGTCAACTAAACTGTCGAAAACTAGAGCTCAAACGCAAATGAGGTCAACGAGAGCGAGAAAACCCAAATCCGTCATACCCAGCAAAGGGCAAAAGAAGTTGGATTTCAAAGTTGCCAAAGACCTTAGTGCATCCAGTGCCAGCAAAGCTGAATTAGAAAAGAGTCATTCAGGCGTCGAACCTGGTGAAGAATTTGTTACAGAAACATGTCCAGAAGAAGTGACTTATTGGGATGACCACATGAACCAGGAATGTACACCACGGAAAAGAATTTTATCAGAAATGGATTCATTATCTCAAGGTCCAAAAGCCAGGGTTAGGAAATCAGCTGCCCGCAGATTAGACCATGATAGTGGTGCTGCATCATCTTCACCGCCGCATGGAGTGAAGAAAAAGTTGGAACTTGAGGGCAATGCCAAGGATGAGGCCGAGGCCGCGCCTATTGAAATTGTAATTAACTTTTTTATTTTTTTCATGATTGATGACCCGATGAAAGTAATTTTTAAAAAAAATGTTTCAGTGTGTAGCTTCAAATTCAAGGATGGTCTATTTAATTTATGCATATTTTAATAATTATATGAAATCAATTTGTGTAATTGTCTGTATCCAGACTCATCTCATCCAGAAGTTTGGGGTTACATAACTTCAAGTCAGTGCAAATTGAATTCAAATTACAAATGTTAAAACTGGATTTTAATTGATATGTCATTGATGAGAAGAGTGTAATTTCTTCAATTTTCAAAAAACTTAAATTTTTAAATTATACATTGACTACCTTCCCATTCTGGCTGTTTGTTTCACCCCAACACAAAACTACAACCACAATTTACAACACCAGTTTGATAAGTTGTCGGAGAGGAATAATCAGGCTTCAAATGACTGTGGGTCAAGGTTAAAATTAGAATGCCCTAGTGGATTGGACTCTTTCTCTTTACTCTCATTTTCTTTTTGGTGTAAAATATGGAAAAGGCTTTTCAGACCCGAGTCTGAATTGCTTCTCGTGGCAATTCAAACCCCGAATCTAAATTGCTTCCCGTGACAATTTGGACTCTAGTCTAAATTAAAGAGAACTTCGTGGCTAACCAGGGTAGAGTCTGAATAGTCTCCGATGGCTCTTCGATTTGGAATACTGCAATGCAATGCACCCGAATGATGAACTCATTTATCATTAGTATCATTAATGAAACTCTCAGTTACTATTCCGTTTGCAGTTATAGAAACCGTATTGGTCCTCCTAAATACACACACACACTCATGAGTATCTCTAAGTCATTAAAAACAGAAAAATCTCACACACACACACACCAACAACCATTTCCACAACCCAAGAGCCGGCGGCTTTTTCTCTTTGATCTCGTATCACCATGTTCTCCCCTGCGTCCAGCGTCTCGTTCGTTTGTGGGTTACCCCCCAATCCCATTACCAGTTGATCATTTTCTCTCCGTATTCAACCAGTGCTTATTTTATTAGTAGGCACCTAGTCCAGTATTATCTAATAATATTAGTATTAGATGGTACTCTGCCCCTATCCCAGTGGTGGGGCTCTATTGCATGGTTTGCTGCCAAGAATCGCCTCTATTTTTATATTTAGAAATAAAACAGCATATTTTTTTTAATTAAAAAAGAATAAAGATACTGGCTTTGACAAAAGGCAAAGCCCGACCCATACTGCCTTTTAAATAAAACGCTCAATGCCCAAAGTCATATTATTCTCCTTTCCCTGCACTTTTTCGCGGCTGCAAATGGCAAAATATTAGACCTGTAAATTCTCAGTCAATTAACTGGAATCAGTCAATTCGTCAAATTCAAATATTTTTAAAAAGGAAAGAAAGAAATGAAGAAGAAAGAAAGAATTCATGAATCGTAGTCGAATGACCATGAAGTAATTAGGAATGTTCCACAGCACTACGCATAGCTCAAGGGCCGTTTATATTTACGATGGATATATTGCCACGGCTCAGTGACGCTTCTTAGCCTTCGTGAAATTTCTTTTCACTTTCCAAACCTGTCGTGATCCCAATGGTAGCCAATTTTAACTGAGCCGCCGAGCATTAAATTTCACTGTTTCGTCTAAGCCAAAATTGACCACATTTACTTGGTAGAACCTAAAAGTATGAAAACGTTTAATGCGAAAGCCGGAAGTGCATTATGAAGACACCTTCAAATCGAAAGTTATATGATTGCTACAAGTACATCTCAATTGCCTCACGTTGTAAACAAACTGGTTGACCGTTTATTCACTGATGTGGGTACCTAATTATAAGAAACAATTGTAAGTAGCCTAATTAATTCCCATGTAAATTAGTTTTCTGCCATTGTTTTGCTCAAGTGAGCTTGCTGTTTACTATTTGTCAAGATTCTTTGGATTTTCATGATACGATACGAAGAGTTTCAATGAGGTTCAGTTTCACTCCCATAGCGGGCAGGGAGGTACATACTGTGTCTTCTATCCACTTATATCTGTTTTCCAACATGCTTTCTGTCTTTGTCTTGGAATGAGATTACTTGTTTTTTTCCTGGCTCTGGTCCGAGTCCTGGCTGGGAGGGAAACAGTCAAATGCATAGTTATTGTTTTGGGAGATGGATGTTTTTTTCCTTGTAAATCATCTCTCTGTTATGTATTATTATATTTATTATTTTAAATGTAGGAATGAAAGCATTTGAGTGTATTCCTCTTTGTTGGATTTTGTGCATGTGTCCAGATGAGACTTATAGATGATCTCAAACTAAGTACATTGGTGGTATGCTCTTGGATTCTACACCTGATCCATATTTGTTCCCAGTTCCCCTTTGTCTTACTTTCTCCTGGCTGCTTTAATTGTAATTCTAGAACTTTTTACTATCCCATTTTCTTTCTTTTTACTGGCGCTGACATGACCTTAATGTATTGCAAGCGCCGTAAAATCTTTTTAAAAAATGAAAAAATATATATATATATATATAATGTAGATATGTCATGCATGTATCTTTTGAAACACGCTCGTGGCAAATCAAATAAATCTTCCAATCATTACACAAAGACACTCTTTTATCTATGCGAGGGCAAATTGATTGTTAACGTTAACAATAGCGACTACAATTGTAATCTCCCAAAGACCACGAATATTTGGATCTATGTTTTTTTGTTTTTTGTTTTTTAAGGCGCTTGCAACACATTTAGGTCATATCAGCGCCAGTAAAAAGGGAGAAATTGGATTGCAAAAAGTTATAGAATTACAATTAAAAAGTACCCAAGAAAAAGTAAGACAAAGGGGAATAATAGATCACCGCTTTTGAAGGTAGTCATCTTCGGGAGTTCTAAAATGTGACTTGCTCGCTCACTCGCCCTCCTACAGACTAGTAGTAGTAGCGTATGGCTACACCTCCAGATTATGTTTGTCGATCCATGATGTCAGGTCATCTCCGGCTTCAAAGATCGTTTCATACTCCCCTTCTAATTTTGTTACTGGGCATTGCAGTCCTACAGACTGACAACTGAGAACGAGCAGCTTCCCCCCACCCTACCACGCTTCACTTTTGACCCAGCTTCCACTTCCGACACTTCCTGTGAATACGCAGGCGCATTGTGGCAGGAGTCCGAATTGCCACGGGAAGCAATTCAGACTGGGTCCGAATTGTCACTTCGGTAAAATATATGTACCTGGTGGTAACAACAATTTTTCTGTCAGTTGAATAGGGCTTTCAATAGAGGTGCACATCACGTTCTACAAGTTAAGTTTTGCTACTGGCTTGGGATACATTTTAGAGGGCTTTCAGCTCCTTTAGTAAATGTTCTTTATAAAATATCGTGGCTTTTGGTTTGTTTGTGTTTTGATGACTTTTAATATTTGTTCAAAATGTCTTTTATTTATTTTCAGGCTCAGAAATCAAAATGTGATGATACCGCTTCAAAATGTACAGATGGCTCATCAGGCAAGGCAGAGATATTAAACCTTGTCACTGAAATGTCGGATGTCCAAGGAGCTATTTCTCCACTTGCTTTGACACCAGAACATTCATCATCACCCGATCCCACTCCGACAACCATCACCCCCAAATTGCACGATCTCTCTGAAAAGCTTAAAGTTCTCAGTAAGATGGTAAGAAGAAGAAATGTCATTCAAAAGTGTCTTATATGGTTTTGGTTGTATTTCTAAAGATAAGATCTAAAGGGAATTAACTGCTCACATTTAAAAATGCACCATTAAGAAAAGCAAGATATCTATTGTCACAGTGAAGAAGTGACACTTCTATGACAATTCCAATGATTCCAATGTTATGAACTACAACCTACCACTGTTACTCTGTGGTGTGGTGTGAGTAAGTTAGAAATCATGTTTTCATACCCTGTGTAAAAATCTGTTGATAAAAACGTGCAATTTTTTGTGCAATACATGTGTAGTATGTTTGAAACTGAATAATTGAAATTTTATTTTAAGAGCTTTCATTTTAACACTGATTCAAGGTGCTTTTAAGTCACGAAAGAGAAAAGTGAGTTGTTATTAGTGCTCCAGGAAACAAATAATCCCATTGGCTGAAGTACTGAATGCAACTCACTATTCGCTTTCTTTTGATGGTCGTAAATTTTTTGTTATTGTCAGGCTGTTTAAGTAAGAAGGCTAGGGTCTGAACCAGGGGATGGGCTAGGGTGCTCTTATGGCTGAAGTTTGCATTTTCTGTAACGTAAATTTAACACTGATGTAGCTATTGACACCATTTGGTTTGGATGCTTTGGTGTCTCGAATTACTTTTATATTTAGATTAAATCGAAACTGTTATTCATTGGGTAATAATAAAGAGTCCTAACAATATCTTCCGTTTTGGAATCCAATCACTTTGTTTATATTTTTTCAATTGAATTTCAACTCTGAACTGATGTTCTAAGGTTTATTGTTGATTAAAATCTTTACATCATCAGGATGGCCAGGCTCTTAAAAATCGTCTGAAGAAGAAAGGGATTTTAGGGGAAGTGAAAGGAAAGCTTGATGAATTATCTAAAGCAAATGCTGACAACAAGATGGCAAAATCTGCTGAATCTGTATCAGAGGAAAAGGCTGAAACGTAAGTTTTGTTTGTGTTAAATTGGATTATAAATTATTGTTGCTTTCATATATATGAATATCCCGTTGTGATTAGTTTCACTGATAGATCATGAGAAAAATATGTCTCAATTTTTTGGCATCAAATACAAGATGTTGAAATAAGGCAAAAGTACCATTCAGAAGAGTATGTTCTTATGCTGAAATTTCTTCACAATAAAGAAACTTAACCTACAGTATTATTTCTTATAGTTTTGATATAAAACTTTGATTATAAAATCAATATATTTTTTGATGTGGTAAAAAAGTGATTTTGATGATCTCTTTGATATTACACGTTTATTAAATCTTCCCAATTAGGAAACTTCCTGCTCATCAACGTTTTGACTACCTTGTGAAGGAAGGACCCCCAACCCTCACACTACCTTACACTTACCGGCTACTTGAGAATGCCTTTCAAGCCATGGACACAGTAGTCAGCATGCTTCACAATCGGTCTGAGGTGTGCACGTTTGACAAGCTCCAATCCTCAGTACAGAACATGACTAAGAAGTATGTGTCAATATCGTGTCGTGTTGATTCACAATTTACAGGCAGTGCCTATTTTACCATCATTGTTATTATTATCATCATCAAGGTTGCCAATTTTCCGTATATTTACTTAATTCAGTATGTCATAAACCCTCCGTATATTTTCTAATCACCTGCTAAACGGAAAAAAAAAGTAAGCACATAATGACATGTCTTTTTCATGGATTTCAGCACTCAGAAAGGGGTCGGTCTATGTGTCTGCGAAAAAGTTCAGTAGATTTTTGTCTCCTTGAATTGGTAGCCCTGTATTATTATTATTATTATTATTATTATTATTATTATTATTATTATTATTATTATTATTATTATTATTATTATTATTATTATTATTATTATTATTATTGTTGTTATTATTAATTATTATCATCATCATCTGGCTGGGGGTTCCTGACCTCCATTAGTCAGCAGGGAGGCACTTGCTGTGTCTTCTATCCCCTATATCTGTATTCCAACATGCTTTCTGTCTTTGTCTTGGAATGAGATTACTTGGTTTTGTCCTGGCTCTGGCCGGACCCTGACTGGGAGGGAAACAGTCAAATGTATAGTTAGAGTTTTGGGAGATGCTATTTTTTAATCTTGTAAATCATCTCTCTGTTGTGCACTGTATTATTTTTTTTTGTTTTGTTTTACATATATTTTATGCTTTGTAAACATGTGAGCGTGTTCGTCTTAGTGGGGACCTGTGCTTGTGTCAGGATGAGACATTTCGGTGATCTCAAACTAAGTACACTGATTGAGTACTCTGGAATCTACACCTGTTCCCTATTTGGGCCAATTCCCCTTTGTCTTACTTTATCTTGGGTGCTTTAATTGTAATTCTAGAACCTTTTACTATCTCATTTTCTTCCTTTTTACTGGCGTGCTGATATGACCTTAATTTGTTGCAAGCGCCGCAAAACTTTTAAAAACAAACTATTATAATCATCATCATCAAAAGGATGTATTAGCAATGCCTCATTATTGTCACTGATAGATGGGTTTTTTTCCCCCACCATTTTATTAACATCATCAATATCCAGACCTACCCATCAGTTTTAAAATATAAAACTCTTATAGGGAAATTGGCTAGCAAAATGATTATTTTTGTAAGAAATGGACATGTGACCAGATACAACACTAGTGGAACCTCAGTCTAACAGGTCTGGATATAACAGGCACCTAGTAAAAACAGGCTATTTTTAAATCCCAGATTTTTCCCCTCTTTGCCTTTAGTAAAATTTACCGGCTATAGCAGGCTCCGAAACCCACGTAATATCTTCAAATGCAATGAATTAGCCCACATTAAGCTTATTTATGACAACTTAAGGCAATGGAGAGCTAGGCTAGGCCTAGTTGGTGAATATTTTGTGTTTGTGTTTGTATAGGCTACTAACTACTATTCTTCACCATTTTCAGTATAACACTGGCCTTGCTGCAGGTAGACAATGTGTAGCACAAAACACATTCACAGACACACAACAGTCCGCTTGAAAGAGAGATATTTCAAATACCACCATATCATCTTTCCTACCACCACCACTATTACTACAACCACCACCACATCATCCTCCCTACCACTACTACTTCAACCACCACCACATCATCATCCCTACCACAACTACTACAACCACCACCACACCATCATCCCTGAGACTACTACTACTACAACCACCACCACATCATCATCCCTTCCACCACTACTACTACAACCACAACCACATCATCATCCCTACTACCACCATTACTAAAATCACAATATATTGTAATGACACTTTCAACTTTTGAAATTCCTTCCAGTGGTGTAAAAAATTGCTGGGAGACACATTATTCTGGATTGCATCTCAGTAAATGTTAATGAAATTCAAATTTATAGGTTATTATTGCATGGATGGGTCTTGATCTATTCGCTGAAAAATTTTCCTCCTTTTATGTGACCAGTCATTCTCAACCCTGAAATGAAATTTGGCTAAGTGAGGACAGTTATAACATGGATTTTAGGCTGGTCTTACCATACCTGTTGTACTGAGGTTCCACTGTAAATTCTAAAACAGTTTATGGTATCTGTTCAAAGCAATAAGTATGAAATTAGTGTATTTTGATTTGATTCAGACCAGATTAAAAAAAATAAAATTCTGATTCCCTTCCCCAAAATACACAGATTTTTTGTCTTTTGCCAATGGCAGGTCTGAATATCTTCATTTTGATTTAATCAAGAATTTTCCTTGATTTTGTCTCTGAAAAGTTTGGAAGTTTGGATAGAATTGAACATTGATATCTTGTTTAAATTGTCAATTCTTTTCTCCAGAAATTTCCAACAGAAGACAGCTGGCCAGATCAAGACTGTCGTTCCAGATGCTTACACTTTCAAGCAGGAAAAGGTCCCTGTGTACGGCCAAAGGACAAGCCCCTATTTCTTAACTGTTGAAGCAAATCTAAGGGATAACGATGGTGGTAAGTTATGTCCCTTTTCTTTGGTGTCATAAAGCCTTTGAAGTTGGAGCCAGGGTTTACTGGTTTTCCCCCTTTGAATAAAACTCTGTTGCAACATTTTACACCCAATCTAATGGAATGAGCTACCCATTTACTTCTGGTTGGACAGAGATGTCAGAGAAATAGTGAATGGGTTATGAATTGGTTCATGTACCTGTGAGATTGATGCTCCATCCATGGAGTCAATGGAACTTTCACATGTTTATGTTTGCTTAGCTGTCTATTTGTTTTGTGGAGTTCCGTGGGACTTGACCAGAACATTGATTGGCATGCAGTGGTACCTAGTTTAAAAGATGCATCCAGTTTTGTTTGTTTTTCGTTTCTTTTCTTGCCTTTTTTTTTCCCTTCTTTTTTTCAGGCCTGTTTATTAATGATTGGGCTGCTGGATGAGTTAGACCAAGTAGAATTTTTTTCCCCCTTCATTGAATCCCCAGGATCTCCATATTTTTAAGTTTCATCTAAAAAATTGACTCTTATATAAAGTATAAATCTTTGTTTGAGATGATTAAAGTCCTGCAAATAAAGCTTGTCCTTCAATCTAGATTAGAGGGTTATGGATTCAACTTTGGCTAGAGACTAGTATTTTATATTTCTTCTCTTTCCCTTTTCCCTAGATGCAAACAAGAACGTGACCAAAGATGGGAAAATTCCATTCACAGCCTCTGTGCTGTTGAGGAGAAAAACTTTATTCAAGGCCAATCTGCTGAAGATCCTGAAAAAGCATCACAAGGTATGTCCAGCATCAACAAACATTTTCTTCTTCTTTTTCTTCTTCTTCTTCTTCTTCTCCTTCTTCTTCTTCATCTTCTTCTTCTTCTTCTTCTTCTTCTTCTTCTTCTTCTTCTTCTTCTTCTTCTTCTTCTTCTTCTTCTTCTTCTTCTTCTTCCTCTTCTTCGTCTTCTATTTTTTGTCTTCTTCTGTTTCCTTTTCATATTCAGCATCGCATTCATTATCTAGCTTTATTGACATTTCATCATCATGAAACTATTCACCATTGTGAAATATTTTCTCTAGAATCTTCAATATTGTCTTCATATGGTCTGCTATGGAAAGGTATACACCATTGTGAAGCAATAGAAATGTTCCATACTCATAATATGCACATTTTAATTTTAAATTTATTTTTACATATCCAGACATTTTTAGAGAGCCTGACTCCACCACTGCGCATCCCGGATGACAAACTATCCAGATGGCATCCCAAGTTTGCCCTGGATAAAGTACCAGATATTTTGATCTCTAACCTACCTCAGCCTCCCAACCTGCAGGTTTACAGGTCTGCCAAAGATGTTCTGGAGATGCAAGTAGGAAAACTTAATCCTAGGGTAAGTGAAGTCAAGTAGAATAGAGATTTTTCTGTGTCCAGTGTAAAGAAATGATATTTTACCAGCGATGATAATCTTTCAGTGGAATTCTGGGATTTTGGGGTTTTAGCAGAAATTTTCAGCTGATATTGCAGTGTCAAACATTTTCCTTTGATAAAAGTTCAGTTCAAGTGGTGGATCCGTGAAAAAAATCACCATATCTGGTGTCATATTTTTACACCTGTGCTCAGTTGCATGAATTTTGGTGACATTCCCATTTTTATGGCATCAGTCTTGACAAATTGGCGCCAGATGTCAAAAGTGAGACAAGGCTTGAAAAGAAAGGGGGTGGAGAGGGGGTAAATGAGTCTAGGTTTTATTTGTAAGTAGGTCAAGTGATAGTACAGTTTAAGGTTCGTTTCAAAAATATAAATATTATAACTTCCTCCTGTAATAAGAAAAGAAAAAAGCCCCATCAATGAAACCACTCTCTCTCTCTCTCTCTCTCTCTCTCTCTCTCTCTCTCTCTCTCTCTCTCTCTCTCTCTCCTCTCTCTCTCTCCTCTCTCCCTCCTCCTTCTCTCTCTCTCTCTCTTCTCTCTCTCTCTCTCCTCTCTCTCTCTCTCTCTCCTCTCTCTCTTCTCTCTCTCCTCTCTCTCTCTCTCCCTCTCTCTCTCTCTCTCTCTCTCTCTCCCTCTCTCTCTCTCTCTCTCTCTTCTCTCTCTCTCTCTCTCCTCTCTCTCTCTCTTCTCTCTCCTCTCTCCTCTCTCTCTCTCTCTCTCCTCTCTCTCTCTCTCTCTCTCTCCTCTCTCTCTCTCTCTCTCTCTCTCTCTCTCTCTCTCTCTCTTCTCTCTCTCTCTCTCTCTCTCTCTCTCTCTCTCTCTCTCTCTCTCTCTCTCTCTCTCTCTCTCTCTCTCCTCTCTCCTCTCTCTCTCTCTTCTCTCTCTCTCTCTCTTCTCTCCTCTCTCTCTCTCTCTCCTCTCTCTCTCTCCTCCTCTCTCTCTCTCTCTCTCTCTCTCTCTCTCTCTCATCTCTCTCTCTCATCTCTCTCATCTCTCTCTCCATTCTACTTCATTATAATCTTATATATCTATACTTCATCCTTTTCTTATACTATTTATATATTATATTAAATTCATATTATATATTATATATATATATAACTTTATATAACTCATTTGTTATATAAGATGATATATAATCTTTCAATATAGGTGCTCACCTTAGTTTACTCTTTTTACAATTTTAATTTATTAAAGATTCTAATTATTTGATCCGTAACCACTGGGCTACAGTAACAAAGATAAAACAAGTAAAATCAAATACTTTCAGGCCTTTTGACCAAAACTAATTTTTAATCTCTTGAAGGTATTTTTAAAAAATCGTTTTAAGGAAAGGACAATTCGTTAAAAATTGAAATAACTAATATATATTTCTGCTATTAAGTATAGCTGTACACTAGAAGTAGTAATGAAAAATATCCGAAACTATGATATTTTAGGTTTTGATTTTATTTGAGTTTAACTGATGGACCGATACATTTTCCTCCTTTTTGACAAATTGCCCTTATCATCACTGATTTTACAGGATTTAATTATATTTGATATTATTTCTCTCTACTTTTCCTCTTCCTCTCATCCCCCTTCTTCTTCTTCTTCTTCTTCTTCTTCCTCCTCCTCATCTACTGTTTGTTTTTATTTCCTATCCTTCTTCCTCCTGCTCTTTAAAAATTTAAAGATAAAAATCTACATTATTATTTTTCGATTTTTTATTTTCTCAGCTACAAAAAGCTCTTTCTAAAGTAGTATCTGAATCGAATGATGCCAAGACTAAATCTGAACAGCCAAATGATACAACATGTAAAGCCAACAACAGTTCTCCTCTGTCTAAAGAGGCTTTATCCCCGTCCACTGGTAAATCATCAAAAGTTATGTCATCATCACCATCCACTCCTTCTCAGTCTTCCATGAAAGGAATTCCTCCGGCACTGTTAGCAAAGGTAGGATCAGACTTTTTTTGGAATTTTTTTTTATTTAAAAAAAATCTTGCTCAATCTATGATCAATTTTATTTGATTGTTTGAAGGTGAGGATTCCAGTTATTTGGATGCTGACATGAACATGGAATTTAGAGACACTTTAAGCCATCCATCCTAATGTGCCTATCTCAAAATGTTAGTATTCATGGGCCTACTGATTGTTCCGGGATTGAAGCGCATAACTAGCAGTGACAATTGCTTGCTATCCTTTTGATAGGATGCTGTCTAGTGCAAATTAGATCATCAGTTCAATCTGCTTGGTAAACAGGGAGCATACACAAAAAGAAAATTGCGAGTCATTTCTCTATTGAGATCTATTACACTTACTCCATTTTGATTCTTGTTTCACTATTTACATTTATTTTTACTACTTGTCATTTATTTTCTTATATTAATGCTCTTTGCTATGGTTACAAATATTTATTGTTTTTAAAAAATATGTATCACACATCTTAGAAAGAATTTCTGAGAGGATGAAATAAAGTTATTTATTATTATTATTATTATTATTATTATTATTATTATTATTATTATTATTATTATTATTATTATTATTATTGTTATTGTTATTATTATTATTATTTATTATTATTATTATTATTATATTATTATTATTATTATTATTATTATTATTATTATTATTATTATTATTATTATCTTGACCCTACAAAGTTTTTAATGTTTACTATGATATTCGTTTTCTTCTTAGATTCGTGCAAAAGAAGCATTGAAGATGGAACAGGCCCTCACTCGGGATCCAGCAGAGGACAGGAGGATAAGGATGTTGGGACACCTACCCGAGATAATTAGGATTCTCAGATCGTATCCTTTCATGTCACAGAATTTCAGTTGTTGCTTTTGTTACCTTCCCTTTTTTCCACATCCTCAAATAAGTAACATATTGTTTTAGACAGCAGTTTTGTTAGTTTAGCATTTCAGTCATTGTGAATTTGTACGTTACAATGTGTATGTAGGAATCAACTTGTTTAAGTAAGGGATGTAAAGTGCACAACTGATATATTATTGGTCAATTTCTTTTCTTTTTGTCTGCATGAGGCAGATATTTTGATAATATATCAATAAGTGAAGAAAATACATAAGAATTTCCCCTTTGAAGAAAACGTTTTAGCATTTCCTCCCTGGTAGTGTAACTCATCTTTCAAAGTATTAAAATTTGGGTGTATAAAAATTAATTAGGTACTTCCATCAATATTTTTATATTTTAAAGTATTTTTGAAAATAGATTACCAAGAAAAATAAATGATCAAAGAGAAAACCAATAGAGCTGCCTAACTTGTCAGTGTATGATACTGGACAGGTATTTTCTACTGTAAGCCTGTTGCTGGCTAGGGGTGGTCGTTGAAGTGACTCAGATCTTGTCGTCTGATAAGCCAGATAGAGAAAAACTGGGGTTGAATATTAATGACTATCACTGAGATATTGATTAATCATAATCACCCACACATACAATAACTTGAATTGCAAAGCCTTATTTATAATTTAGGGAAACTAATATAAGCAATTGTGCACATAGTTAAATGATAGAAGTTGCTGTCCACATGCTTATGACAGCCATGTTTACCATATGAAAAGAATGCGTCTTGCCACCGTTGATGTCTTGTGATATAAATCTATTCCACTATTGGATATCATTGGTTGTAAGTCTGTTGTGAACTCAAAAATCTGGGGATATTTTACTTTGTTATTCATTCAGATTTCTTGCGGCCTAGTTTGACATTATGCTGGTGCTGGTATCTTTTTTCCAATTGTTTTTCAAATGCTTTTTTGTTTTTGTTTTGTTTTGTTTGTTTTTAAAAAATGCTAATGATATGATTGTATGCAAAGTTATATTGGAACACGATATGTTTGAAAACTACATACATTTCTGGGTGCTCCTCTTTGAGCGTGATTTAGGATATTCCTTGACTGATTTTTTAAAGCTATTTTGTGACTGAAAAGAGACCAGCTTTACCTCTGGAGAATGTCATTAAAAAGCTTGGAGACAGTTACCACACTGGATTATCTCAAGGTATGAGAATAATTGGGATTTTTAACAGTTGTTTGGGTTTTGTTATTTTTTCCTTTGTCTCTTCTGAAGACTACAAATGGTTGTGTTTGCAATATTTCATAGACATCAACCTGTACTTTGTCGGCAGAGCACCCACTTCATAGCGGAGGGAGCTTGGTTGATCCCAAATGAAGTCAAGACTAGATTATTTTTTATGACTCCCATTTTCCACCCAGCATTGTCTTGGTAGCTGGGTCTGTCAAATCTGCTGAAACATACTTTGCGATAGACTAGTGTCCCATCCAAAGGTTAGCAAGCAATTGCCATTGTTGACGAAAGCATGGTTTGAAAGAAATTTAGTCTTGATTTTTAAAATTCTGTCCCTCAGTACGATAAATATGAATGAATATAAAACTGACAAATGGGTAATATTCTGCACCAGACAAATATTATCATGTATATATTTTGAATATTTTAACAAATAATACGGTCGCAGAAACTGAGATTTGCATTACATGAAAGCGAGAGCAACTACTCAAAGAATCAACTAAGTTCACACCTTGTTGGTTACTTTGTCGATTCTTACAAATCACCCATGAAAACGTTAGGCTATATTGAGATATATTTCAGAGTTTGTGGAATAAAAAAAGGGTTTAAAAACATCATTGAAGAAACAAAGTCTCGTAACGGAAACTTGGTTAAATGATAAAATAAGAAATAGTGAACTTCACCTCACTGACTCATTGATCTTTACAGAATGGACAAAGTCAATGTAAAAGAGGAGAGGGTGTGTCAAAAAAAACAAGTACACTCGAGCACGGAAATCTCGAACAAGTCGGGATCGGGCCTATTTGTTCGAGTTTTCTATGTTGAGTATTTTACAGAGGATATGAGGGGGGTAAATGTGGGTCGTCTTGATAAAAGTCATATTATAATGATAACTCTCCGTTATTGTGAACTCTGTCAAGATTCGATAGTGTGATAATTCAATTTCCTTATCTCGGCCATCTTTTACAAAATTATGAAGACAGTTTTCACTGGTGTTGCGTTTAGTGCGTCTTGTTCAAGTTCAATTACAGAAATGGAATGACAATTCCCACTGCGTGCTTGATAAAAAGTCAAAGCAGCATATCGCATTGTGGATTACACACTCAGCACGCAACGTCATTACCTATGAATCCGGTACCTAAAATCACTACTATCACTCCTCACTTAACAACACCCTCTTACCCATAGCAGGCTAAAGAGAGAGGGAGTGCATTGGTCTCACCCCACCTTCCCCACCCCTCATTGTTTGTATCATACCGATCCTCGACCGCTGTATAAACGTAACACACCATTCCCAACTCACTTACGCCGCAGTCGTTTAAGTGTAACACACCTTTTCCAAGCGACACGGGCATCAGTTGTAGAAACGTAACACAGACCCGACCTTGATTCAGTAAAAATTCCATTGTGTTCTTTATGAAATAAAAGCCGAAGTTTGATTGGTTGATATTATTAGTTTCAGCCAATCAGCAAACAGTTTATTTAAGCTGTTTGGGTTGAGTATGAAATAGTTTTTGACGTATGAAATGACGCGATCAAACCCGAGTGACGCTATATGTTAGCTACGTCATTCAAACGTGCTAGGCAAGTACTGGGAACCGGTCGTTATTTCCGGTTGACCCCAATGCGGTACTAGAGTTAATATGTAACAGTTACTGCCTAAGGTAATCACTGCCAAGTCTCCCATCCCTGCGATACTGGTCATTTATTTGTGATGGTACTGGCACCTCAGATTAAGTACCATTAAGTGAGGTACTGATGGAGTCATGGGTGGTATGCTGGTGCTGGTCAAACATGCTTCGCAATTCCCTCTCAGTTCAGCATGCACACACACACGCATGCGTAACACTTTAACTGACACTTAGCGCTACGAGGAGAGCAATGGCATCTTTAGTTTCCGTTCAACACAAACAATTCGCGAAAAATAAATTCAATCACTGCAAGGGAAAGTCCGGTTTGTACGAGATTTCCGTGTTGGCCCCAGAAAGTGTTTGAGATTTATGTGTTGCCAATACTAACAAAATAGAGGGATTAAAACGGGAAATTGTATTGAGTTTGAGATTTCCGTGATTTCGAGATTTCCGTGCTGAAGTGTAGTGTTCTAAAATATAATGAAAACGTCAGTACACCAGTATATTCTGCAAGATCTCGTTGAAACTAAAACCACCCCTGATAATAGGAGTTGTTTGCAGGAAGCCAGGCAATGGCATTGAAACATCAAATGAAATATGTGACGTCATCAAACAAGTTGCTCAAGATTACAACAAATTAGTGATCTGGATTGCATGTGATTTTAACCTACCTGACATAAATTGGAACAACGGCACTGTCAATGAGAGTCAGTATTCCCAAAACCTAAAACAACCTTTATCTTGATACTGTGTCAGATAGCAGTCTGCAACCAGTGATCAAAGAAAGCACAAGAAATATCTAATTACTAGATATATTCCTCACGAACCACCCATCGTATGTGGAAGTGTCTATTTTACCAAGGATCAGTGACCACGATGCTGTGCAAATTGACAACAGAATCAAACCAAAATGAATGTGACCAGTGAAGAAAAACATCTTTTTATGGAAACAGGCAAATATCATTAACATGGAACAAGACACTTGGCAATTTGCTTCTGAATTTATGGCAAATATCACACCTGATACTGATATATGTGAACAATGGGATTTTTTTTTCCCACCCAATATGGAAACTATAATGATTGACAATGTACCCCAGAAAACTACAGCATCCAAAATCTACAAACCAGGGATTAATACGAAAACTAAATGACTTAGAAAGAAAAAGAAAGTATTCTTGAAAGAAATAACAAACACTGACCGTGATAACAACAATTTTAAGCAAGTCAAAGTGGAAACAAAGAGAATGCAGGAAAGCACACTGGGACTATGTAAATGACATTGTAAATGATCACTCAAATAGCAATAAAAAAACTATGGTCTTATATTAAAGGAAAGAATAGAAACAACACAGGAGTTACCCCCCTGAAAGACAGCCAGGGAACATTCCAAGCAGACCTCAAATTATAAGCAAATATGTGCCACCAATGACAGACATACATATATCAGATATATATATCAGGGTGTGACAGAGCTCTTTCATAACATCAAAGAAAAAAAGCAACGGGCCCGATGAAGTTACCTGCCAAGCTACTAAAATGTGCCAATCAAATATCACCAGTATTGACTTTAATGTTCCAGAGTTCAATCAAACAAGGGAAGGTGCCTCAGGTGTTGGAGGAAGCAAGAGTATCTTCATTATTCAAAAGGCATTTGATCAGGTCCATCACCATACTCTGGCTATTAAACTGCGGAGATATGGAATCATAGTAACACACACGACTGAGTAATGGATTTTCTTTCTAACAATAAACAAGTCTGAATTGAAGGTGCAATCTCAGGATCAGCTCCAGTACTATCAGGTGTGCCCCAAGGTAGCATTCTGGGTCCCTTTTGTTCCTTATCTACATCAATGATTTGCCTGAAAGATTGTCGCCAAAAAACTCAACTGAGACTATTTGCGGATGACAGCCTTTTGTACAGAGCTATAAGACAAGAAGGAAGACTCAGAAATTCTTCAGGGGGACCTTGATAACCAACAGTTATGGGTAAATGACCATTTCATGGAATTTCACCCACAAAAATACTAAGTTCTGAAAATTACCAACAAAAGGAAAATAATACCATCAAAGTATACAATGCGTAACAGCACGCTAGAAGTAGTCACCAAAGCACAATTTCTCGCTCGGGAGTAACGATAAATAATTGCCTGACCTGGAAAGACTACACAGTGCAACCATGCAGAAAGGCAAACGCCACCCTGGGATTCTTGAGGAGAAACCTCTTCGACTGCAAAGAAAATATATTTTACAAAGGCCAGAAAAAATGGATCAGGTTGCCATTACGGGATATCCAACCGAACAATAGGAAACCTGGCAAATTAATGTTGCCACAATATGGAGTGTGCAGCCATCTTCACTTATTATTTGCTCATTCTTTCTTCTTCTCTCATAATGTTTTTTTCTTTCTTTTTAAACATTTATTAATTAATATTTTTTTGTTATTGTTCATTTCATCTCCACATCAGCTTCATGTTTTATATTTTTCATTTATTGGTCATTATATTCATTATATTATTTGTTACAGGTGAAATAGAACAACATATCAAGTTGCTGAAGGAAACGGCACCTGAACTGTTGTCCATTGTGGAGATAAAACGGGGGAAGTTTGTCAAGCTGGACAAAAACGTTGACATTTCAGCTATTGCAGACAGAATCAACAATATAGTCAAAGCAAGCAAGTGAAGCCAACAATCATCAAACATCTATTATTGCCCAGCTCTAACGGGAGATCTCAAAAGTTTATATTGCTAATAGTTATCGAAATGAAAAATCTTTTCTTTCGTTTACTGTAGTTAGGGATTTTCCAATTTTTAGAGATTTACTATGAAATGAAGTCAACATATATAATATGCTTCTATTATTGACATGATTTCAATAAAATTGTAAATTTTCCTCATACTCAGTGATATTAAGTTGCTAGTTGAGACTCAAAACCCTTCTCGTATTTAAAACCCATTAATACATCACTTAAAAATCCAGGTCTTGTCCATAAGTTATAAGATCTTGAAATGTCAAGAAAATCCCCTCAAACAAATGACTTGCCAACTTTCGAGATTTCCTGATATTTGTTATCATTTCCTGATTTCCCTAATTTCCAACTATTTTCCCAATTTTAAAATATTTTATTGTTCCAGAAAAACTACCATCATCGTTGGCATCATCATCATCATTTCAATCCGAGATGTGCCCTAATTTTTTCTGAAAAGTTGGAGAGTCTGCTAATATTTCTGTCCTTAATTTCTTATTTTTTCAGATAGCTGGACCATACTTTGTTCATGACTTTTAGGTAGCTTTCTACTCATCACAATTATGTGCATTTTTTTGTGACACGTAGTACTTTTTGGTAACAGCAAGTGTATTAAAGTAAAGGATGTGGAGAATTTGATTTCTTTCTGGGTTACACTTGATAACACATTAGGAAAAAAATTTGTTTTGTTCTTTTAATACAATTTACTAATTTTTCATGTCAGTTGCATACAATAATGCATGTGCATACCCTTGGTGCTCTTCAAATATGTATCGTCTTTAAGCCTAAATAAAATATTTACCAACATGTCATCTTGTTCAGTTGGTGAAATACCTAATATAACTATGGAAAACTCAATGTTACTGAAGTTTTCACACATAGCCCAGGGTTCTTTTTCATTTTAGCAGATCAGGTAATGACCATTTTACGGTTTTGACAAGGCCAATTTTCTCAAATTTGTTCTCATTGCAATCCAGTTAAGTGCTTTGGTTGACTCGACTCTTGTCAAAAGATTATAAGAGCGCCTTAGATATTTGTGTCTTGTCCTACACGTTCAATGTTGCAGTCAGCATGGGGCTACTCTCTGTAAAGCACATTGATTGGAAGTTAAACTACATTAACTGGGTGGGGATCCTGACCTCCCATAGCGGGCAGGGAGGTACATACTGTGTCTTCTATCCCCTTATATCTGTTTTCCAACATGCTTTCTGTCTTTGTCTTGGAATGAGATTGCTTGGTTTTTTCCTGGCCCTGGTCGGAGTCCTGGCTGGGAGGGAAACAGTCAAATGCATAGTTATTGTTTTGTGAGATGATATTTTTTTCCTTGTAAATCATCTCTCTGTTGTGTATTATTATTATATTTATTTTGAATGTATAATGTAAGCATTTGAGTGTATTCCTCTTTGCTGGATTTTGTGCTTGTGTCCAGATGAGACTTATAGGTGATCTCAAACTAAGTACATTGGTGATATGCTCTTGGAATCTACATCTGATCCCTATTTGTTCGCAGTTCCCCTTTGTCTTACTTTCTCTTGGGTGCTTTAATTGTAATTCTAGAACTTTTTACTATCCCATTTTCTTCCTTTTTACTGGCGCTGATATAACCTAAACGTGTTGCAAGCGCCGTAAAACCCTTAAAAACAAACAAACAAAAAACTACATTAAAGCTTGTGTTTTAGTTTTGAGTCATACAATTGTGATTTTCAATCACAATATACTTCTGACCTCCCATAGTGGGCAGGGAGGTACTTATGGTGTCTTCTATCCCCCTACATCTGTTTTCTAACTTGCTTTCTGTCTTTGTCTTGGGATGAGATTACTTGGTTTTGTCCTGGCCCTGGCTGGATATCCTAGTTGGGAGTGAAACAGTCAAATGTATAGATAGTATGCGCTTGGCTAAGGAGCTCACAACATTGCCATCGGGAAGTATAATGGACCAACACACAAAGCTATGTGTAACCTTAAACGTTTATAGTCTGGTTAATACAGTTTAGTGAGAATTACTCATAAATGCGGATGGCAAAAGACAATAGCAAAGACATGAGTGACGTCAACTTCATTCTATCTATAGTTAGAGTTTTGGGATATGATATTTATTGTCTTGTAAATCATCTCTTTTATGCACTGTATTATGTTTTGTTATATATTAATATTATATATGATTTGTAAACATTTGAGAATATTCCTCTTAGTTGGGACCTGTGCTTGTGTCTGGATGAGACTCAGGTGATCTCAAAATAATTTGATAGTGTGCTCTTGGAATCTGCATCTGTTTCCTATTTAAACCAATTCCCCTTTGTCTTACCTTTTCTTGAGTGCTTTAATTGTAATTATAGGACTTTTTACTATCCTATTTTCTTCCTTTTTACTGTCGCTGATATGACCTAAATGTGTTGCAAGCGCCGTAAAACCCTTAAAAACAAACATATATACTTTTTTCATTATACTTTTCTTATACTCAAGATTTTCTTTCTGTCTCTTTTCATCTTTAGTCTTTGGTGTCAGATTTCAAACGGTATTCTGTACTTAAGACATTAGATTCTATTGTTTCTATGCCTGGTTAAAACTATGAAGTAGCATATCATTTTTGATAAAAATTTAAGATTATTTTCAATGGCAATTTTTATGAATAATTTTACACCATTATCATGAAAATACTTTCCTACTGCTCAATATTTTACAAGATCTGAAACTGATGTCTGCAGTAATTTTTAAACCATTTATTTATATATGCATGTATGTTTGTTGATAAAAATATGACTGGTTGGGCAATCGTAATAAATAAATCAATAATATAGTTTTTTGTCTTATTTTCATCTATTTTACGTTAGCATTTCAATTTACTGCAGGTTGCAGTAATGGAAAAACTCTCACTCTCAGGGCTGGAGAGTATGTCTGGCCCTTGGGTCAATCTGACCTCTATCGTGCGTCGTCTTGTCTTTTCACCCCTCCCATAGTTGGCAGGGAGGTACATGCTGTGTCTTCTATCCCCCCATACCCGTTTCCCAATTGTTTCCTGTCATTGTCTTGGAATGAGATTACTTAGTTTTGTCCTGATCCTTGCTGGAGCTCCTTGGCTGGGAGGGAAACAGTCGAATGTATAGTTATAGTTTTGGGAGATGATATTTTTTTCCTTGTAAATCATCTCTCTGTTATGCATTGTATTATGTTTAGTTTACATATCATATTATATGATTGGTAAACATTTGAGTGTATTCCTCTTAGTTGGGACCTGTGCTTGTGTCTGGATGAGACTTTTAAGTGATCTCAAACTAAGTACATTGGTGGTATGCTCTTGGAATCTACATCTGATCCCTATTTGTTCCCAGTTCCCCTATGTCTTACTTTTTCTTGGGTGCTTTAATTGTAATTCTATAACTTTTTACTATCCCATTTTCTTCCTTTTTACTGGCGCTGATATAACCTAAATGTGTTGCAAGCGCCGTAAAACCCTTAAAAACAAAAACAAAACGTCTCTTCACCCCTTCCCTGTATGTTTTCATCCTATTGTGCTGCCAGTAGCCTTGAATGATTCCAATATTCTATATTCCAGCTTACATTGTAGGAAACATTTAATTTTTACTGCCGCTAAAATGGCCTAAAAATGATGCAATGTGCCTTGGAACCCTTAAAAACAAACGAACCCAAATTTCTTTTGTTTTTGTTTTTAAGGGTTTTACGGCGCTTGCAACACATTTAGGTTATATCAGCGCCAGTAAAAAGGAAGAAAATGGGATAGTAAAAAGTTCTAGAATTACAATTAAAGCACCCAAGAAAAAGTAAGACAAAGGGGAACTAAGAACAAATAGGGATCAGATGTAGATTCCAAGATCATACCACCAATGTACTTAGTTTGAAATCACCTACAAGTCTCATCCAGACACAAGCACAAAATCCAACAAAGAGGAACACACTCAAATGCTTACATTATACATTCAAAATAAAAATAATAATACATAACAGAGAGATGATTTACAAGGAAAAAAATATCATCTCCCAAAACAATAACTATGCATTTGACTGTTTCCCTCCCAGCTAGGACTCCGGCCAGCACCAGGACAAAACCAAGTAATCTCATTCCAAGACAAAGACAGAAAGCATGTTGGAAAACAGATATAAGGGGATAGAAGACACAGTATGTACCCCCCTGCCCGCTATGGGAAGTCAGCAAATTTCTTTTACATCCGTCATCGGATGAATGTCCAGTCATATCAGGCGTACCACAGGGAACAGTGCTAGGGCCCATGCTATTTCTTTGTTTCATCAATGACCTACCTTTACGAGTAAAATCTCAGATTAGGTTATTCGCCGATGACTCTAATATACCGACCAATAAAATCTGCAAACGATCAAAAATTGCTACAAGAGGACTTGAATAGTCTCGAACAGTGGGCTAATGATTGGGGAATGAAATTTAATGCAAACAAATGCTACATCCTCAGCACAGCTAAAAAGTACAATGAGACCTACAAGTTAAACAACACCGTCCTGAAACAGTCGACGATAACCCATACCTTGGCATCAAAGCACTTGAAATGGGGGAAACACATTAACAAAATAACCCAAAAGGCAAGCTGCACCCTCGCGTTTCTCCGTCGAAATCTTAGCCACGCCCCAACGTCATGCAAACAAAACGCCTACCTCGCACTTGTGAGATCACAATTGGGATACGGAGCAGTTGCTTGGGACCCCAACCTGAAAGAGGATATTCAAAAACTTGAGAGAGTCCAGAGACAAGGCGCCCGGTTCATAACTGGGAACTATAAGTGCAGAACCCCAGGATGCATGACAAAAATGTTAGAAGAAAGAAACCTCATCAACCCATCTGTCATTCATGTTCAAGATTATAACAGATCAAATACCCTCAATAAAGGCAGACTCCTTTTTCACGCCACGACCAAACAAAAGAAAAATCTGAGCACTCACTTTTGCCAACCACATAACCGAAAACCCCATTGAGAGATACGCCACAAACAATTGGAACTGCTTCAAAATCCCACAGACAAGAACACAAAACTACTGAAATTCTTTCTTCGTTAGAAATTAGAACTATCTCGGAGTGGAATGGGCTAGATGACCTGGTCATCATGGCACCACACCTAAACGATTTCAAGGTCTGACTGACATGGGCCCGCGCCCAATGAGGACGCCGCTGGAATACAACCAGACCATTGGTTTCTTCAGCGCCAACCATACAGATACAGATACAGATCCTGTTCCCCCATCTTACACATCCAATCCCTTCAATGAACTAATTTTGGGCTGGGGTTCGAGCTCCCATGTAGGCGGAGAGGGCACTCTTGCTAACAGTCTGGGTGGGGTTCCTGGCCACCCATTGTGGGCAGGGTGGCACTTACTGTGTCTTCTATCGGTCAAATGCATAGTTTTTGTTTTGAGAGATGATATTTCTTTACTTGTAAATCATCTCTCTGTTATGTATTATTATATTTAATATTTGTTTTTGTTTTGAAGGGTTTTACGGCACTTGCAACACATTAAGGTCATATCAGCGCCAGTAAAAAGGAAGAAAATGGGATAGTTTTTTTTTGTTTTTTGTTTGTTTGTTGCTTTAGGTCTCTTCCAACACAATTGAGGTTATATGAGAGACCGCTGAAACAAAAAAACAAGCAATCTAACAAAAATAGTACAAATGTAAATCAAAATCATAACCTAAAGATATCATAAGCTAAATTATAAATAACCAAGAACAAACAGGCAGAAGATTTACAGAAAAAAAAATATCCCCTGTCAAAAATACAATCACAAACCAAAGAAGCAGGATAGGCTAGTAAAGAGAAGAAGAAACGACATCATTATCGGATCGTACACCCATGCGAACATCATAGGTATACGATTCAAGGGTGATGCTCCCATCCAACCACCCGGAAAATGGGATAGTGATAAGTTCTAGAATTACAATTAAAGCACCCAAGAAAAAGTAAGACGAAGAAGAATTGGATCAAATAGGGAACAGATGTAGATTCCAAGAGCACACTATCGAAGTACTTAGTTTGAGATCACCTAAAAGTCTTATCCAGTCACAAGCACAGGTCCCCACTAAGAGGAATACACTCAAATATTTACAAATCATATATAATATGTAAATAAAACATAATACATTACAAAACAGAGAGATGATTTACAAGGAAAAAATATCATCTCCCAAAACTAACTATACATTTGACTGTTTCCCTCACACCAAGGGTATCCGGTCAGGACCAGGACAAAACCGAGTAATCTCATCCCAAGACAAAGACAGAAAGCTAGTTGGAAAACAGATATTGGGGGATAAAAGACACAGTAAGTACCTCCCTGCCCACTATGGGAGGTCAGGATCCCAACCCAGTAAAATTTGTTATTCTGAATGTATCATGTAAACATTGTGTATTCCTCTTTGTTGGATCTTGTGCTTGAATCCGGATGAGACTTATAGTTGATCTCAAACGATGGCGATTAAAAAATTCAAGATTAATATGAAAAAGCACCCAAAATATAAGGAAGATAAAGGGGACCGGTTCAAATTGGGAACTGAGGTGGATTCCTAGAGCAAACTATCAATGTAATTATTTTGAGATCAACTAATAGTCCCATCAAAACACAAGCACAGAATCCCATGAAGAGGAATACACTCAAATGTTTATAAAATATTATATTTAAAAAAAAAACCCAACTAGATCAGCACTTAACAGAGAAGATTTACAAGGGAAAAAAATATATTCCAAAACGAATTATTTGACCTATTTGACAGTTTCCCTCTCCAGTCTGGGCCAGGACAAAACAAAGTAATCTCTTCCCAAGACAAAAGACAGAAAGCACATTGGACATAGTGGAATAGAAGAAATAGCAAAGGTGACCTCCCTGCCTACCTTGGGAGGACAAAACGCCCCCTCCATCTGGACCAATTTTGTAATGAAAGCAGAACGTCATTTGTTTTTAAGAGTTTTACGGCGCTTGCAACACATTAAGGTCATATCAGCGCCAGTAAAAAGGAAGGAAATGGGATAGTAAAAAGTTCTAGAATTACAATTAAAGCACACAAGAAAAGGGTAAGACTAAGGGGAATTGGTTCAAATAGGAAACAGATGTAGATTCCAAGAGCACACTATCAAAGTACTTAGTTTGAGATCACCTAAAAGTATCATCCAGACACAGGCACAGGTCCCAAGAGGGATAAAGTTTTTTGTTTTTAAGGGGTTTTACTGCGCTTGCAACACATTTAGGTTATATTACTATTAGCGCCAGTAAAAAGGAAGAAAATGGGATAGTACAAAGTTCTAGAATTACAATTAAAGCACCCAAGAGAAAGGAAGACAAAGGGGAACTGGGAACAAATAGGGATCTGAAGTAGATTCCAAGAGCATACCATCAATGTACTTAGTCTGGGATCACTTATAAGTCACCTGGACACAAGCACAAGATCCAACAAAGAGAAATACACTCAAATGCTTACATTTCATTATACATTTAAAATAACAAATCTAATAATATATAACAGAGAGATGGAAAAAAATATCTCCCAAAACAATAACTGCATTTGACTGTTTCCCCCTCAGTAAGGCCAACATGCCGGGGCCAGGACAAAACTAAGTAATCCCATTCCAAGTCAAAGACAGAAAGCAAGTTGGAAAACAGATATAGGGGGATAGAATACACAGTAAGTACCTCCCTGCCCACTATAGAAGATCAGGAACCGCACTCAGCAAACAGAAACGAACGTGTCATCATTATAGTTATAGTATTATGGTGTTTATTTACATTTTACATAAGGTAACAACTGAGTGTGGGACAAAGATCATCAAACATGGCATGGGTTCAGTCAATTAGACATGGATCATTTGGACACTACACAGTACCCACATTGCTCATCATCAAATATTTATAAACAAAATAAATATAGATAAAATGTTCAAATAAAAGCTACGATATCCATTTATGGACATATTATCTTTGAGTGAGGCTGCAATGATCACTGTTTTGGTTTATATGTAACACTTCACGAAAACAAAATGGATTCCCACAACATTCGATTACAAATTACTTATAGGTCTTGCATACAAAATGAACAACGTTCTGACACAAAACGGTCTACTTGTAATTCTAAATCAAAATCCTTTCCTTACAAGGCAAAATTCCAGATTCTTACTACTATCTCGAAATTGACCTTTGTAAAAAGAAATTATAAGTCTTAATAATAGTACACCAATATGGCAGTTTAAGAATATTTGAAAATAACAGAAGGTGCATAATATTGAAATGAAAGATAATATTTTCAACAAATACAGACCCGTCACAGGCTAAAAAAAACATTCAATCATGTATATTCTACATCTTTGCAAAGAATGCGATTAAAAAAAAAAAATCAGTGTAAATCAAACTAACATATCATTTTTAATACGAATCATTCCAACAAAGTCTGGTAGTTCAATCTGGATACACATTTTCACTAAAACGTAAAGTGGAAAGCAAAAATATTTTTACCATTCTTTCGAGTATGGGGTGGTGCAAATTCCAAACATATATATATTTATATCCCATTGCTTCAAAGCAGTATAGTATTATGTCGGGGTTATTTTGATGCAAAAAAAAAAATTAAAAATTTTAATGTCAAAAATATTATAATTAGTTTCAGCTTATGTTTTATTAAATAAGAGAAAATGGATATGAATTCTTTAATGTCAAAAACTGAAAGCTCACATTTCAACCAATCACTTCAAATTTAAAATCTCTTTTTGACTTCTGGTTCACCTTGACATAAAATACAGGTTTGCGGCAATGGGTCACATATCGTCCTAAAACAAATAGCCAGAGTAAGATTTTATAGTTATGGTAATCATAAAATTACAAAACTATCAATCATTTCATTTGTACAATGAGTACCACATAGAGCAGTGGCTCTAAAAGCCTTGGTTAATTAATATCCAAAGACAGATTTTATAGACATGTTTTTGTTTGTTTTTAAGGGTTTTACGGCGCTTGCAACAAATTTAAGTAATATAAGCGCCAGTTAAAAGGAAGAAAATGGGATAGTCAAATGTTCTAGAATTACAATTAAAGTACCCCAGAAAAAGTAAGTCAATGGTTCAAATAGGAAACAGATGTAGATTCCAAGTGCACACCAAAAATGTACTTAGTTTGAGGTCACCTAAATGTCTCATCCTGACTCAAGCACAGGTCCCCACCAAGAGGAACACACTCAAATGTTTACAAATCATAATCCCATAAAACTAAAAACAATACAGTGCATAACAGAGAGATGATTTACAAGACAAAAAATATCATCTCCCAAAACTCTAACTCTACATTTGACTGTTTCCCTCCCAACCAGGGCCCAGGACAAAACCAAGTAATCTCATTCCAAGACAAAAACAAAAATAGGGGGATAGAAGGCACAGTAATTGCCTCCCTGCCCACTATGGGAGTTCAGAAGCCCCTCCCAGTTTTATAGATACAGCAATTACAGAATTATAAATAGTTTCCCTGGGACAATGAGTGACGCATAGAGAAGTGGCTCTAAAATCTGTGGTCAATTGTCACTGCAGCGTGGAACTTTCAATGCAATTTCCAGCTTTTGTGTCTCCCCCATCACAATATTAGATTGAAGTGAAACGTGCCTGAGCTTGGAGGCAATGTCATTTCATCTCACTTTTCATAATCGTAGCCGGCAACTTCCAGGTAATATATTGTATGTTATGGTTAAGTATGGCAAAATGAAATTGAAAATAATAGGAGTCCTTTGTAAAAAAAGAAAGAGGCATTGATCACACATACTAGTAAGGCACACAAAGAATTATACCACAATAGCAGGGGTGGAGGACATGGGAGAAGAAAACATTAAGTAACAGGCAATGAAGCAGAGCTGGTAGACAAATTAAAAAAAATCAAACGACAGACGAGTAGATTTATATATTCTGCTGTGCAAAGGTAGAGTAACATATTGACATAACAATGATTTCTGCATTAATGGCATAAATCACACGTTACTAAAACCAATCATGTGTGAAAGACAGGGTACCATGTCTGAAGCCAAATTGTGTTTTTCCACTTGTTAAGAATACCCAATACTGTACTTTAAGATGTCAAGAATTTTTCAGGTTTGTTTCATAAAAAGTGTAGATACATCACTTTTCCTTTGGGTAGTCTTCAATTCTGCTTTAAAATAAAAACTGATAGATAATTTTTCTGGTTTTGAATGTAAAATTTATTTTACAGGCATGGAAAAAGAGAGATTTTTACTTTCGTTTATTTATCTATTTTTTTCAGAACGTGTTCATATCCCTAGATCTATACCATTCCCGTTAATTAATTTCACTACTATTTCATTATGGGTTTCAATTGATAAAATGTGCAGAAATAATTTGATTCGAGTGAGATCTTACAAATTCACAATTCACCTGGTGAACATTGACCATGACAATATTAAAATGTAAACATACAAATAGCATACCTGTTGTCATCAACTAAAAATAAAATGATCTGTACAACCCACTAAGTTTCAATGACGAACTATAAAAAAGAAATAAAACCATAAATCCGCTGATGATTTTATGAAGAAAGAAAAACATGTCATACTGAATTCTTGGAATAATTGCAGCACATTTTATGCTGTTTTTTCTTCCTTCTTAAAACTTGCAATAAAATAACTGATGTCCTTTCTAAAAAATAAAAGAAAAAAGTGGATAAAAACCCAACGGATGCTTATATGAAAGAGATGACTAGGTTAGTGAAATTGAAATAAAACTTAAATCTGTACATTTTACATTTTAAATTGAGGACAAACTAATCTTTATTTTAAAATTATCATGTGACAATTGACATAAAATTTACAATTTACAAGTATTAAAAACATGACTGATAAAATTCTAATAAATGTTTGAATAAAAGAAAGAAAAAAGTAGTCATTTATAAATCATTAATAATGAGGGTTTTAACTGGTGTCCATGTCGAATACATTCCTTATCTGAGCAGATACATGCAGTCTTTTTTATTTATAAGAAAAAAATTCATATTCACTTAATGTTTACCAAAAAAAATAATAATTTTTAAATCATATTTTAAATCAAAAAAATAAAACAAAAAACAGTTGAATTCAGTTATATAGTAAGAATAATTAATAATCATTTTCTTTCATTTGTATTTTCTTTAAAGGTGCTTTAAAAAGTAGTCATGAAATGCCATTCACCGGTTGTAGATTCAATTTAAGGCAATATTCTTAATCAAGTGTTCATGAAGCAAAATACGATCGTGGTAGTCTAAAAATTAATCCAATTTCCTTCTCCGCTGTTAAAATCACTCATCCCAATCGCTGTCCAAAATAAAATAAATAAATAAATAGATAAAGATAAAAATCAATGACAAAAAAGAACATGTGGTTTTGCATCATTTCTGACACTGTCTGTAGAAGATAAATAAATGATATAAGTGAATCAATTAAATTATGTACAGACTAAAACAAACAACAATTGCAACACTATACATATGTACACACACTCTTTCTGACACTCAGTTATCAACCTATTTTTCCTTTCAACAGGAAAAAGAAAATCTAATACTAATAGATTACCTCTTTTGGTCTAGGTCATATTCAATACACTTCACCATTAAAATAGTGAGATTGATTGTATTTCAACTAATAATTTCTCAAAAAATCCATCTCTTTTATTACAACAGTTAACTTTCTTTTCATCAAGAGAACAGTAAGAGCAATGCCGCTCCAATTTCAATGGTGCCCAAGTCATTTTGCATTTACTGCTTTTTTGGTGAAAAAGATAATTTATTTTGGTTTGTTTTTTTAAGGGTTTCACAACGCTTGCGACATATTTAGATTATTTCAGCGCCAGTAGGAAAGAAAAAACGGGACAATCAACAAATTCTGGATTTATGATTAGAAGCACACGAGAAAAGGTAAGACAAAGGAGAATGGTTCAAATAGGGAACAGATGTAAATTCCAAGAAACACTTAGATTGAGATCACCTAAAAGTCTCATCCAGACATAGCACAGGATCTCACTTATGGAAATAAAATCAAATGCTTATAAATCATTATATATTCAAAACAAAAAATATGCATTTGATTTTCTCTACCTGCTAAGGATTCCCGCCTGGACCGAGAACTTAATAATCTCAACTCAGAACAAAGACAGAGCAATATGGAAAAGAACAACAGATATAGGAGGATAGAAGACACAGCAAAAGTGAACTTTCCACCACATTCTGTGTAAGAGAATAACAAAATCAATTGATTTGGTCCTCACCAAAACAAACCGCCAAACAAAAGAAACTGAAAATGAGATGAAGGTCTTGGTTACAAGACAATGATAGAAATGTACAAATTTGAAAACTTTAAACATCTTATTCATTTCTTGTTATATTTTATATTGCTAAAGTAGTAATGGTAGATAATGGAACAAAATCCCACAATAATAATCAATCGCTTGAAATTCAAGGATGAGTATCTCAAAGAAAGGTACCATAAATTTGTTGCATGGTTCGATATGTCAAATTCAAAGAAATCAATATAATTTCATTACTCTCTTTCTATTTACCATTTATTCAATAATCTGAAACTATCTGGAAACAAACACTGTGAATATTGCTGTTTGAGGCTAAAAAATATTTCAAGAAAATCAACACAAAACACAACACCATATAAAATCAATAATTTGGCTTTTGATATACATGTTTCAATCAACATTCATAACATCTCTTTTAAATAAATACACTTAGCCTATGGCAAGCAAATAGATATTGATATTGGGAATGAGACTTTCTGGAAACAAAAAACTGTGAATATTTCTGTTTGCAGCTGTGAAATGTTTCAAAAAAATCATTGATAAAGTTCAAATTTTTAATCTTAACGCAGAACTGACACAAGAATGAATGAAATAATCATATATCCTTTTATAATGACACTTGAAACATTTAAGCTCAAATTCAACTTCATCAATGATTTAACTCTTTCTTTTTAAAACTCAGGGAAATAAAATAGTATGGTACATTGTAAAAATAAAATGTCATTGCATTCATGGTAACATCGTACTTAACAGGTCTGATACTAGAACCATGAATTCGCTGCACAATAAACGAATGAATATGATGAGTCATAAGATAGAATCTGATTTTTCTACTTGAAGTAGGTACTTTCAACCACAGTATTACAGTGAAATGAAGTCAACATTAACAATTCCACTTTTTACACTGTCTTTTATGTACATTTAACGAATATTTAAAATAAAAACAAACAACAAATTAGAATTCTTAAAGCCCAGACAAATCAAATAACAATTTTCCCTTTAATGTTTTACATGTGTGATTATACATCTAATGATGAGAAAGAATTTATAAAATTTTGTTTACTGTTGACTGGTTGAAGTCAATTTAGACTATTAAACATTGCCTGTTAAAAATAACTCCCAAGAAAGCATTAAATAATCATCCTAAAGTCAAGAAATAATTCTTTTTTTGTGTGTGTGTTCTTCTCATTCAACAAATAAATAAAAATGAGACCAGTTCTGTGTAATGATTAGCAACGCATAAATGCTGCCTGAAACTATGAATCCTGGAAGAAAGAAAAAAACAGAGTACCTAAAGCATCAATGACACAAATCAAAACATGAATAAGTATTGCCAATGCTCCAAACAATTACATTTAAGGGAACAAAATAAAGAAATAAATGAGATTTATTTTAAAAATTCTTATTACAAATACATAGTATTTGTTTTTGTTCCTTCATTTTGTCCTGGTTTTAACATACAATTGTTTGCATTTTCAGTGTTGCCGATTCAGGAGGAAAAAATTTCCTGAGTTTTTACAAGAATTGACCCCAATCTGAACTCCAAAAAAAAAAAAGACAATACGTATTTACTTTTTTCCATTTAACGGGTGATCAGGTGATAGGAAATATACAGAGGTTATTTAACATACTGAATTCCATAAATATATGGAAAATCGGCAACTTGAATTTTGTAAGGGGAAATGGGAATTGATCCATTTTCTCCCATGATTTGTGCAACTGAAGCTTCATACCATCCTTATTTTATTCTCTCTTTAATGATTAACATCTTTAACCCAGATATGGCAGTCATAAAAAGGCCCAGTTCTTCTCATTGGCAATGTAAGCCTCAATGGCGTGCTGACAATCCACAGACAACCACCTCTCCAACAAGAGGTTACATTCAGTCTCATTGGTCAACTCCATCTTGGTGCGGTAGTGACTTCGAATCAACAACTTGGTTGCCTCCAAAGCCTGGAAGAAAAGATTATTTTAAAAATTACATTTAAAAAACAAACAGGACAGATAGAAGCGGAGGATGAAATCAGGAAGAGAGGGCGGGAGATTTAGAGGAGACAAACCATGTGAGATCATCACAGGTCTGGTTTAGAGTCACTGATGCCAAATATTTGAAATGAATCTGTAGAAGGCAATGACACCTGAAAGAGCTGAAGATGATGGCGCAGGTTTAAGAATTATTTTTTTTCTTTCACAAAGGACATTAGGAGAAGTAAGAGGGGTGGGTGTTTACTTTATTACCTTGATTTTTTACCTTGAAGCAAGATCATTTTCTTTCAAAATCCTAATTTTCCCCATTATTAATCTGATTTTAAAAGCAAGGATGAAAATTTACATGGTGTGATTAGTAATAAAGGTGCGAACCAAGAAGCAAGAGTTGTATCACAATTACTGCTAAACTTGTGACAGTGGTAAGGTATAGAATTAGCTAGACTGAAATAAAATCCTGCCTGTCAAGGTTTATTGATTCAGATTTCTTCATTTATGACTTAAAGTTAAAGATCATGATATTTTCTACAAGATGTTGGAAAGGTGAACTTATTCTCTTGTTAAAACTTAGTCTTAATTAAATGCAAATATTACTGGCTGAAAAAAGGATATGCCACAGATACGAGTGTTCGTCCCGTAAGTTGAGAAATTGTATCTGCAAATTGCAAAACAGTATACCTGACTTTAATGAAACTGACTCGGTTCAACTGTAGGCTGAGGCTCTAAAAGGACTGTAATAAAATCTTCCTCACCTTAGCAGACGATGCTGCCATGTTCTGTGCCCTTGGAATGACCTCCTGCATCATGAGAGTTGGCCAGAAGACTTGGGACACAAGACCCAGCTGATATGCCTCCATAGCTGTTATCTTTCGGCCTCCAAAAAGAAGTTCATTTGCCTGATGACAGTTTACAACACAGTAAATGAAACAAGCTAAAAGCACATAACATTCAATGCAATAATCAGGTTTTTTGAGTGTTTTTTTTTTCAAACATAAATTAACACTACCTGTACTACATTTAAACTGTACAGTGAGATTCTTAATTTCTCTAAAATCATAATTTTGTCCATTAATGCTATAAAGAAAACAAAAAGAAACACGAAAAAATAAATGACATTTCAACCCTTTGTCTTCATCATGGGACATTAGTTCCAAAAATAAAGTTATAAAATGAATACTGAGAGAAAAAAATAGCATCTACATTTATAGACATATAGCTATATATCATTTGTAATCTATCTATACCCTACCATCAATCAATTAAAAGAAAAACCTGCATAGTGTCTAAAATTGCACTTTTGCCACTGTCTTTTGTCCCATTATTCTTAATATTTAATATATACACACTTACAGATGGAAGTCCTAGGGTGTTGGGTAGAGTGAATGAGGAGCATCCTTCAGGCGTTTGTGATAGTTGTGAGTAAGGTAGATGGAATGAGGCCTTGTCGCTGGCATACACAACGTCACATAACAATAGCAATGACACGCCTAAACCGACAGCTGCCCCTGAGACAGCGGCTATGATGGGTTTGGGAAATGAGATGAAAGTCTTTGTCAGCTCCCTGGAGAATACAAAAAAAACAAAGAATGTAAAAAAATTGAGTACCTGATCTCCTGAATGCTGGAAAACTGTCAAATTTCCAACAATATCACTGACAATTGTTCATTTTTTCAGAAGAGATGAAGAACACAAGTTTAAGTAATTCCACATTTTAGTTGAATGAGTTCATTTATGTTCTCATTATTTTCTTTCCTCTCACTCCATAGATAAAAAACAACAAAAAAGGTAATGTGTGTGGGGGAGTGGGGGTAGGAGAAATAAACCAAATGTGAACCAACATGTTTTAAGGAATGTAAAAACAATAAAAAAAACAAGTGCATGAAGCCCCTAAATTGTAAGAAATCACAACCCTTAAAAGATTTTCCAAAGTTCAAACAGTGCTGAAGGTGACAAAAAGTTAAAAAGGAGGGAAATTTTTAACTAGTGCTTATACACCCCATTTTTAGTGCATTAACCCCCACCTTTAGAGCAAATGAGATTATAAATCATCATGACATTTTGAAGAGTGGGAAACTGCACCTGTATGTCCCACCAACTGCCAATACATTGATTTAAAATTATATTTTTTTTGGTTTTGGGGAGAGGGAGGCACGGCACAGAAAATCGTGCTGAAATTGAACATTTAGCAAAAAGCCCCGGTTTCTGTGATCTAGCCTGAACGACAGCACCACTTGCTGATTACAAGAGATAAAGCTGTCACTGAGTAATTAATTACCGCTGCAGGCGATTGAGTAAGGTTAGATCACTGTGTAGCAAAATTATGCATAAAACATGCATTTTAAAATTATTCTGTGACTAAATGTTCAAATTATGAGTCAGTTTTTCTTCAGTTTACTTAAAGATCCATCTTTCTTCTTTTAAATGAAGAAATTTCATCCAGAAATAAATTATTAAGGTTTGAAATAAAAAGGCACCTAAAATTAGAATTTTACCAAAAGTACATTGAATAAAATATTAATTGTATTAAAATGTCACCGTACAGATTTGATTTTTTTACGTTATGTGATAGTTAACATGTTCTATTTTATCATAGTCAAAACAGAATTGCCATTTAAGCGACGGTTATTGAGTTATGGTCATTTGAAGTGAAATCAGCTAAAATCCTTGAAAGTGAAAGAATGTCATGTTACTGAGTTACTGATAAAGTTAATAATTTGAATTATGTCTTTATATTTTGATGTGTAATCCGTAGCAGTCTATTAAAACCGCACATATCATAAAGCCAATGTTTATCACGGGTTCTCTATCATTTAAAAGACACCAACAATTGCTTCTTAATATTTATTTAGGACTGGTATATATCCCAAGTAACAACTGATCAAACAATACCAGCTATCAAATCCTGTGATTTGAACAAAAAAAAAACAAAAAAAAAACCATCTTTACAGCATCCGCGATAAATATTGGTACTTATAATTGTAAGATTAATACTCTGTCTTTATCCAAGTTAATAATAGTCAAATTCCACAGTGATATTTCCACTCGTTAACTTGTTGACATTTTCCTATAATATATGCATTACCAGTGATGTGGAGATTATTTCTGGCCCAAATCCTCAAACCCCACACCACCGATAGACTAGTGTCCGATCTAGAGGGTAACTAGTAACTAGTGATTTATATCGTAATACTACAGAAACAAGGATAAACTCCGACTCATGGACTCTTAATGACTATTATTTGCCTATATAAATCGAAAGGAAACTCTAATCTCTGGGGTGGAAAGAATGTCAAATGTAAAACGCCTTCAAAGACAACATTGCATCACAATGACCGACACTAACACGAGGGATGATTTTAAAAAGGAAGCAAAAGATTATATTTAACAGTAATCTTTATTATGCTCGGTGGATTATGCGATAGACTATAGAATCCGTTCATCAGTAACATTGTTTATTTATAATCAAATAAACATTGAATTTTCACTACAGCCGAAACTGCAATATCGGACAACATTGCTGGTAGAAAGCATTATTAAGTCAGTCATGCCACTATACTTTGCACTGTATTAAGAAAAAGCAACTCTCTTAACAAATTATTTTGGATTCAATGATCATTTCCTATTGATATGAAATTACACTACACTCTGCTATACTAGCCTACTTCGTGAAGAATGGATATTATTCAACTTAACAAGCATGTAACTTGGCTTTGGTGACTTAAATGAGCAAGAAATTTATAGCACTATAATTTGCATTCTCTTGTCTTTCTTTTAAACCAAAAAAATTTTTGGTCTACGGTGACATTATTTAAATATTTCACTTACATAACGTAACTTTTTATGGTCTTCTTACAATTTTATGTCTAAACTTATCTATGGTTTTAACGATCAACGGCGCAAAGGATTGTTATGAGTTTGGTATCATAATAAAATTTGATTTTATCTCGTTTTGTTCACACCTAAAACAATTCATTAACATAACATAATCTTAAAGTGTGCTTGATTAAAGACACCAATAAAATTGGCATATCGTTGAATAAAATGGTCAGTCAGAAGTGCTCGTACAGGTAGCACAATGAGGTCAGTCAGGGGTCAGGTAGTCGTCGAGGATAGAGATTAAATGACTTCGATTTTCAGCTAAATGTTTGTTCGTTCGGTGCCGTGGAGGGAGGGAGGAAATTACCTTTTCTTAAAAGAAGGAAATTCCTCCTTTGACCCCGAAATCGCAGATTTCCGCGGATCAGAGGAAACCATCAGCATTGTTCAAAATAAAAAAGTAAGTTTATTTTTAAGATAAAGTTTTACTGAGAAATGTTGTCCTACCTGATTCTCTCTGCCATTTGCCGAGCTGCCTGCCTCCTATCCCCAGTCACTAGATAGTGGAGATCAGTTCCAGAGCAAAACACAGGGCCAAAACCAGAGAATAAGACTAGATGACTGTCGTCATACTTGGCTGAATTCATGGCAGAGATTATTTCTTGAATCACCTGAATAATAATAAGACATCAAACATTTCTTGGTCACCATAGTAACTGGGGCTTCAGTGAAGAAATAAGTTGCTTTTACAATCTTCTTTGAAAAAAATGATATGATGTCGTGTTTAGCAAAATCAAACACAGCCTTTAAAAGGCTTAATCAGAAGAAAGGAAAAAGAATTTATAACTTTGGTTGGAAAAGATAGAAAACATTAAAAATCTTCAGATGGGCCCATGCTGATCATTTTGAAAATCTTATGTTATGCAATGCAAAATGAGGAATATTATAAACTTTCAATGGACCACAAATAAATGTTAAATTGAAACAAATGTATCAGTTTCAGGATTTTGTTTTGTAAAAAAGCAATTTACGGCTCTTACAATACATTTAGATCATATATGTGCCCATAAAATAGGACGAAAATGGGATAGTTAAAGAATTCAAGATATACAACTGAAGTCACAAAGAACAAGTGAGATAAAGGGGACTGGTTTGAATAGGGAACAGAAGTAGATTTAAGAGCACACAGGTGTACTGATCACCTAAAAGTCTCATCCAGATGCAAGCAAAGGATCCCAGAGAGAGGAATACATTAAAATCTTTAATACAAAATATATTAAAAATTATTAAGTGCACTTACAACAGAGATAATTTACAAGGAAAAAGATCTCCGAAAATCAATTATAATTATACTGGACATTTAACTGTTTCCCCCTCAGCCAAAGACTTCAGCCAGGGCCAGGACAACATCAAGTAATCTGATTCTGAGACAAAGACATAAAAGAGATAAGAAATATAGGGAGATAGAAGACACAGCAACAATGAGGAGGTCAAAAACCCCACCCAGTTTCAGGATTCTACATTGAGTGATTAACATCTAAACAACACAAAATTCTCCTTTATGGTCTCTCCTCTCCTGCTGTGGGAAAAGAAAGAAAAGAAAACAATGAGAAAGAAAAGAACAAACAAACAACCAAAGAAAGAAAGAAAATTAGAAAAACTTAACTAAAAGAGAAAGAAAATTTACATACAGCTGGGTTGAGAGCATTCTTCATCGGCGTCTGGGTATTGAGCCAAATCTGAGTAAAGTGGAAACACTTCTTGACAACAATCTGCTTGTAACGGAATGCACATTCAGAGGCTCGAACACTGGCCCTGCGCTCCACAGCACCGCCAAAGCCTGACGTCATGGAAGATGAGGAGGTTGTAGTAGTGGTGGAAGACACTAGATTTCCTAGAACACTAATATTCGACCTGAAATTATTGTGAAAAAAGGGGCAAGATGAAAACATGCTTGAACAAATTGGGAGGGAGCTGTTTCTTTTACCAGATATGCTACAGAAGAGAATCATCATTCTCCATGGATGGGATGGATATACAAGAATTTTCAAACATTTGACACAAAACCACTATATTAAATAATTTAAAGAATAAGGGAAATGATTTAGCTATACAAAATGAAAATGAGTGAAAAACTAAGAGATTGGTACCAAAACAATAAAATAATAACAATTTTCTTGAAATGTTGAAAACGTGTAGGGAAAGAACAAAACTATTTTATCTTTGTTTAATAACATGGGAAGCAATTCTTCAATTCTATTGATGCCAATCTGTCAGTTTTTGGATCATCTGTAATAACCAATCAAGGAAATTGATAAAAAATTAAACTTCTCCGTAGTTCCTCAAAAGAACAATACTTTTTATTTTTTTAAATAACAAGAAATTAGTAGGAAAATGCCAGAAGACAATAGAGAATAAAAATTTCGAGGCAGTGATGGTGGCTCTACCGGCGACCTTACTGGTATTTATTAAACATTTTTTATTTGCCCATGATGGTATTTGTAGAGAGCAAACAGCCTGGATTGTTTTTGGCGACTGGCCAATGTCAGCAAACCAAGTGACAAAGTTAAGATCATATATAATAAAGAAAAAACAGAAGAAGAAAAATAATAATTCTTAGATTTTTAAGAGGACTTTCCTTCTACTTTGAATAATTTGTAGCACTACAAATATTGGCTCCAAATGCAGATCTTCTACATAAGCATCTTTTATTTTATTTTATTTTTTTCAATTTGAGGAGAAACCTTTTCTACAAGAGCACAGAGAATTGGGACTTTGAAATATAATTTAATCCTGCTGTTGGAAAATTGGAGAGTTACCAGGTTAGATAAAGGAGCTGTCCTGCTTTCTCTATGAGAAACAACACATTTTATAACATTCAAAAAGGCAGGTCTGATGAAGTGTTGATTAACTCACTCAACCCTAACACCGACTATATCCGTAGTTTACCCGGATTACTTTTATCCCATGCCTATTTATTACATTTTTCTGAGACAAATTATAGGCGTAGTATCAAAGCTGATATTTTTAGTTTGAGCATGTTAATGGTAGTTGAATAAAACGATCTATGTACATGATCATTTTGAATGCATTTTTTCCAATTTTGAAAAGTAGCAAAAATCTCCAGGATTGAGTAAGTTAAGACAGCAAAACTACTTTAACCTAATTAACTCATCCACCGACCTTGCTGTAGTTGTAATCTTTCCCCCTTTTTTCCCTCCACGCTTGACCCCAGGAATCAATTGGTCAGGCAAGTTGTTCAGGAATGACTTGTATGACATGCTGCAAGGACTGAGGGGCTGGTCATCCTCATCCAGGACTGAACTGCCACTGGTCACACTAAATGAGGTAGGGACGTCTGCTAAGTAGGTTTCTGCATGAAAGTGGGAATTGAAAATCATGGTTTATATCAAAGGAAACTACACCCCCCCCCCCCCTCCACTGCTACCATGTTCAATGCCTTCACAATATTTCATTTATTGTCCTAGCAGGTTATAAGATGGAACCATACTTCCATTTAATACAGTTCAACTTTTAATATAGTTCAAGTTTTAATACAGTTCAAGTTGTCTATTGGACGTCCTTTTTATAAGAACGTTCTAATATTTACCACTTTCTATAGCCAGGCACTCAATCACACATGTATCAAGTGGGGTTAACGTGTGCTTTAAGTGCCCTATCAAAGGAGGCAATGCCGGGACCAGAATTTTTTACAAAGACTGTCACCAATCAAAGAAACATTCTGCCTATTTTTTATTTTTTTTCAATTTGAACGTCCAATATCCAAATTTCTTTTAAAATGTGTAATCTCTTTTAAAAGACTTCAGAGCCAATTGCGACCAATGGAGCCAGAATTTATCCTGATTTCTAAAGCATTAAATGGACAATAGCAATTGCTTTGCTACTCTTTGGATAGGATGCTATTGTATCCCAAAGTACTTTAACCTAGATCTAGCAGACCCAGCGACCAAACCACTTCTTGTTGGAGAGGGAGGTCAGGAAAAAAATCTGGACTTCATGCAGATTTGGTAGAGGCGCGAGTGCTCAACTAACTGAACTATTAAAAACAACAAAACTTGAGCTTTTATATAGTGCAATATCCATTAAACAGCTCAAAGCACTTTACAAAGGGTCCCTGACTGGCAGCAACATGTAACATGTAGAACGAGACAAGACGCCTGTTAGGCGATATTACAATTTTTTGTCTGACTCATTTTACACCTGAGTACAGTGAGAGAATGTGAGTAAAGAGCCTTTTCCAAGGACTAAACTATGAGCTGAGTGAGGCTCGAGCCCAAGTTTCCAATCCGAAGGCGAGTGTCAACCACAGGACCACATAGAATAAGCTCATACCCTAATTGTAAAAGGTTTAAGAATGTTGAAACACCAACCTGATGCCTCTGGGGAGACAGGGTCAGGACCCGATGGTTTGGAAGGATCGGGATTGTCCGGGCTTCCTGAAGGTTCTTTGACTGTTGTGAAATGAGGGGGTGGTGGAGGAGACACTGGGCGCATTGGTTCATCTGAAAATCAAGAAGAAAAAATCAATAAGCACCCAATTCAAAGGAAACCAGAAGCAAAGAGTAAGAAATATTTTTAATTTTAATAAAATATATTAACAACTCCTCAAACTGGTTGTTATGACGGGATGGTGCCACAATGTGAAATTAAGTGGCCTCGTACAAGAACATGATGACCCATATTTTGATACATTTGAGAGAATCAAAAGCAAATTTCATGGAAAATATGGTTTGGAATAGCAGCTGTGTTCAAAAGAAATGCATCAATTTGTTTAGTACTGAATATTCAATATGACTTATGAATGATATATTTTTTGCAACTCATAATATTTCAAGACAATTTGTTGGCAAGTTTATGCACGCACCGGACACATAATTAGACCCCCCAAAAAATTAGAATTCTGAACTTTAATTATAATCAATGCCTACTCATAAAATATATAAAAACGTTACCCAAATCTCATTTATTTATTTATTTTTACGAGAGAGAGAGAGAGAGAGAAAGAGAGAGAAAGAGAGAGAAAGAGAGAGAGACAGAGAGACAGACACACAGAGACTCAGAGAGAGATGAGAAAGAGAGAGAGAGAGAGAGAGAGAGAGAGAGAGAGAGAGAGAGAGAGAGAGAGAAAGAGAGAGAGAAAGAGAAAGAGAGAGAGAGAGAGAGAGAGAGAGACAGAGACACACAGAGAGAGAGAGAGACAGAGAGAGAGAGAGAGAGAGACAGACACACAGAGAGACGGAGAGAGAGAAAGAGAGAGACAGATGGAGAGAGACTCGGAGAGAGACTCAGAGAGAGACTCAGAGAGAGATGAGAGAGAGAGAGAGAGAGAGCGGTTCCACGCAACAATACAACGTAGACCAAAGATCACAACGAACAGAAAATAGCGTAGTAACGAGCGTCGTTGAATCACCGTCGCCACTACTGCTCCCTTTGGTAAGATAATAATTTGTCATGTTAGTGAAATCGAAACCTGTCTGTAAAGAGAAAGGGTGGGTATCTTTTTGTTTATTTTTTTTATTTCTTCTCATTACGGCCAGATAACATTTACTTTTAATATCGGTAGATAAAAATAACTCTTAACCTGTAAAAAAGTCTCTAACCCGACAATTCCAAGAAGTTTCAGGTTTGAGACTTTGTGATGATTTGAAGGTCATTTTAATCAATGGGCATTTGGAGTAAACGCTTTCTGACCAATATAAATGTGTTTCGTCGGGGCGCAGTCCATAAAACCGTCGTGTTTAATCATGAGCCCAATTACCCACGATATCTATCCATATATCAGGGATTTTCCTCTTCCCTTTCATTTAAGCTGCTTATCTTGCCTAATTGTCTTATTTATTTCTATCCATCTTAACATTATAAGGCCGTTGACGTTGATACACACAACACACGCATGTATAAAACAATAATAAAGCGTTTAGGCTTATTAAGTTTGTCATACAATGAGGTTGCGAGTTAGGAGGCTGAGGGAAAACAGGTTTTGCTTGGCGCGCTTTGAGGGTCTCAGAGATTACGAGATACTTAACAGTACGCTAGATGTCACGTAATTCACGGGACATCCAGTCAGTTCCATTTTTAATTTTTAAAATGTTTGTGTGCACATAAACGATGGAAAAGATTGAGGCCTCGGCGGCCGAACGCTAAGGTGTCTCTCGTCTGGTAACAAAAGTCAAGCAATTGTGAGAAGGGTCAGAGATCGACTGGATCTAAATGAAAAAATATAATGATTGCAGAACTCAAGTCCCCAGTCTGGTGTCCATAGATAAACCATTTTAAATAGTTTCTGACATGTGAAAATGAGTAACTGGATTAAGACAGTAACAGATCCTATCAGTAAATAGTACAGTACAGTGAAACGTATAGAGTATGGCAAATCCGTAAAAATTAGGCTGAATCACCGGCTCATCACATTATTGTCGAGGGAAACAAAGAGACCATTTAAAAATGTTTTTTTTTGTGTGTGTGTGTTTTGTTTTGTTGTTTTTTGTTTGTTTGTTTTTGTTTTTTTGTTGTTTTTTTTTTTTTTTTTTTTGGGGGGGGGGGGGGGTGGACAAGATAATGGTAACTGTAATCGATGGATATTTGAAGAAAGAGTTTTCTGGTCAAAATGAAAAAAAAATGGGTTGTTTTGTTTTTCTTCAGAGCACGATAGAACAGGCGTCGATCCACAGTAAGATGACGACCAGACACACCATACCACAATAAATTCCCAAACGCTTTTTAAACATAACGGTGGCCAGAAAACGTCCACTTTATTTATCGATTGGGAAATATGACCCGACAGCTCGTCCTTAAGAAATCTCGGGTCTGAAATTTGATGACAGAAGTAGAAACGTTCCCTCGCTGAGTTGTAAAAAATGCATTTTGTCAGTGTATGATAGTATAGCTAATACATAATCTTACTAAGGCTTAGGATCTTTCAGAGATATATTATAAGTCCTTTTAAACATTCCATGCGGGAATCGCTTTTACTCTAACGTTGAATTTTCACCAAGAGAGCAGCTCCGATACGACTCGGAGTTTCAATGTCGAATCATTATTGTTGCAAGTGGTTTTGTGGTATGTGTACACTACTCAGCTTCTGACGGGGGAGGGGTTGGTCAATGGTTCGAGCCCCTGTGGGCGGTGCAAAGTCGAGTCATTGGAAAAAGGGTTCTTTTACAATACTAACAATCTCTTACAGTGCTCTAGCGTAAACAAAAACAAAACAAAAAAGTACCTCTTCGGTAACAGCGTTATTTTTTTTTTATCGAAAACCACTTAACATTATTATTATTATTATTATCATCATCATCATCATCATCATCATCATCATCATCATATATATATATTATTATTATTATTATTATTATTATTATTATTATATTATTATTATTATTATTATTATATCATCATCATTATAGTAAGAGCGACTTGCAGGCGTCATGTTTCGTCCTTTACATTATGCGTCGTAGGTTTGCGACCAACGACATCTATATAGTACTCCAAGTAGACTGCCACCCATTGAAATACGTTTAGAGCACATAATGATTTAGTGGATTATTAACTAACAATTTTTTAAACATTGTTCTCTGGGTGAAAACGGTTTAATATACAATCATATAACTATTATATGCGAAGAGATGGGGCAAATATAATCTTACATTGTTCTCTGGGTGAAAACGGTTTAATATACAATCATATAACTATTAGATGCGAAGAGATGGGGTGAATATAATCTTACATTGTTCTCTGGGTGAAAACGGTTTAATATACAATCATATAACTATTAGATGCGAAGAGATGGGGTGAATATAATCTTACATTGTTCTCTGGGTGAAAACGGTTTAATATACAATCATATATATAACTATTAGATGCGAAGAGATGGGGCGAATATAATCTTATCTACGATTCGAAATTCTTTCTCGCCATTAGGGGTTGATAATTCTCGACAAACTCAGGTCTGCGGGCTGGGGTCACTGACCGACAGGTAAAAGAGCTCTTCCGTACTACCATGAACAATAACACAACCGTGCCATCTCCATCATCACCCTCCGTCACTTCATATTGACCGGAATGGACTTAAAATAATATTGGTTTTATTCAAACAACGGTGTGCGTGTGTGTGTGTGTGTGTGGGGGGGGGGGGGGGGGGGGGGGCTCCGATAGTCCAGTTGGTAGGGAAACTCGCTTCATAAGCAAATGAATCTGGACCGAAATGCACGTCCTTCTGGTAATATTTACATCCGAATCGATCCCGGGTGGTCGAGATTTTTTTCTGACCCTCCCCTCCGTGATCACCCAGCAGTGATTGGGTAGCTGGGTCTGTTAGATCTGGCGGAGAGTAATTTGAGATAGACCAGCATCCTATCCAAAAGAAACAATGCAAATGTTGCTACTTGAAGCTCAACGCAATAAATAACAATAGAATGGAATAGAAGCTTCAATTTAAACGAAAACAGATGCTGTGAACGTTTCGGGTTTTCTATTTGTCAACAAAACAAGCCTTAAAAAATCCATCCTCTCATTTCTCATTCGTCTTTAGTGTCTCATACATCGTATTTTATTGGTGACAAAGGGGAAGCCCGAAACGTTTACATCTGTCTTCATAAAGATGACCCACAACTTGTGAAAAATAATTAAACCCGATGCTTCGAATAAGTGTCAGGTTGTGTTCTCTTGAAGGCACGGTGACATCGCTGGTAGGCATCGGTGGTGAATGAGAAACATCGACGGATTGGGAGGAAGAGAGATTGACGGAGAGGAGGAGGAGGAGAGATCGACGAAGGGAGCAGGAAGAGAGGATGATAATGGGAGGGAGGAGGAGAGTGACGGGAGAGGGAGGGAAGTAGAAGGAGGAAATGATGACGGAGGGAGCGGGAGGGAGGGAACAAAATTAGAGAGAGAGAGAGAGAGGTGACGGAGGACGAGAGAGAGCATTGAAAGGACAGAAGATAGATAGATAGATAGATAGATAGAAGATAGATGAAGATAGAGAGAAACAGATAGAGAGAAACAGAACAGAGAGAGAGAGCGACCACGGGACATTTGTCATTACTTCAAAAATAGGATTGACTGTAGTTTTGATCTGGAAACGAAACAACGTAGTACGTAAGTAAAAATAAATAAATAAATAAATAAATAAATAAATAAATAAATAAATAAATAAATAAATAAATAAATAAATAAAAGAAAAGAACAGACGGGGTAGTGAGGAGGGGAGACACAACCTCCAGCATTTTCAAACATTCCATAGATAAAATAAAGAACAAAATATGTTATTAAAGAAAGAAGAAAGAAAGAAACAACTTGACATGTAAGTAAGAAGGTGAGTAAGAAGGAAGAATATTTCAACTGTGATCTGTTCTTTGAAGGAGGAAATAAAATATTATCAGTTGTGGTTGCGATTTGTAGCAAATTGATAAAGTACTGGTTTTGATTCTGGGACGAGTCGAGTCGAAAATAATAAACAAAATAAGTACACAAAGAAAGAAAGAGGGAAATAAAGAAAGAAACAATTTAACATGTAAGTAAGTAAGTAAGTAAGGAAGGAAGTAAATAAGTAAGTAAGGAAGTAAGGAAGTAAATAAGTAAGAAAGAAGAAAATTTCCACTGTGATTGTGTTCTTCGAAGAAGGAAAAAAAATCATGCGATTTGTTATACTATTTATTTTTTCTTTATTATTATTATTATTATTATTATTATTATTATTATTATTATTATTATTATTATTATTATTATTATTATTATTATTATTATTATTATTATTATTATTATTATTATTATTATGTTTTTTTTTTTGTTTTTTTTTTTTTTTTTTTTGTTTTTTTTTTTGTTTGTTTTGTTTTTAAGGGTTTTATGGCGTTTCCAACACATTTAGGTTATATCAGCGCCAGTAAAAAGGAAGAAAATGGGATACTAAAAAGTTCTAGAATTACAATTAAAGCACCCAAGAAAAAGTAAGACATGTGGGAACAAGGAACTAAATAGGGATCAGATGTAGATTCCAAGAGCATACCACCAATGTACTTAGTTTGAGATCACCTATAAGTCTCATCCGGACACAAGCACAAAATCCAACAAAGAGGAATACACTCAAATGCTTACATTATACATTGAAAATAACAAATATAATAATACATAACAGAGAGATGATTTACAAGGAAAAAAACATCATCTCCCAAAACAATAACTATACATTTGACTGTTTCCCTCCGAGCTAGGACTCCGGCCAGGGCCAGGACAAAACCAAGTAATCTCATTCCAAGACAAAGACAGAAAGCATGTTGGAAAACAGTTATAAGGGGATAGAAGACACAGTATGTACCCCCCTGCCCACTATGGGAGGTCAGGAACCCCACCCAGTTATGATTATTATGATTATGATTATGATATATTATTATTATATATGATGATGATGATGATGATGAGATTATTATTATTATATCATTATTATTATTATTATCATTATTCTTATTATTATTCTGATTATTATGATTATGATTATGATTTCTATTAAAATAAATTTGGTATTCGGGATTTGAAAGGCAGTCATGATTAAATTAAATAGTGACCCATCGTGTCAATCTGGTATCACACCGGGATGGACTAGAAGAAAATTGGGTTCAACGACAGAATAAATTGTCTCAATTAAGAAACACGTCCGACTCTCTACAATCAAGGTATACTCTTATCAATGTTATACACAAATCGGAACCACAACTGATATATTTTTTCCTACTTCGAAGAAGTCTCTGCTGTGGATTAGGGTTTGGTTTTTTTGGGGTTTTTTTGTTGCTTTTATTTCTTTTTTTTTTGGTAATGTATTTATGTTTTCATTGTCTTTGTTCATTTCTGGATTTTTTGTTGTTGTTGTTGCTGTTGGCTGAAGAGGAGTTTTGAGCCCGAAAAGTTCCGTATTTGGTATGTATTTCGTTTTAGTTTTTTTGAAGCAGCTACATTCATTTTTGGTTATTACTCTTTACAGTCCACAGCTTCCTGCAGCTTTGTATCACTTCTGATTAATTTTACTTACTTCCTAGCTTATAGGTTAAGTTCATTATCTATTTATATATGTGTGTTGTTAATTGTTAATTATTTGACTTAACTTTTATGAATTAAGCTTAAAATTGAGCTTTACGTATAAGGGTCCGCCCCACCATAATAACGTTTTGAGACGATTGATTGCATATTATTATAATCAACGCCAAGGGAAGATTATGATATGGTAAACGCGACGATATCAAGAGGACGACGGTAAAAGGAAAAATCAATACGGGGAAAATGTCGGCACCATAGCCTTTATACATCTTTTATCACTACAACACCCATGATCGCGTATCTTTATATTCACTGTTATTAGATTACATCTCTATCTGTTTCGATAATGATAATAATTATTGCATCACTGCTGGGGTTAGGATCCGTTTTTTATTTTGTCGCCTTTTGTAACCGATGCCGTGGTTTCAATCGTTGCAGGATGTGTTTGTTTTCAATGCTTGCGTTGCCGCTGTTGTATTCGTGATGGGAGGATGGAGGGGGGAAGGGGCGAGTTAACCGAGTGGATAGGGGGAACTTGGTTCGAGTCCAATCTCAGGAGTATCTCATTGTTTGTTTTTTGTTTTTTGTTTTTTGGTTTGTTTTTTTTTTTTATCCTTAGAGTCCTATTGCTCTCTTTGGGGAGCTGTACTGAGGCTCTGGATTATCTCGGGGCTTTTTCCGAGACGGACAATGTAGATAAAACTCCGGCAGGGAATAAAGTAGGGAATTTTATTTTTATACCAAAATATTCATTAATCTATATTTTTTATTTATACATATTCATTTCTTAAACGTTTTCGACAATGCCACTATCACACTATAATATCAGTAGCTACCCTTTTCCCCGTGTTTTTTTTATCTGTCGCAGATCGGAAGCCGTTGCTGTTATTTATGTCGCTTTTGTAATAACTGTGACACTGTAGTTGTAATCAATGCTTTTCTTCGTGGTATTGTTAACGTTATTGATATGATGATATTGTGTGTGTTTTGTCCCTTGTTAAGGTTACTGTTATCGCTACGGCCGACGCTATAGCTGCTAATAATTATGCTAGTGTTGCTGACATTTTGTTGTTATTGTTGATGACGATGATGATGATCATGATGATACTGATTGCGATGAAATGTGGCTGCTGCTATTATTCTTTCAAGAACGATTTACACTGGTTGCAAGTAGTCGGGGAAAAATGTAGTTACACCGTCTTGCTTTACTAGTCTACTGAAATTACATATACTAACATTATACAGTTGCACTGTCTTGTTTGAAATTATACTAGTATCTAGTTGCAGACTTGCCAACCAACCTCAACCATTTGAAAAGATTTATCATATTTTCCAAACATATATGGTAATTTTCTCATATTTTCCTCTCACAAAATCATATTTTGAACATGTGCAGCCATATAAAAATGTTAATTTAACATTCACTGAATTTATGGAGACTAATCAAGCTATAGTAGAGGGGAAGAAAATTCTGCGATTCCAATGACAATCATCCTTATGGGGACATTTGATGACCTTCAACGATTGCACTTTTACTTTTATCATTTCCTCCCTTTTTGTTACAAACTTTTTGAATTTAGCATATTTTAGTCATTATTCCCATCTCATATTTTGGACCCCAAAACGTATCAAAATATGAGAAATCATACTGGTTGGCAAGCCTGCAGTTGCACCAGCTTGTTTGAAATTATACCAGTATACTACAGTGTACTATCTTGTTTGAAGTTTTACTACTTAATAATACAGTTGCTCTATCTTGTTTGAAATTATATAGCAATGACTATGAAAAATGTTTTTTTCTCTTTTTGAGGAAAATTTGTGTCTAAAATCAAAGCCCTATCTCCACTGAGTAAAAATGTTTTTGAATTTTGAAAATCTATTCATAAATAAACAAGTTATGCAGTTTCAAAGGTGTCATTTATTTCGATGACCCGCAAAGAGGAAAAAAAAACACGAAAATATGGACGCTTTTTCGGCATTTTTTTTCGACCTTTGGTTGTATCTTGCGTAATAAGTGGATTAAAAGATTGAAACTTGAAGAGCAAATTAGGATGGTGTTTTGTAAAATACGGGAAAAGTACTCGTCATATTCATATGAAATTTTACAACCAAAAAGAAGAAATGTTCATGTACCCTGTCAGCGACAAAACCTCCACGCCCGGTAGTTTTAGAAATATTTTACTCCAAAGAGTAAAAATCTATTTTTAACGGTCTTCTGGTAATCGCACGAGTTTTGTCGCTTGATATAATCTAAAATGACCTTTTTTCTAACTGTGTGCCAACTTTCAGTCATATTTATCGATAAACAGCGTCGTAATTAATTTTTTAAAATAGCATATACGAAACGGCTTCGTCCCATATTTTGACGCGAATTCGGGCACTTCGTGAGCGAAAAAGAGGCCCAAAGATTTGTGCGGGATAGTCATTGCTAAATTATACCCGTATACAGTTGCACTATCTTGTTTGAAGTTTTAAACCTGAGCTTTAAACGTGAGATTTTATATAGAACAGTATCCACTAAACATGCTCAAAGCGCTTTACAAGGAGTCCCTGGACAACAACAACACTAAGCTTGTAGAACAAGACATGACACCTGTTAGACGATATTACAATTTTTTTCCGACAGAGACAACGCTATTGACGGCCAGGTACTCATTTTACACCTGAATACGGTGAGAGAATGTGAGTAAAGAGTCTTTTTAAAGGACTCAACTAAGCGCCGAGCGAGGCTCGAACCCAGGACCTTCCGATCCGAAAGCGAGTGTCATATCACAAGACCAAATTCCGCATTAAGTTTTACTAATAATATACAGTTGCACTATCTTTTTTGAAGTTTCACTGTTATCCACCGCGTCATTTTAGTTTAGATGTCGATTGTCTTGTGTATCTCGCTAAGGTTACTGTTACTGTTGTGTGACTGATGTTGAGGCTATGAATAATCTTGCCCATGTTGCTGTTGTTACAAATACTTATTGTTGGTGTTCTTATTGTTGTTGAACAATTATTGTAACTGTTGTTATTGTTGTTGAATACTTATTGTTGCTGCTGTTATTGCACAGGTATCAAGTCGGAATCATTAAAGAGGAGGAATGCTTCGCGGATTCTGCGGAACGCGCATTTTATCATAAATAAAGTGGAGCACTATGCCCTCATTAATGACAATACTGGTAAAATATAGAATTCTTAACATACAAATCATTATAGAGGCACGAAAAAATGTTAAAGAACTAATAAACGCGAATAAGTCAATTGCAACCAGAGTGTTTACAACGTTTTTTGAAGAGATATTACCGAGGGCCAGGAGCCCAAATGAAGGAAATGACAGAGCCCCTGAAATAGCGGGAAATCCTATAAATAGCGGGAATTTGAGACCCATGTCTTATTACTTTGTGCCCATGTATTGTTATTGGTTTACACCCCCCCCCCCCCCCCCCTCTCTGTCACAAAGTGCGCACGTAAACCGTATGCTTATGTAGCGCAGTTTGCAACCTTGTTTATGTGTGCTATATTCAAGCTACGACACCGATCAATAACCAAACACAATACGTTGATAAAGGTTTTGAAGCTAAATGAAGATATATTTTATTACAATATAACAAAGATATTATGAGATATAAAGATGAAATGATAGATGTAATAAGTATGAAATCAAATGGATGGATGACAAATTGATGGAGATGGTGTGATGATGAATATGATATGAAAGCGATATGAAAATATATAATTAAATCAATTAATTATCAATACTTTACCAAACCGCTACCACATCAGACAATCTCACAGATAGGTTGCAACCATCACAGTCATACAGGCAACTAATAATTAACTAACTAACTAAACACAATCCAGACGTGTAGAAGAAAGCCAAAAGAGTGTCCTTGATATTCAACAAAAACTGTAAGGTTGTTCTAATATTGTTAATTTGTCTCTTCTTGAAATTGTTCTGATTTCACAGTATTCATAAACAGATCAATTGTTTCTCAATGTTCTGATATTAAAATAAGCAAATGGTTCTTCACAGGTAACTTATAAAACAGGCAAATGTTCAGTTTCTATTAGTGTCAAGCTATGAGTGTATAGCCTAAAGTTGGCTTGTTAAAGCCCAGCCTCCAACGGCTCATTCACTTTAAAGAAAGAAAATGATTTTGTTATAATATGATAATCATACGAATATAACTCTATCTATATTCGAACTCACTCAATATGTTTACTTTAAATGAGTAAATATTATTTTACTTTAACAAATCAATTTATTAATGTTGATTAATATTGCTTTACTTTGTAGATATGAAATAATAATGCTTTATAGCAAGAAAAGCTTATTTTCTTTACAACAAGAATATATTACACAATTAATTTCATTATCTGATTAATTAATTGAGAATCAAAATTTAAAGTGATATTATGATATTGATATCAAAACACAATCATAATTGTAATCACAACATATTATTCAAAATCTCACCAGAGCCGAACAGATTATTGAAATCACAAATTAAGTCTACACAAGACTTTAATCAAACTCTATACAAGAGTTATAACACAACTTGATTCAGCTCAAACTTTGAGCACCACAAAGTCTACACAAGACTTAAATCACACTCTACACAAGAGTTAACACAAAACGTGTTTCAGCTCGAACTTTGAGCACTACAAAGTCTACACAAGACTTTAATCCAACTCTACACAAGAGTTAAACAAATGAGCCTAAAAGACTCCGCTGTGGTTATCGCTTAGAGACTATGAGCCTAAAAGACTCCGCTGTCTGGTCTCTTTTGAGACAATGAGCCTAAAAGACTCCGCTGAGTGGTCTGAAGAAACTGCTCAAAACTCTGGCATTTATAGGCAAAAATCAAGCAAACGAAGCAAAATTCTACCCACACAACCGGATGTTAGTCATATCCGTAAACATCTGAAATTCCTTAAAACTCCCCCAGATTCCATAATCATGGACAACAACAACCCATCCTGATACCGGACATCCTCATATCAAGGATAAATAAATTCGTCAGCCCCATAGTTACGAGATATCAATCAAGCCATACCATAACAAAGTCACTCCCGTAGAATACAGGGATCCTACTTTGCTTATAAGTTTACGGAGAAAACAAGATTGATGCCTTTCTCACAATAACACCCACACTACGTAGTTTAATTCAAACTTCCGGGCCATAGGTGCATGATCTGATACGACCTGTATCAACAAAAGAAGGGTTGTTCCGGAGGGATTCAATAACAACAACAACTAATACTACGACGACGTACATCCTGTCGTAAACTGACGCCTACACGGAAGCATTTCGTTACACTCTCTCTCTCTCTCTCTCTCTCTCTCTCTCTCTCTCTCTCTCTCTCTCTCTCTCTCTCTCTCTCTCTCTCTCTCTCTCTCTCTCTCTCTCTCTCTCTCTCTTCCCTTTCACGCACACACACATACACGCGCGCACACATACATATTTTTACATATAGGGAATGAGATAGGCGGAAGAGTAGCGTCCCTTGATTGGATGTCACCCATACTCTGTGACGTCACCGGCGGAAAAGTTATTAGAGCGAGAACGTCATGTTGGTTGTGCGCATGAGTCTCTCGTCCTCGCTTCCCCGAGGACGAGAGAGACGCATGCGCAAAACCAAATTGACGTTCTCTCTGTAAGGTGACGTCCAATCAAGAGACGCTACTCTTCTGCTAATCTCATTCCCTATAATGTTTTAACTATTATGACAATCTAATACATAATATAACATATTTCGTGTTCACTTAAAGAAGGCCAAAGGCCGAAACGTCGTTTGTTTTGTGCTGTTCCCTTATATATGAGTCACATTTATCTTTCTCTCAATTGTATCGTTATTATTGATGAATAATTATTGTTGCCGCTGTTATTGTTATTGTTGTTGCTGATCCTGTTATTCTTTCTTAACGATTGACATTAGTTGCAAGTAGCCGAAAGAAATATACAGTTGCAATATTTTATTTTAGGTTTAAATATCATGCATAAACACAATTAATTCCATAAATATATGCATCTTTTCACCACTGGACCAGTGACAAGATACATTTTATTGACAACAATAGTTTATTACTGGTAATAAGATGCACAAGCTTTTCTATTTACATAATCGTCCAGAACATAATATATCTATACGCATTTTGAAAATTGATTTTTAGGATTCGCAACAAAAAACAAACAACACCAACAAAGATAAAAGGAAAAAACAACAAGCAACCTCTTATGCATAGTATTGTTATTTATTATTATCATCATCGTCGCTTCCCTCTAGTCATAATTCTCGGGCCAAATCAGGGCTACCAACAACGTATTCCCAAAACACTAATTCACCAGTTCCAGAGACTACTAGCTCTCTCTCTCTCTCTCTCTCTCTCTCTCTCTCTCTCTCTCTCTCTCTCTCTCTCTCTCTCACACACACACACACACACACCTCACACAAATCCTCACCTCCTCCACCCAATCCTCCTCCTCTCTTCTCTCCACCTTCTCCCTTTTCCTCTTCTATCTCCTCTCTCTCTCTCTCTCTCTCTCCTCTCTCTTCTCTCTCTCTCCCTCTCTCTCTCTCTGCTCCTCTCTCTGTGTGTGTGTGTGTGTGTGTGTGTGTGTGTGTGTGTGTGTGTACTAGGGCGATGGGTGGCCTTTCTACCCACACACTTGAGTGGAAGTCTAATACATATACATTTTTATAAATTCGATCTGGAGAGGGACGCTAGTAAGCAGCCATCAATTATTTCGCTTCAAGCCCCAGACACCGGAACAAACTCCCAACTTCAATAGCCTCTAGGCTGAATAAAGGACATTATACACAGCATAGTTAGTCTAACGTAAAAGAAGAAGCACGGTCGAAATGAAAATAACGCTAGTCAGTACCCTCTATTCAAATAATAAAAACAACGACGACGACGATGATGGTGACGATGACGATGATAATAACAATAACAACAACAATAATAATAAAAATAATAATAATAATAATAATAATAATAATAATAATAATAATAATAATAATAATAATAATAATAATAATAATAATAATAATAATAATAATAATGATTCAATGTTTATCTGAGCTACTCTGACAAAGCACTTTTTTGTATTAATTCATTTAAATTTGAGCCAGAAAACGACTACTTCCAAGTATCGTTTTTGTTTGTTTTTATGGCGCTTCCAACACATTTAGGTTATATCAGCGCCAGTAAAAAGGAAGAAAATCGGATAGTAAAAAGTTCTGGAATTACAATTAAAGCAGCCAAGAGAAAGTAAGACAAAGGGGAACTGGGAACAAATAGGGATCAGATGTAGATTCCAAGAGCATACCACCAATGTACTTAGCTAGTTTGAGATCACCTATAAGTCTCATCCGGACACAAGCACAAAATCCAACAAAGAGGAATACACTCAAATGCTTACATTATAAATTTAAAATAACAAATATAACAATACATAACAGAGAGATGATTTACAAGGAAAAAAATATCGATCAACCAAGATGACCCCCCCCCCCTCCCCATCTCAAGCTTGTCCAAATGCTTCAAACTTGACAGTTCACAAAAGTGTCGAGTTTGAGACTTTAAGACAAGAACGGGATCATCGAAATCCATCTATAATATTCGAAATATAAGTTTCCTGGCCAAAATGGAAATAAAGTAAGTATAAAAAAACAAAAAAACAAACAAACAGTGATTAGACAGCAGACAAATCAATATTTTCATTTCACTCATATTTCCCTAGTAGGGAGTCAGGCAAATGACGTCATGAAAAAGGGCGGGGCCGAGCGGGCCAATTAGTAGATATATAGAATACAAGACCTGCCACTAGCAAATAAGAAACAATCTTTTAATTTAGTTTTTTTTTTATTATTATTTTGGAGGGGGAGAGGGGGCGGGAGGATAATCCGAATTTGAAAAAATGCTATAGACCAACATTGCCGGATTTTCACCCTTATTTATAAGATTTATCACGGCAAAATTAAATACTTCTTCAGAATTAGCGCGTGTAGCTCAGCTTGAACAAATATTCATTTTCTAAGTAAAAACAACCACACTGTCACTAATTTTTAATTTAATATTTAATTTTCCAGTAATAGGAGTTGGAGCAAAAGATACGAATTGATCAAATTAGAGCCAAAATAAATCTGTATAAATATGTTAACCATCGCCACAAGGCGATACACTCAAGGAAACCGACATAATACAAAAACATAAAAATAAATAATTAATTTACATTATAGCGTCTAACGGCATTTTACATTATAAAAAAAATAATACATAAATAAATAAATATATAAATAAATAAAATGCTTAAAATCATTACAAGACACAATAAGCTCGCCTACAGAAACGAATACATCAGATTGAGGTGACGGACGAGACATAACGATTAAATCAGAATAATTGGTAGATCTGCTGGTGGGCCACTTTGTTGATAGAGAATGGCCAACTCAATGACACAAAGAGGCGAAATTGCATCCCAGTCTCTTTAACCTGGAAGGTACAGATACACACTTAACCACTGCCTACCCTAAAGGTAACCAATATCAATAATGATCAAGGTCTTGTTGAAAGTAGCTACGCCATATTTAATTCTCGACCCGGCTACCCAAACATTACTGGACGGATAGGATGATATGGCAAGAAAGAGGACAATAAGAGGCACGATTGACTAGAACTCCCACCTGACAACACGAAAAGGGACCTAAATCATCCCCTTCTTGAGTTCTTATTTCTTTTCACGATTGCGCTTAGCAGCGTATGCGGAGAGGAGTTTAAGTCGGAATGAACGCGAAAAGGGAAATTGAGTAAAAATTATCAGAATAGGGAAAGGCAATCATTTAAAAAAAAAAATTAAAGTTTTAATAAACAACGCTACCTCCCACTAATTAAAGGATTTATTCTAACTCACTTTTATATAATGTTAAGCTTAAAGTTGAATGTTAATCACCAGGATCACTCCGACCTATTGCGTTTCGAGACGATTAGTCAAATGTAATGTATTGGGTCTATCAGAAAGAAATCCTTGATGACCATGCGTCCTGTTCAGCGACATATATGGATAATGTCTATGTGATCAAGTGGTATGACACTCGCTTTCGGATCGGAATATCCTGGGTTCGAGCCTCGCTCAGCGCATAGTTGAGTCCATGGAAAAGGCTCTTTACTCACATTCTCTCACCGTACTCCGGTGTAAAATGAGTACCTGGCCGTTAACAGCGTTGACTATGTTGGAACAAATTGTAATATCGCCTAACAAGCGTCATGTCTTACTCTACACGTTACGTGTTGCTGTTAGTCAGGGACCCCTTGTAAAGCGCTCTGAGCACGTTTAGTGGATATTGCGCTTTATCAAAAGCTCATTAAAAAAAAAATAAAGACGTCCAAGGTCCTGTTCAAAGGACTGCAACCACTTGTCACAATTACGGCTCCATAAACAGGAATAGCTCTTGGCTCCATAAACAGGAATAGCTCTTGGCTCCATTGAAAAAAACGATTCGTTAGATAGGGATAGCCGTGCGTCATGGAAATTGAAAAAAAAACTGGAATGAGAACCAAACAAAAGTAGCGGACCACCTCCCTGAACTCTTGTTAATAATATTATTTTAATTTAATATTTATTTTCCCGAGTTCCAACAGGGCTTGAGCCCGTTGAAAAGTAAGACAATCGGATTAAATGAAAAAGATGATTGGAAGCTAATGGCGCTGTCGATACGACCCTTGTCACGAGCTGCCGTTTCTTATTAATATCTTTTTATTTACAGAAATATGGCTAGTTTCTGCTTTTAATATTTAGCTTGAACCAGCTTTGCCAGATTGCGAGTATTTACTTAAAATAAAGATAAATTACAAAAATGAAAATAGATGACTTTTTCATTTGTTTCGTTTTATAATTTCAACGTGATTTCATACTTTCAAGGATTTAAAAAAATATATCGACAACAAAACAACGGACTAGGATGTCTAAAAAAATAATATAGGATTGAGAAAAAAACACCACTCCAAATAAACATAAATATTCAAAATAGTAGATGTATAGTTTTTTTTAAATCCAATTTGAATCCCCTTTCTTTCACCCATTTCTCCTCTCATGTCCCAACACTATACTATCATTAATTGTTCTACATTTATTTAAAAATTAAATCTTTTCTGCCGTACTCGTGTCAAAACACAATTTTTTTATAATGGCCTGAAAACATCTACTAAAATCAAAGATAAATCAATAAGCCGCAAATTTGTCAATTTTAGGCCTTATGATGTCAACTCAATCGAACAATGTTTAAAATAAAAAGTTTTCTAGCCTGTATGAACCAAAAAAAAAAACAAAAAAAAAAGTCAATTGTCAGAGTACGATAGGTTAGTCTTTGTGGGTAACTTGGCGGTTATTTGGGGGGGGGGGGGGGGGAATAAAAAGCAGCTAAAAACGGCAGATGTGTTTTATCCTTGTCGGAAGGGTGAAATGAGAACGGGAAGAGCTTTGCCATTCACGACTATACTATACGCCGTGGGGACATTCTTTTGATTAAAAATGATGCGATGATTAACAACGTTATGAGAACGAGAATAAGAATGAAAGGTGACGGGGTGGAAGGAAACGTTTGGGGGGGGGGCAATAATATTACAGTTTCATAGAATTGAATTAACAAAGGGAAGGAGAAAGGAGACATTGTTGAGTCAGGGAGACGCAAGTTTGTGTTTTTTGTAAAGAAATATTTAAATAAATATTATAATAATAAAATAAAAAGAGAGAGAGAGAGATAGAGAGAGAGAGAGAGAGAGAGAGAGAGAGAGAGAGAGAGAGAGAGAGAGAGAGAGAGAGAGAGAGAGAGAGAGTACATATTTACGCGTTAAATGACAAACTTTACTTATTTTTAAAAAATCGATATCTATTCTTTTCTTTTTTCTTGTGTCGTTTTTTGTTGTTGTTGTTGTTTTGTTGTTTTTTTTTTGTTTTTTTTTTTTGCGTTATTTAAAACTTTAACGGAACCAAAGACACGTTTGAATCATTTTAGAAGCACCGATAAAATCAACCAAGAACTTCAAGTGCTCAAACCATTTCATTAGAGTTTGATTTTTTAACAGTGTCAACTTCCAGATTCGGGAGCAGTGAAAGTTGAACGTTAGTCTCTGGTATCGCAAAAGTACTTTTCGTCAGGGATGTCATACTTATTGCATAAGTCATGAGCCACTACTGACTGATGAAGACCCCTATTGGCGTTCAGGTAAGAAATACGCTTTTTCCTGGGCAATCAACTTTCGCAGCAATCCTCAACAGTTGTGCCTTTTTCTATACACACCCTTGTAGGGGTGGGGCCAATGCTATCTATACACTCTAGATTGCTATGGGTGGGGCGAATGGTTAAAGCTTTAATCCCCGGAGTGGTTCGAGCCCTGCTTCAGACACTTTCATTCCATTTCTTTGGGGAAGATTATTAACCTCAATTTACTCACTTTGGACAACACAGTTGATTCCTGTCGACCAGACGTTTGAAATTCCTTCATGCACGACAATGCGTAATACAATTATTTTAAAATTTTCAAAAAGTCTCTAGGTCATTAAGTCCGTTGAAAGGCGTCGGTTAGCGGGCAGGCGGAGATACAACGACTAACTGGGACGAAAGTTCGAAGTGCGGAGCCTTCCTTCCTCTTCCCCAACATTACTAAAATATAGCGATTCTTGGCCGGGGGGGGGGGGGGGGGGGGGGGGGGGATTTAAATCTGATCAGACATGGACAAGTAGACTATCCCAGATTTTAGAGTTTTGAGAAAATCACCATTGAAGATTTCGATCCCATAAAATGTCCAATTACTCAAATACTATTCAATACTTTTTTTCAAAACTTTCTGTGTGGAATGATAATTGTACTTGACGATGATAGTCATAACAGAAGGCAACAAATACATCACAGAATTTTCTTATTTTATTAAAAACAAGTGAGTTGGCCGAGTTGTCCATATTTAAACAGCATCACTGAGCAAAGAATTTACATTATATAAATAAGGGCTATCCCACCCAACTAGCACATCGGGCCATCCCTAGTTAAATGGGCTATCCGATCTTACACATGGAAATGTCTGTTGCGAAATAATGGACTGTCCCTCTCACACATGCAGTCAATTGAATCAATTGTCCCACATTAAAGGCATGTTTAATGCCTTAAATTATATTTTTTACACTTCTAAACACATTACACTGACAATTGAAATGCAAAACATTACCTGATATGATGGCATTGTTGTATAGTGGGGAGTTTTCTTCATTCAGTCGTGAATTCGACATGTCTCTTGTTGAAGTCATGTTTCAAGGGTTAACCTTCTTACACTTATGTATACACTGTGTTTTCGGTTAAAACACAAGGCAGTTTATACCGATAACGAAGCAAATAAACGAAATTTATGATCGAAACCTTTTCAAGGGGTTGGGCAACGCCCACTTTTGACCCCTATGTAATTATTTTTAAAAAACGAAAAATCTGGTATAGCCCACTTGTCCTTAAAAGCGACCACATCATCTTACAGTTTTCACAAAGGAAAAAAGAAAGTCTCATTTAATGAAATAAACAAAACGAATATAACAGCTTCAAAAGAACGAAATATTCAAAAAGGAGATTGGTGTGTATAGGATGGTTCACTTTTGAAGCTGCTATATTCATTTTTGTACATTACTTTATTATAATCTACTTCTATCAGCTTACTATTTACGCTGTTGAGTTTCAGCACAAGTAAAGAAAGCCTCATAAATCCGTAGAAAAAAAAAGAAGGGGGGGGGGGGGGAGGGGGGGAGGGAGGGTAATAAAGCTGCTCTATCATTAGTGCCCTGACAACTTATGATGGAACAGATTATGAAGGAGGAAAGGAAGGAATGAAAAACAAAAACAAAAAACCAAAAAAAAGAAGAATTAGAAATGTAAGAAGTGAGTAGATGGGATGGGGTGGAGGAAGTGAATGGAAAATCGACAAAGTATTGAAGGGTTTGGTCTACCCAACCCTGACAACAGTATAGCATATAATATATATAATATTGACATAAATCGATTAGAGACTGGCACGTCGTTCATTACAATAGCAAGTTAACGAGTACATTCCCAACCTACACCGATTGACGAGGTAGAAAACAAACATGTCCTAAGACTGAGAGATCTTCATTTTCTTCCTTGTTGTTCGTTGTAGGTCGGGAAAGTAATCGTTACCTTGCTCATACAATAATCTTACCACTACAGTCGATATGTGCGTACCAGATACACCACCGCTGGTCTGCATACGCCCCCCCCCCCCCCCCCCCCCCCCAACCCCCGTTTGACGAGGAGAGACTTTCACCTCAAAATCGACCAATTAATATAACCGTCAGATCGTCAAAAAATCTCCAACATATGTACAACCTTTGATTGAAATTTTCAGGCCAATGTTTCGTATTTCTTAAATGGGTTTTCAGAGCATGGTAGATGAATTTAAAAATATTTAGTTCTAAACCTCGAATCAATCCCCTCCCTCTCATTAAGGCAATTGGAGAAATTGTGATTTGGAGGCAGTTAATTTTCGCCATTATAAGGTTAACGCAAATTTTGCCGCAAGGGGTCAATCCACGACACCCTCTCTGTGTGTGGCCACGACTGACTCCAGAAAAAAAAAAAACAAAAAAAAAACAAAAGAAAACAAAAATTAATTAAATAATACTAAAAAACGCGAGCTTTTATATAGCGCAATATCCACTAAACGTGCTCAAATCGCTTTACAAAGGGTCGTGACCTACAACAACACGTAACATGTAGAACGAGACATGACGCCTGTTAGGCGATTTTACAATATAGTTTTTAGCTCAAAAAAACATTAATATTTTTTTCCGATAGAGACAACACTTAACGATGGGGTACTCATTTTACACCTGAGTAGGGTGAGATAATGTGAGTAAAGAGCCTTTCCCAAGGACTCAACTCTGCGTCGAACGAGGCTCGAACCCAGGACCTTCAGATCCGAAAGCGAGTGTCATACCACAAGACCACATAGCCGCAGTAGTATAATTGTAACAATTGTATTATGCAAGGGGTTGGGGGAGGGAGAGAGATGAAATAGAAAGTAGGAAAAAAAAAAAGAAAAGAAATGTGGAAATACAAAAAAGTTAAAATAACACAGGGAGAATTTTTAGAAAAGACTGTAAAGACAACAGAAAATAATATGGCCCAAAAGAATGAGTCATAACCAATTCATAGAAATTTGGGGAGTCCGTTTCATTTTACCAAGAAATGGTGGTACACTGTGGATCTGCAAACAATTTAAACTATTCCTCTTCCCTAAACCATGATAACCGTCTTATCCTAATTAGACTTTGAATTTGAAGCAAAAGGTCGAGGAAAATACAGGAGATACAAGTTGATTAAAAAAAAAATTTAAAAAATAATATATATTTATATATATATATATATATATATATATATATATATATATATATATATATATATAAAATATATATATATATATATATATAACATATATACATACATACAATTAATATATATAAAAGCTAACACCATACCAAAATCTAAATAAACTCTGACCTTCATCATTAACAACAATCTCTAGTAATTACAAAATTATTTGGTTTATCGAGAAACTTAACTAAATGAGCATTTCAAATTAGTATAAGGCTCAGAAATTGCAATATCTAAGTTAGTAGCTAAGGATATTGCTTTCGAAACAACCTAATACAGTACATAATTACGAAAAGACCCCAAATCATGTTGGTAGTATTGATGTTAGTGTCAGGGGGAAAGGTGGTGGTGGTGGAAGAAGTGATGATGTGGGTTGTGAAGGTGGATGAAGCAGTGGTGATGCCATGGTGGTGGTGGTGGTGATGATGATGATGATGATGATGTATCAAATGGAAGTTGCGATGGTGATAAACATCTGCCAACCCAGAAAATCAGTTGTAAGCTTTGAGATAACTAGGAGCGGGCTACGATTCAATAGATGACATTTTTCACCTGTGACAAGATATTTTCCGTTATTTTATATAATGATCCATGTCCCTCTTCATTATTGAGCCTTCACTCTTCCTCCTTCTCCCACTACTACTGCCACAACAACAACACTACTACTACTCGTACTACTGCAACTATTACAATTTCCTACTACATACTACTTATACTATCATTTTTGGTAAAATGATAAGAAATTCACAAGTATAATGCATAGACATGTTAAATACTTCTAAAAATGCTTCTAATTATGAATTATGTTGAACCAACCAGCGGTTCTAAAGCTGCTTGGTAATTTTTAAAAAAAAAACAACCCAGACTCGTATAAAATAATAAAGAAAAAATAAATGATCATTATAAATTTTAAAACCAAAATACAGTAATTCTAGTTATTATAAAGGGGAAAAAATCGATTTATGTTTATTAGCAATACAGTTTTTAATTGAAACCTCATTGTCAAAGAAGTTAGTTCAATTTATTCCCAAGTTACAATTTTCTATTTAACAAGAAGTAAAAGCTTAAATGTGGCCCGAGATCACATGCATAATTCTATGCAAATCCTCATAAAGGTATGAGAAAAATATTTGTGAAAACCAGCATTATATAACGCACTGAAATTATAATTATAGTACAAAGTTACAAAATGTGATGCATCATACAACAGTTGATGTATGACATGTATGTATGTATCATTGCATCACATGCATCATTTTCGACATCATTCACCCTTTGGGAAAACAATTTAAAACATTACAAAAAAATCGTACGAAATCCTTAGAAATCGTATCCACGGTATTTGGGTCAAAAAATCGTACCGGTTGCAGTTCTCTAATGATAGAATATTATGTCTGTGCGTCGATCGCTCGACTATACTTTAACTATACCAGCTTACTGAATCAAAATCAGCGTTTGTTAGCTGCTATTCTCTGTCCAAGTTATTCGATTTTCTCTCAGTTTTTTATGATCATGATCAAGGTATGGGGATTCCCCGAGGCCAAGCAAGACAAAAGGCTATCTTAGGTGTTACGAGCTGCACAGACAACCATTGGTTCGCGCGCCAAAGGCAATAGAATCAGCGCTTTTCATATCCTCTTCAACTTGATAGAAGCAAGAGTGGACATCATGATTCATTTTGGTATGCGATCAGTTAATGATAGTGCAGCTTTTTTGAACTGAAGAGTGCTTTATTGGCGTGAGCCGGTCGACTGAAACGCTCGTTGCAACACAGCGGTTGATCGCGAAATGCAAAGCGTCAGGAAAGCTAGGATTTTGTCTCGATTTTGCCTCACTCGCGGAAAACACCCTCGTCAACTGGTACAGGGAACTAGATACCATTGTTTGACCAATCAAGCGATTCCATTGGCCCAACCTGGGACGATTCCATTAATTGGAAAGCAAATGTTTTCATTGGACCAGAAATTTCGCATTGACATTCGATTTGAAATTAGTGATTCAATATCCGTAACCAGAGCCCCCCCCCCCCCCCCCCCCAATAGCCCCAAAGACGAATTGGAATACGTTAAAAGCGGAATTTGAGATCAAAAATTGGAATCAACTTATTGTTATTGACGATGACATGCTTTGCTGCAGATAATGCAATAGACAGTAGAGCTGTATCGGGAATGGGTTTATAAGGGTCTTGCTAATACTGAATCTTTTATGGAAATGTCTTTCGAAATCCAGCCGCCCAGTTTGGTTTGCTATCTTGGCACAAACGAAACCGAGATGTCTTTATTTGTGACCCAGATATATCGTTTTGCGTGTAAGTACAGCGAGCACTTGCCAGTCAGGAAAAAATACAATACGACCCCCCCCCCCCCCCCCAATATATATTTTTTTAAACTTGGACCTAAAAGAAGATCTTATTCATCAAAAGACAAATAACGACATTGCAATGATAGTGTAATTGAATCCCAGGTCGCAATATTCTTATTGCTCTTATGGTGAAAACAGGTTATACTAACTGCATTAAAAATAATATATATGGTAACTATTATTTGAAAAAAAAATCAGTGTCACTGCCAAAGGGTTAATTGTACTTGACATGCACCGTCCAGCATCATGTGATAATCCTACCTCACTTGTTAATCATAAAAAAAGTAAATAGCAATCAGCAACACTGAGTTGAAAAAAGAAAGAAAGAAAGAAAAAAGAAGAAAACTGAGGGGAAAGAGCAAAAATCAGTTGCAATGCAATCCTTAAAGGCGAAATTCGATCTTACTTTGACCCAACACCAGATCTTCCCACTTTCATCAAAAGACAAGTGACGGCAAACGTTAAATAGATAATTAAAGTCCGAGTTGCGATACTGTCTACTCTCTTGGTGAAAAAGATATATTCTCAATTAATTAATAAAGATAAAAGGAAACTATTATCTGAAAACAAAATATCAGCTTCGCTGTTAAGGGATAGAAACGCCTACACGACAAGCACCCGTGACACTCCCATGTATTACGTCATCAGGTGACTCGTCCCTCTTTGATCTTCTCCCAATCCTTATCCCTGCAATCTCACGATAAAAACGGAATTTCCTGCTCGGATTGTGAATCTTTTTCTCTCTCGTTCAATTAAAACCAAGACATCGGGTAGCCTGTTTACTATTGGATGTCAATTGGTTTGAAAGCGATACAGTCCCGATTCAATACTCATGAATCGGTGTGCCACAAGGGTCTCGCGGACAGCGAGCTGTTCCGTGTCCTGCCACAGCTCTAATAGACAATCCAAAAGTACACAAACGATACAATATAAAATGTGCAGATTGTAAAGACTAAAAAGGGGCTCAAATAATAATAGAGGACACAGGCCCTGTCAGACACAGAGCAAAACAGTGAATGGAGGGATTTAAACGTGTTTGCCCCCCCCCCCCCCCCCCCCCCCCCCCCCCAAAAAAAAAAAACGGAAAAAAAAACAAACATACACCTAATCAAACAACGCGCGTGTGCACGCACACACACGGCCAAAACTAAATAGGGAAAGTAGCCGACTGTATTCAATAATACTACCGATTGGAGCCAACATATACTATTGCCATGGTCATTGACCTCACATATTGGAGCCAACATAATAATACTTCGGTCATTGACCCCCCCCCCCCCCCCCCTTTTTTTTTTTTAAATTACAACATCTCACATCAACTGCACACAATATGACGGGACTAATCAGATACACAAGATGTGTGTTGATTGACCACAGAGGATGATGACTAAATAAGCCATAGCTCACACTTCTTTAAAACAATTTTCTTTTACTTGACATTGTTTATGTTTTTTAAATTTTCCTTGGTAAAAAAGCGGAATAAATGTAGACCAAATCAGGGAAAAGCGGAAGGGTAGGAGCCTCTGCCTATCGATCTCCCTATACAAGGTTTTTCCTAAAACGCATGTCATTATGGTGTGTTTAGTAACTCTAATTATATATAGAAGAAAAACTTAGGACACCATGTCCAATTAGAGAGGATGTCCTTAAAAGTAGGCAGCATTTTATCGTGGACATAACCATCACAACTATTGTTAGAAATGCTGAATACTATAGTCCGTTCCAAGTCCCGTGCGCACGGAATACCGCAAATTTCTCCAAAGTTACGAAATGCGGTGGGTGATTATTTGCATGCCGGCTTACATATTACAAATTTTGAATACCGGTAGTGATGGACCAAACAGTGTTCTCGCAATGCCAAATCCCTTTGATCTTTTCATCGTTTGCAATGAAATATGACTGGAACTTTAAAATGTTGACAGTAATGGTGTGTTGATTCTCTTTCTTACGGAGAAAATATTCACAACAAAGTAGCATTCAGTGGCGTATGTATAGTTTTGGGTTGTTTTAAATAGTGTAACAATAGATATCACCTAAATAGTACCTAACAGTGTTGAAAAAAACGCTCACAGCGTTTATAACTTATCTCTTCCCCGGTGGACAAATGGACATGTAATACATTGGAGGACACAAGCATCCCGTTAGGTGGGTATAAGTTTTTTTGACAAATACATTGATGTAAAAAACAAGGGAGTGGCCCTCCGAATTTTTACGCCCATCTTCGATAAGGTGAGGAGAAATGCCTTTCACAAAGACATAATCTCCGAGCAACTGCTGTTAAGCAAGACAACTGAAAAGGTCGTACAAGACACGTGATGAAAACCCACTGGTCACCCATCAAACACAGTACATGCTTGCCCTTGCCATTCTTGAATTATGTTCACTGGGGAAGGGGTGGGTCCTTTGAACGTAATAATGTGAAATATCACTAAAGTTAAATTTCCTTAATACCATATTCCATGTCAGTTTTGTATAATATAATCTCCTGAGTTCCTGGCTGTGAGCAATCTATTAACATTATCGCTTTTTGCCGCATGTTCTGCCTCTCTGGAGAAATACTTGTAAATTTTCCTCAATGTGACAATGTGTTTTTTATGACTGTATAAATCACAACAAGAAGCTATGGCCCTGGATTTCAGCTATTAAAAAGTTACAATTGCTAATGTCAAGTGTGTACAAAGTGTACAATTTGCTGTGTCATTTTGAATTCAGGATGGCAATGTTAGTGAGTAGTGCACATAAATCTCGTGAAAAGCAAACCCCTAGTCAAGCATGTGGAGAATTCAGTGGTCGTAATAACAACAGAATTCACAAGTGTATGATATTAACATAAACCCTCTAAAAGTCCATTCAACCCAGACCCTTCGTTTTTTTTTATAAACCGCGAAGAAGAAAAATCCCACAGTATGGTAGGTACTGTAAACAATGAAAAAAAATCAGCTTAATGTCAATTCTAGTGTTCGAGCCAATTATCATTAAAATCCATCAGAAGGTTGTGGAGATATCCACGTCAACGCATGTACACGGTTTGTGGAGAGGACAATACCATGCATTTGCTGGAACACCAGTAAATGACTTTTACGGGATGATTCCACTAGTCTATCGTAAATTACTCTCTAACACTAACACTCAGACCTGCCAAATTGAAAACTTCAAATTTAGTAACCTTTATTTCAACTTTTAGTAACTTGACAAGGAAATTAGTAATTTCTGAAATGGTGTACGAACAACCACAATTTGACATTGATGATCACTTCAACATTATATCGTCATGCTTATGCGCTGTGGAAATGCTTTATTATTATTATTATCATAATAATAATAAACTAGTAGTAGTAGTAGTAGTAGTAGTAGTAGTAGTAGTCGTAGTAGTAGTAGTAGTAGTCGTAGTAGTAGTAGTAGTAGTAGTAGTAGTAGTAGTAGTAGTAGTAGTAGTAGTAGTAGTAGTAGTAGCAGCAGCAGTTTGTTTTTAAGTGTTTTTACGGCACTTGCAACACATTAAGGTCATATCAGTGCCAGTAAAAAGGAAGAAAATGGGATAGTAATAAGTTCTTGAATTACAATTAAAGCACTCAAGAAAAGTAAGACAAAGGGGAATTGGTTCAAATAGTTTGTTTGTTTTTAAGGGTTTTACGGCGCTTGCAACACATTTAGGTTATATCAGCGCCAGTAAAAAGGAAGAAAATGGGATAGTAAAAAGTTATAGAATTACAATGTAAGCACCCAAGAAAAAGTAAGACATAGGGGAACTGGGAACAAATAGGGATCAGATGTAGATTCCAAGAGCATACCACCAGTGTACTTAGTTTGAGATCACCTAAAAGTCTCATCCAGACACAAGCACAGGTCCCAACTAAGAGGAATACACTCAAATGTTTACCAATCATATAATATAATATGTAAACTCAACATAATACAATGCATAACAGAGAGATGATTTACAAGGAAAAAAATATCATCTCCCAAAACTATAACTATACATTCGACTGTTTCCCTCCCAGCCAAAGAGCTCCGGCAAGGATCAGGACAAAACTAAGTAATCTCATTCCAAGACAATGACAGAAAACAATTGGAAAACGGGTATGGGGGGATAGAAGACACAGCATGTACCTCCCCGCCCACTATGGGAGGTCAGGATCCCCACCCAGCCACCTGTGGTTCAAATAGGAAACAGATGTAGATTCCAAGAGCACATTATCAAAGCACTTAGTTTGAGATCACCTAAAAGTCTCATCCAGACACAAGCACAGCTCCCCACTAAGAGGAATACACTAAAATGCTTACATATCATAAACAAAACATAATACAGTGCATAACAGAGAAAAGATTTACAAGGAAGAAAATATCATCTCCCAAAACTAACTATACATTTGAATGTTTCCCTCTCAGTGGGGTATCCAACAAGAGCCAGCAAGTGATCTCATTCTAAAACAAATACAGAGAGCAAGCTGGAAAAGAGGTACAGGGGGACAGAAGACACAGTAAGCATATCCCTGCCCACTATGGGAGGTCAGGAACCCCACCCAGTAGTAGTAGTAGTAGTTGTAGTTCTCATCATTATTATTATCATCATCATTATTATTATTTTTATTATTATCATCATCATTAGTCTAGTAACACTGAGAATTAAAAATTCGTAACTTTCCATAAAATTTCGTATTTTCGTAATTGACCATGAAATTTGTCTTAAATTCGTAAGATTCGGCAGGTTTATGAACACCATACCCAATCACTGCTGAGTGGAGATGAGGGTTAGAAAAAAATCTCACCTTCACCCGATATTGATCTCAGCCCCTTCGCATGTGAAGCGAGTATTCTACCCAGGCCTGTAAATCGTCTTTTCCAAAATTGTCTGAAAATTTATTTTAATTTTAACCATCGGTGACTTCCGCAGAAATCGATAATAGAAATAGTACTGATATGTAAAAGATCCACAATTAAAATGACAAAAAGAAACGAATCTACCTCGGTGAACGAGCAGAAGGCATCCTAAGGTCGCTTCCGCGATCTACAATTGTTTTGGGGATAGTTGCAGAATCGTTTAGTTTTTGTATTTCTCCTTTGTTTTAAGGAGAAAGCGGCTCAATGATCATTTTTCCTGCAGACGAAGTAAAGGAATTCAGATGACAGCAAAACAAAACTCAACCAAAGTCATCCGTTTCAGTTCCAAATTACATTTTGGCTACTACAAAAAAAATTTGTAAAAAAAATCTTGCCTGCAATCATCAGATGAACAATTATAAGTTACGAAGGAATAGTGATGTCGAGAAATGTATGTCGGAGAACCTAAAAAGACTTATAGCAAATCATGTCGAATTGGTGTGGGAAGACATGAAGATAAGACACACCGTGAATGTGTGTTGGGACAACTGCATGCGCGGAGAAGCGATAGTGTACAGACGACCATCCCAAAAAGGGGAATCCTCTTGATTACCACAGCAAACGAGAGAGAGAGAGAGAGAGAGAGAGAGAGAAAGAGAGAGAGAAGGGAAGGAGAGATGGCAGCGATGCACAATGTGTCTAGAGTACTGGCTATATGCTTCAGTATTGTCATCCAAGGTTTACGTTTTCCGTAATCTATAATTTTAATATAGGCTTTTTTTTTTCATTACCGGAGCAAATAATTTCTATAAATTTATTGCTGTCTAATAGTATGTCCTCTGAAGTGGAGAATAATGGATTGTCTGACTTCCGGCAATTGCCTGAAGATCTACAGGCCTGTCTACCAACTGAGCAATCCGGCCAATAAGATCCAAGTTGGGTTTTTTAAATTTTCATTCCCCTCACAGTCAAAAATCTCAAGCAGGACCTGAGCAAAACCAAATAAATATCATATAAGGATATAAAAACCACATAAAAGGAATAAACGATGAAGGGAATACAGCAAATGAAGCTACAGTATAGAATCACTCCCCTCTTTTACCCCTTACCTGAGATCTGCAACCACTGTCAAACAAAAGATAAAGAAATAAACAGAACTTGATACTCACCAGACTTATCAGTCCATAATTTATCCTTCTCTTTAGATTCCATCAGGGAAGCCCCCTTTTTCCTCTTGGTTTTGGTGGATACACCCTCTTCAATCCCTTGAGAATTGGAAGCACCATAGGAAATTTCTATCACAGAACTTGACTTAGAACCAGTACTGTCTCTTTTACTATTACTGCCATTACTACTACTATTACAACTTTCGTCCAAATCACAGTCAGGATTCAAAGAATAAAGAACATTCTCCCCTTCATCATCATCCTCCTCCTCATCGTCACTAATCTCAATGCTCTCAGCTGGTGTAAAGAAAGTAGTATTGTCACTGGGTGATTTGGTCAAATCAACAGTTTCTGGCTCTGGATTTTTCTCGGGAGTTGCCGTAACCTGAGTAGCAGCAACAACACCTTTTGCTTTTATTTTACTACCACTTTTATTTTGTTTGTGGGAATTGTCTCCCCTTTGAATAAAGAGATTATTACCACTGCTGTCTGAACTGATGTCAGCTTTACATTTTTGAAGCTCTAAAATATGCTTTATATGTTCAATTCTCTGTTTAGATTGTTCACTATTAATCGGCTGCTTTAAAACAACAACTTTTTGGGCAGAAGACCCAGTCAATTGTTTAGCTTTGTTGATACTGTTTCTTGGTAAATCTTTTCCATGTTTATCCTTTTTCAAACTTGCGGAGCCACTTTTCCCACAGAGTCTTCTTGCAACCTCAACTTTCTTATTGATACTTATAATATCGCTACTTTGCTTTGCTCCAATTGTCTTCAATTGCCCTACCTTACTTTTCAAATTGTTCAGTTTCTTTGAATCTTGGCTCTTCTTCTGCTTTAACTTTTCACCTTCTGGACTTTTGTTCAATGGCTCAAGACTCATTGAAGTATTGTGACCTAGTAACTTATCACCTCCTTTAACGCTCTTAACGCCATCCAGTTTTAACCTCAAATCACTCTTTGTCAACTTCGGTTTCTTGGATGCAGGACCTTTGTTAGACAACTTGGCCGAAACATGATCTGGATGAGGACGTTTCTTGCTCGTTAAACTGCCATCTGCTACAGAATTTTCAACTTCTGTATTGTGTTTATCTTTGTAATTTTTTATAAGCAGTTTACAAGCACCTAGATTGGTAGAAGGCTCCCAAGAATCATGCTCTGAAGAAAAACCTCTCCATCTGACAAGATAAAGCACACGTCGATTAAGACATTTCCTGCCGATAATCTGTTCAACCTGAAAGAAGAAATACTAATTAGGAATGACATAAAGATGCAAAAGTCAATAAAAGTAAAACTAAAGTCGCAACGAATTGCCCCAAAATTAATTACAGAAGATTTTCTCGTATAATCTTGATGTGAAAAGTGAAAACATCATTCAAAATAATTTCTCAAACATCCTCATGTACATAATGACTCTTCATCTAAGTACGATATTATATGGAAGTCAGCGCAGTCCTTAGATCTTAGACTTAGACCGTGCCATTGGGACATAGAAGACTGCATGAAATTAAACCTGAATCTTGCATGTATGAAAAAATTTTCTATCAGCATGAACCATCCTTAATATGGATTGCCACTTTAAAATGCTCTAGAAGAGATGCAGTGTAGGTCAGCATGTCAAATATCCATGTGTTACAAAAATAACGGTACTGCAGGAAAACTGATTAAAATACTGGATCTAAAATCTGAATCTGAGTAAAATAAATCCATTTTTGGCCAAAGACTAAAGCCCTGAAAAAAAAAAAAGTTAATGTATATGCGGTTAAATATATTTGCCGTTTGTGTTTTGTTTTGTTTTTCTTTTGGGGGGGGGGGGGGTGTTATAGTGCATGCAACACTTTTGGGTAATTTCAGCACCATTGATGGAATAGTTTTAGAAAATTCTACATTCACAATTGATAGTACTTGAGAAAATGTAAGGCAAAGGGGACTGGATCAAACAGGAAATAGAAGTAGGTTCCAAGAGCAATCTATTGATGTGTTTAGATCACCCAAAAATCCCATGCAGACACCAACAAAAGACGCAACTAAGAGGAATATACTCAAATGTTTACAAAATATCATACTCAAAACAGAGAAAAAATCATCATGTGATAATGAGCTGTCTCAGACCTTTACTTTCTTTCTTTCTTTTTATTTCACAGCAGGAATATAACATATTATGTCGTTTTGACTGCTGCCCTCTCCGACGATGATAAAACCAAGTAATCTTATTCCAATTCAAAGACAGGAAGCAACCTGAAGCAAGAAAACCATACAGGGGGATAGAAGATATAGCAAAACTGACATCCCCATCGACTGTGAGAAGGTAAAATCTGGAAAAAGTAGCAGGTCTAACTACAGTCTCTCAAGTCTCAGTGACTAACTCTACAAACCAGTTAACTTGAGCATTCATATAGCACAATATCCACTTAACATGCTCAAAGTCAAAGTGCTTTACAAAGGGTCCCTAGCCAAAAGCAACAATTAACATGTAGGATGAGACATGACGCGTGTTCAGTGACACTACAACTTTATTTTCTGACAGAAACAACACTGTACTGTTAACGGTCAGGTAGTCAATTTGCACATGACTAAAAAGAAAGAATGTGAGTAAAGAGCCTTTTTCTAGGAATCAACTATGCACTGTTCACAGCGAGGCTGCAACCGTGTACCTTCTGATCCAAAGTGAATGTTAAGCTACTAGACCACATAGCTGCAATGTTACTGAGTAACTGTTATACATTGCCCATAAAAATGCAAAAGAAATTAACAAATAAAGTATGACAAATGTTGAACTACTTGAACGGGGGAAAAAATAACACCTGATTGAAAGTGAGAAGAAAGACTTTGATGTTCCTGAAAATGTTGAATATTGCCAAATTTTGCATCTTCTTTTTTTTATCAGAGCAAGTTTAGTTAGTAACTTACTTCCTCCAAAGAATGGAAATCATTTGGCTTAATGTACCATACCCCACCGCTTCCCTCCAATCAAAAGATTTCATCCTTCCCTGATTTTAGATAGCCAATCATATGTAACACTGCTGCAATGAAATGTCTTGCATGTCTAATATGTCAGTGATCACATATATTGCACTGGAATTAAGAGACAAAGTGCAATGAAAACTGATTTGATTATTGATAGATGCTCAGAAACCCCAGTGGACAATAAAGAACTCTCTACTTTTTAGCAGAACCACAATATCATTTAACCTTTACCAGTTTATAAAGTATCTCTTCATAATCATTTGATTATCTATTTTTATTTATATTGACAAGAATTTTGTTATATAAGTATAATCGGCACATAGTCACCATAATATATCCGCTTGTTGTTCCACTGTACTTTTTAAGACTTTTAATATTCTTTGACAATCTTTATTTAATTTATTAACATTTGATATTTCTTTTATATATTACCGAATAGTGTTGTGATACAAAATTATAATTTACACACAATGATCAATAAAGTAGGCTCATCTTATCTTAAGTTTGATGAAGGATTGTTAAACTGTTGCTATCCAGCCCATGAGAGCAGATGAACAACCCAATGGGAATAAGTTTTCAATTAAACTTACACAAGAGGATTTATTGTTCTAATAGTGATCGTAGTGTTTTCTTGCACCTCAGTTGACGGGTCGGTTTTATGCACCCCCGCTGCGCAAGCCACATTATTCCTTATTGCTACTGTGTTTCTGTACTTGGTCATTGCAAAAGCAAGGTCACAAAATAATATTTTGACATCTGTACATCTTTGTTAAAAAAAAAATATTATAAAGCAAGCGCTGATGATGTGCGACCAAAATTTAAAACCACAAAATAGAAGTAGTATTAAAGATAAAATAATATTCCTCTTTAAAGACATGATTAAATAACCTGATTGGCTCCGCAGCATAGTGGTTAACTTAACCACTATCAGATTCGAGCCTTGAAGGTACTGGGTTCGAATTCCACTGTGGACAATTGTTTTTTTATTTTACTTTAATTGAAAAAAAATTTTTTTATTCATTGTTATATGTAGATACATTTTTGATACTTTGAATGATTTAAAAAAATTATTTACTTTAATTTATTGGAAGAAAAAAAAAAAACGAAATAAAAACAACATTGGTATTATTATTATTGTTATCATATGTTATACTTTATCATTATCAACAGTATTCGCTTTGCACATTTGTTTGTTGTTTTTAAAAATCTATCTTAAATTATGATCCAGAATTTGCGTACCATGTGTTTTTTTTTTGTTCTTTAAAATTATCATTTAACTGCTATCATTATACATAAATTATGATAAATACACCGGCAATAACTAAGCAGTGTACTTAACTAAAATACAATCTTTAACAATTGTGTGTGTGTACACCACCAATGGCGGTGCAGAAAATAAGTGTTATTTAGCACCTCCAACGCCTAAAAAAATGACAATTTTACATCCCAAATTTTTAAAAAAATCATTTTATGATACTCTGAAAGAGACTTTTTTCTAAAATAAATCCACTCAGAAATGAAAATCTTGTGATTTTTCTGAATTTGAAACTTTAATTTTAATTTGATGGTAACCCAAAAAATCTTTCAATTTAAATCATTTAATTCATCTATATTTATATTCAGACATTGGTCTGTCAATAAAGATACTGCGATAAATGCCAATTATTTTTTTTTTTTATTAATGGCACAAAACGAAATCCAAGTAATAAGTGTGAGAGGTCACAAGATATTTTTGTGAACATTGAATTGAGCATGCTGTTAACTTTACTGGAGAAAAAAAATTGATCAAAATCCAGTTTCATGAGAGAAAATCAAAGGATCTTTAGTATCCATTGCATTGAGAGAATGAGATGGGGGGGGTGGGGGGGGGGGGGGGTATGACCATGTTGACTTCAGAATTCCAACAAAGCAAACATTAAAATATGTAGGTTTTATGCACCTCCGTTGACGGTGTATCTTAACGGATCGTTTTTATACACCTCCGTCATGCATGCGCATTCCACCCAATTTCATTAGCGATATTGTGTTTCTGTATTTGGACATGGCGAAAGTTAGGCTATATTGTGAAATCTGTAGGGTGTTTTTGTTAATAAATTTATATAAAAATAATAGTAATTTAAAAAATCGAAATATAAAACCAGAAAATAGAAGTTGCATTGAAGGTAAAATAATGTTTTAGAAAGACCTTATTAAATGTGATAAACAGTCAGGTGGCTCCGTAGCGCAGTGGACAAGCTGTCAGTACCTTGAAAGTACCGGGTTCGATTCCCATTGTTGACTTTTTTTTTTTTTGATTTACTTTGTTTTTGTTTGCTTTCTTTTTTTTTCAAAAACTTTTTATGTTTTTAAAAAACTTCGATTTTAATTTTCTAACCTATTTATTTGAGATCAGTATTTGTGTGCCATGTTTCTTTTTACTTTAGATTTTTTAAATTATTGTTATTATTCTTTAATTTATTATCATTGTACATCGGTAATCACTAAGCAGCGTGCTAAACTGCAATCTAAAACTAGATCTATTTAAACCTCATGGAAGTAAGCAGCAACATTTTCATTAATTTACCATCACCGCCAACGGAGGTGCATAAAAACGGTGCGTATAAATACGCCACCTTAAAATAAATACAATCCCTCAGTCTCATCTGCCTTTTATTTTTTTTTTTTTAAACCTGCTTAAATAGAGAGAGAGAGAGAGAGAGAGAGAGAGAGAGAGAGAGAGAGAATAGATAGATAAGAGAGAGAGAGGGGGAGAGAGAGAGAGAGAGAGAGAGAGAGAGAGAGAGAGAGAGAGAGAGAGAGAGAGAGAGAGAGAGAGAGAGAGAGAG
>NC_088366.1:30243546-30246046 GCF_034508935.2 Berghia stephanieae
TCTCTCTCTCTCTTCACCATCATTCTTCTCCTTCTTCTCCTCCTCCTTCTCGCCATCGTGAAACAAATAATAATAATAATAATAATAATAATAAAATAATAATAAAATAATAATAATAATAATAATAATAATTATTATTATTATTATTATTATTATTATTATTATTATTATTATTATTATTATTATTATTATTATTATTATTATATTGTAGTAGTAGTAGTAGAGTAGTAGTAGTAGTAGTAGTAGTAGTAGTAGTAGTAGTAGTAGTAGAGTAGTAGAAGTAGTTGTCGTCGTATGATGATGATAATAATAATAAATAATAATAATAATAATAATAATAATAATAATAATAATAATAATAATAATAATAATAATAATAATAATAATAAGAATAATAATAATCATATTTTTTTTTAATATCACCATCATTGTTAATATTAACACTAATCATCATCATCATCAGTATTATTATCATCATCACATCATCATCATCATCATCATCATCATCATCCATCATCATCAATCATCATCACCATCATCATTGGTGTTTTTTTGTTTTTTTATTTGTTTATCTCCGTTTCTATTCTTTTTTTTTTTTTCTTTCTACCTCCTATCAGTCTAGACGGATGAAGGATTAAACCAATGTAAAATGTATGAAAGTTTCGATGTTTCGTTCTTTTTTGTTATTGTTCTTTTTCAATGTAAAATGTATGCAAGTTTCGATGTTTCGTTCTTTTTTGTTTTGTTTTTTTTCTTTTTTTTTTTTCCCTTTTGCTTGCTTTTTATTTGTTTGGTTGCCTTTTTAAATTCTTGTTTGTATTGATACAGTGGTTTCCGCCCAAGTGCATAGTAGAAGAAGAAGGGTAGCAAGGAAAACAAGTATGCGAAATACACGTTCTCCATCAGGCAAATTGATAGATACCGAGATGAAAAGAAAAAAGATTATGCTGACACCATACAGTGGGTACAGTATAGCGCTGTAATATCGACAACGCTTACAACGCCAAAGCGTTTATATCTAAGTGTTGTTATAAAACACATCGCACACACACACACACACACACACACACACACACACACACACACACACACACTTGCTTATGCGACCCAACGACCAGCTGAGCTCTATCCCTTTATTCCTGTACCAAGACGTAGAAGATAGACGTCTTTTGTAGTTGTTCCAGGTGACTATAGAGCGTGTTTGTTTTTAACGGTTTTACGGCGCTTGCAACATATTTAGGCTATATAGCGCCAGTAAAAAGAGAAGAAAATGGGATAGTAATAGTTCTAGAATTACAACTAAAGCACCCAAGAAAAAGTAAGACATAGGGGAACTGGGAACAAATAGGGATCAGATGTAGATTCCAAGAGCATACCACCCCAATGTACTTAGTTTGAGATCACCTATAAGTATCATCCGGACACAAGCACAGAATTCCAACAAAGAGGAATACACTCAAATGCTTACATTTTCCATTAAAAATAACAAATATAATATTACATAACAGAGAGATGATTTAAAAGGAAAAAAATATCATCTCCCAAAACAATAACTATGCATTTGACTGTTTCCCTCCCAGCTAGGACTCCGGCCAGGGCCAGGACAAAACCAAGTAATCTCATTCCAAGACAAAGACAGAAAGCATGTTGGAAAACAGATATAGGGGGATAGAAGACACAGTATGTACCCTCCTGCCCACTATGGGAGGTCAGGAACCCCACCCAGTTGTAGAGCGTGTTACTGATGCTTGGATTAGGTGAGAGGAATGTGCATCTGTGGTGTGTTAGTGTTTCATTGGGGTGTTGACATGAGGGGCAGGAAGGGGACGTGTCTCTAACTACAAGCACATTTTTCTTCCCTTCTCATCCTCCTTCTTCTCTTTCTCCTCCTCCTCCTCCCCCCCCCCCCAACCTCCTCGTCATCCTCATTTTCCTCTTCTTCTTCTCCCTCCTCTCTCTCTCTCTCTCTCTCTTCACCATCATTCTTCTCCTTCTTCTCCTCCTCCTTCTCGCCATCGTGAAACAAATATTTACAAAGTAGACAAATATCAAGAAAGTATTATCATTTTATTTGCTGACAATACCTTATTATACATTTTAAAATCAATTAGATAAAATCTTAAATCATATAAAATATTCACAGAAATGCTTATAGAGGGATTGTGTAGTAATAACAACAGTATTTTAATCTTATCTGATTTCATTGCTAAAACATCTTTATAACCAATACAATAAAATATTTCGCAAGTAAATAATAAACAAACTAAAAGAAGATATCACAGAATAATGGTTTGTTTGCTATCAGATTTACTTAAATCATCGTCATGATCAGTCTTTTATCAAGTTCTTAAGGATTCACAAAAAGAAGTCACAGCCATTAGACCCAAGGATCAGGAATTTATCAGGAATTTATCTAGTCTAACTAGAGCTAAACAAACAGTAACGATTGCTTGCTATCCTTCAGACAGGACAATTGCAAAGTACTTTCAGTTAGATTTAA
>NC_088366.1:30248546-30368546 GCF_034508935.2 Berghia stephanieae
CAAAGCTGAGAAAATGGTGACGCATAATGAATTTCTTGTCAAACAAGGCTCTGTTATCAAGCTAAACATTCATTAAATAATGAAGGCCATTTATGGTGATATATCTATTACTGATGGCGCGGTTCGGAAGTGGGTTAGAATTTTCAAATGAGATGTCACAACAGAGATGAAAGTGTTTATTTAAACGTGATCGGGTAGGCCACTTTCTGCATCCAATACGAGTAATCAAGAAGCAGTTGACCATATGATCAGGATGAATCGAAGTCTAAAACAGAAAGATATCGCTGATGAAGTTGGGATTTCAAAAGAACGAGTACACCATATCGTGACATCTTGGGTAATTGCAAAGTCTCTGCACGACGTGTCCCAAGATAGCTAACTTCAGAAATGAAAGCGCAGAGAAAAGACATTTGTACATCATGTGAGATGATATGACAAGTATGGAGAGATATTTCTGCAGAAAATTTTGACTGGTGATAAATCTTGGGTCCATCATCAATACGACCTGAAGCCAAAGTGCAGCCATTGGAGTATCGGCATGAATCTTCTTCTCCAAGTCCAAAGAAATTCAAAGTCATAGGTTCTACGAGAAAGGTCCTGCTTACCATTTTCTGGGACATGAAAGGCAAAGTTCACATGGAATTTATTAAACAAGGGCAAACAAAGAACTCTGAACCATCTGTTTCAACTCTACAAGCCCTCAAAAATAGACTTGCATAGGTTTGAGGTGCTGGAGATTCGATATTGCAGCATGACAATGCGCAACTATACACTAGTCGTCAAACCCAAGATGCATTAATTTGGTTCAAACTTCTGACCCTACAGTACCCTGCATATTGTCCAGCATCTTGCCCCATCTGACTATTTCTTGTTCCCTCAGTTCAATAGATATATCAAATGAACGCATTACAACAGTGGCGTGGAGGTAGTGGCAGCTATTCGTCAATGGTGCAGAGCAAAATCACCAGGATTCTTTGCTGATGGCATGCGCCAACTACTTCAGGTTGGCAACTCTGTGTTGCTTGTGATGGCAAATATGTGGAAAGATAATTGGCACGAGACGCAGCTGAGATTCTAAGCTTTTTTTTTATGCATTATGTTCGAATGTGCTGTTGAAACAAAACGGTACTTATATATCAGCCTTGTAATAATTTCCTTTGCATTCTTTCCCCTGTCACAAATACACACCTTTGCGTGAAACCAACCATTCACCTAGTCATCAATTGATGAAAAGCTATTTGCGATTATACAGCCCAGTATTCCATGGTCCTAAACACAATGGTTTAATGACGTTTTTACTTTTTGACTATCTCATTAACAGTTTAAAAGATGTTTGCTGCTGGCCAAAGATGGGTTCAATGCTTTTACTCTTTTTTAAAAGTTGTCATCTCTTTATCAGAGAGGATGACTTTTATTTAACCCACAATTTCTTCCTATATCTATCTATCTTCATCTGTGCCACAGTAATAGTGATAAAAGTAATAAATACAAATGAATATGACAGCTGCAAAGAATAACAAAATACCAAACACGGAACATTTCGGGCTCAAAACCCTTCTTCACCCAACAACAAAGAACAATAAAAACGTAAATACATTACTATAAAAAACAGATCGAAAACTAAATCTTATTTACATGCTTTCTGTTGAAGGAAAATTTTTGGAATGTGAGTAATAGTAAAAGTGTTGTGACTATGGCTTTATTGATGCCAAGTCTGTTTTTTTGTTTGTTTTAAGGGAGACACTTGCAGATTATTTCAGCAACTGTAAAAAAGAAGAAGAATGGGGAAAAGTTGTAGATCTGAAGTTAAAAGTACAAAGAAAAGGTCAGACTAATGGGATGAGTTCAATATGGATCAAAGGATTCCACGATAATTCCATAAAATGTGCCTATTTTGATATTACCTAAACGTTTCATCCAGACACATGCAAAGGATCCCGTAGTGAAGGATACATTAAAATGTTTACAAAGTACAATCAATTCAAAACCAAACACTATAATAGTGCATGACAGAGAGAAGATTTACAACAACAAAAAAGGAACTATACATTTGACCGTTTCCCTCTTCCTAAGGATCCCTGCCAGGATCAGGAAAAACCAAGCAATCTCAATCTAGAACAAAGTCTGAGAGAAACATGAAAAGGAAAACAGATACAGGGGGATAGAAGACACAGCAAAAATCCCCCCCCCCCCCCCCCAAGTCTCCATGCAGTTCTTGAAATATTGATCAATATGGTGAGATAGGTAAGGTTGTATTAATATCAAATGACAGCTGTAAAGGAATACTTTTTTTCCCAATCCTGATATGTCCATGACTAAACTGTACTTTTGATAGAGGAAATGGATGGAATGTCACTTAACCCTCTGTCAATGCCGAGCTTATTCCCATCTTTTGAATCAGCACCATTTTTCTCATCTGTAACCAGACTGGGATTTGTATTACCAAAACTACTTGTGTAGATAATTGGATGCCCTCTGATTCCTTTATAGTACTGATGAGTTATGGGGTAGCTAGGGCCTGGCTCAACAATGCCATCATCGTCGTCAATGTGAGAGTGAAGGAATTTCTTCCACTGGTTCCTGGCATAAGCTCTATGAGCGAAGAATGCAACCACAGCTGCAATTACCAAAACGCAGATCAGGACTATCACAACTATAAGCACAATATTTAGGGAATCGCTGTCACTTGTCTCTGAAAGTTAGGAAAATAAAAGAAAAGAAATATGTTACAGATAATTGAAAATCTTAAAGGAGTCATGAAAGCCACTGCACCAGGCCCATAAAGCCAAAGTGGCAGCTTTGTTGTCCAAGGTATGATGCTTGGCTTGTGACCTTCGGGTCACAGGTTTGAGTCACATACTCATATATTCATGTGTAAAATGAGTACCTGGCTACAAATAGCATTGTCACTGTTGGAAAAAAATTTGATAGTTAACAGGCATCAAATTTTGACTGACATATTATTATATATTGCTGTTGGTTTGGGATCCCTTTTAAGACACTTTTGAGTTCATTCAGGGGATTTGCACTATGTAAATGCTTGTATTCTTTTAAAATATCGATTTCCCATGGTGTAAAGATGACTGTAACAATTTTTAACTTCAGGTCTACAGCAGCATACTTACCAAATCCTATTAAACGCATCGCTGGCAATTTGCTCATCTATTCATGATGGAAAGGGTCCTGATAGTTAAATTGGTAGAGCACTTTTTTTTTACACGAAAAAGGGAACATGATCGATTAAAGGTGGAGTTAATTTTTTTCTGATCACTCCCTGCCAACTCAGCAGCAATTGGATATCTGGGTTCATTTGATCTAGTGGAAAACACTTTGCAATAGAGTAACACCCTATCTGAAAGGTAATGAGTAATCAATATTGTCTATTTAGTACTGCAGAAACTGGGATTAACTCCAGCTCAATGGACCTTTTGGCTCTGAAGGACTATTTAATGTATTATAATACCCCTTTGATTTTAGGGAAAACCTGGTTTTTCTATAGAAAATAACAACTACATACAACAACAACAACAACAACAACAACAACAACAACAACAACAACAACAACAAAAATGAGGCGTCCCTATTATCCTTTGTAAAAGAATGTAGCAGTTCAAGAATTTTTTTCTCATGCATGCATCCAGTTTTAGTAAAAATTGAGTTTGATGCATGTTATACTGACAACAACGATAATTCTTATCATCTACCCCTCTTCTTCCTTCTCCGCCTCCAAAAGTTGCGCACTGGCAATGGGAACTTGTTTGATATTTCAATAATTCAAGAGTCTTATATTATTTATACCGAAGCTAGGTGTTCCTCTGAGTGAATGTTGTACAAGCAACTTAAGTAAAGATTTGAGATAAGTAGAAATTTAAATGGTCTGTTATGAACTTTCTTTTTACTGCTCTTGGATATGCACAAAAGAAGAGAGAAAAAATGAAGACGAAGAGGACCAAAAAAAAAAAAAAAGTAGTAGTAGTAGTAGTAGTAGTAGTAGTAGTAGTAGTAGTAGTAGTAGTAGTAGTAGTAGTAGTAGTAGTAGTAGTAGTAGTAGTAGGAGAAGTAGTAGTAGTAGTAGAAGAAGAAGAAGAAGAAGAAGAAGAAGAAGAAGAAGAAGAAGAAGAAGAAGAAGAAGAAGAAGAAGAAGAAGAAGAAAAAGAAGAAGAAAAAGAAGAAGAAGAAGAAGAAGAAGACAAGGAAGAAGAAGAATGATAAGAGGAGGAGAATGAGAAGGAGGAGAAGGAAAGGGAGAAGGAAGAAAATTGTGTTCGGTTATCAGACCTGATAATAAGTACACATAGTTTTAGACGGTATAAAAGTATATTCTTTTATCAAATCACTGTGAAAATAAAATCTACATTATTGAAACTCACTAAACCTATATCATATATAGAGAAAAAAGAAAACAGTTCTTTAAAATGTTACCAGGACAGTTTTCTTCATCGCTGGAATCTCCACATTGGTTGTAAGTGTCACACTCCAGACTTGAGTCGATACAAATAGATGTGTTGCAGTTATATTGAGAGGACGAGCAAGGTTCTGAAAAGAAATAACACATTCAGATGAAGGACGAGGATTATCAATCATATTATGTATTTTTTAAAATGACTTATACTAGGAAAGAAACGGAGCTCACTGGATATGACTTTGCTGATGCTGAATTAAAAATGTGACCCTCTATCTCTAAGGAGTATAATTTCGGGGTGACCTAGGCACTAGAAATTCAATGTATAGGCACAAATATAAAACTTGGGGGTAGTTTCTATCCGTTATGATGGATAATAAAAATGATTTCTCACATTGCAACCAACTAAAAGTTCCTATTTATTTTCCTTTATATTAATAGATTTACTTTTTTAAAAAGTAGTCCTTCAGAACCAATATGCCCATGAAGCTGGAGTTTATCCCGGTTTCTATAGCATGAAACAGACAATAGCAATTGCATGTTATCCTTTGGAATTCACAATTCATCCAGACAATGGGTCACAAATGTTTTTATTTCAAAATTATGTTCAAAATGAAAATTGTATTTAAACTTTTCAAAAATCAAAACTAAATAAACCCATAATGTATCACTAAAGATTACTGATTACAAATGCCATAATGAGTGGCAAATAGTTGATATGGACTTAAGTATTCCAAGAAAGTTGGAAAACTTAAAATCCTTAAAGACCGTAACCAAATACATCAATTTTATGAATACTTTTGTAACATCTAAAATACATAGAACAATCTATTTATTTATGAATTATAGTCTATATCAGAAAAAGTTTGTATCTGTTTATATTCTTTGATTTTATTCAAAAACTGCTCAAGCATCTAATGAGGCTCAGCATGTAAACTTTGGATAATATGGAATTGAATGGAAGGTAAGGAAATTGGACTTTTTCTTCTTCAAGTATAAGGTCATCAATCGCATGTGAAGACTAATAAAAACAAAAGAAACACATGTGATCCAAGGCGTCAATTTGGTATTATGTCGGAGTTAAAATTGAAAAAAAAAAAAAAGGAAAGAGAAAATTCAAGTTTTTCAATTAAAAAAAAAAGGAATTCATTTCAATTCAAAATTCACTTTCCTAAATAAAGGTGTCTATCAGGGTTCAAATTTCAAACATTTTGCTTAAATTTCCATTTTAAATATTAGGTTCGTCCGGATATAATATCAATGTGAGATATTTCGTCACATATTAAACACTCTTACTTTATGCTCATAATGTTTGTCAACATCTAAGGTATGAAAGACTCAATCTGACTTTGTAAATAACAAGTATCATTTTCCTTTCATCTTTTTTTTGATTTCTTATCCTTAACATCTATAAAATGTTAGCTCTGTTCTGATGCTGTCCTTTTTTTTTATTTCTTGATCTCAGATATGCCATTTCTTATGATAAAAAAAATGCTGCCTAAATAAGTATATTATCTACCCAAAAAAAAAAATAAAAAAAGAACTAAAAATTAAAGAGAGAAAAAAGTAAGTGATGATTCTAATCCATTCCATATTTCACTCATAATTTCATTAACCTGGTAACATTCCTAATCTATTTCTTACCATTTGTTGCAGCTACGAAGTTAATGCTGAAACCTAAATAAACCCCATTGTTGTCTGTCACAAATCGCAGTGTCATGGCTTCACCACTAGATGTTATATTCCCTGGGACACTAGAGCCTGATCCACATATCGGGTCTGCATTAAGTTTTGGAGCTGCTATATCAGTGCCATCATGTGCGTCTAAATAGTCAACACAAGAACCTGAAAATTACATAGTTATATGTTATATAAAAAGTGCAAAGAAAAAAGCATTGTAAACTCAAATTTGTGAGCAAAGGTGTAAACTTTTCAAACACATTCTATGGCATACAAACCAAACTGAGCATTGTTTACCTCACATGAACTGCCTTTAATTTGGACAATAAAGATTATTATTATTATTAAAAACCTGAAATTCCTGCGCAATTAAGCAAAGACACACTATTTTTCGGCCAAAACAAACAAGCTAGGGGATAACCAACAACATCATTACTTTCACTTGAAATAACGATTTTAATAATTCAATGGGGAAATCAGATTAGCACCACTGACAGAGCTATCAAACATGAGAAAAAAGGCACACGACAGAGACAATTTGAGGATCTTCACCACAAGAATAAGAAGAGTGGCTGAAGCTGGGAGTCGGATGTCATCAAAAGCGGAAGGCTTTAATAATAATAATGATGATGATAATAATAATAATAATAATAATAATAATAATAATAATAATAATAATAATAATAATAATAATAATAATAATAATAATAATAATAATAATAATAATAATAATAATAATAATAATAATAATAATAATAATAATAATAATAATAATAATAATAATAATAATAATAATAATAATAATAATAATAATAATAATAATAATAATAATAATAATAATAATAATAAATAATAATAATAATAAATAATAATAATAATAATAATAATAATAATGATAATAATAATACAAAATGATGATGATGATGATAATGATGATGATGATGATCTTGATGATATTGATGATTAATCTTTGATATTATTTAAGAAGATAACTGCTGAGATCAAGACCAAGTTGAACAGTTGGCTTAGGGAGAAAAAAAAACATTAGAAAATTCAATACCAGTCAACTGTCCTTCCAACTCAAATCGAGTGATGACAGCCACAACGAAATAACCAGAGGGTGCTGTTGCAGTGTAAGAACAGTTCAGTTGATTGAGATACGTCAGACCAGTACTGGAATCCATTTGGTAACTCGTTGTAAAGGAATGACCGCTCCCACAGGAAGATTCCATATACACTGAAAAATGTATGAAACATCAATTAACTGAACGTATGGAATAAGGAATAGTAAAAAGAAAAATTAAAAATTAAGATTAAAATAAAATTTAAAATTAAAAGGTTTAATGTTTTAAAAATTACCCCCTTCCGCCACAGCATCATTAGTTACCGTCGCCTAGGCATTCCATGAATGAATATAGAGATAATCCTTCAAACAAGAAGTATGATATAAACAGGAATCGCCCCTGTTGTCCGAAGTGAACAAATTTGGGGGTAATAATAATGCTCAGGGAAAAAACAAAAACAAAATTGCCTGAATTGGGGCTCGAACCTGGGACTTGCCGAGTCACAGTGAAATGCCTTAACCACTTGGCTACTTCCTACATTGTTGACATCATTCACAACAGTGTGCTAAGCTCTTTACTTTACGATCGGAATGAGAACGACTTGCATTAACAAAAGTGGGACAGCTTTCCATCTGATGTTTATTTTCACCCTGTTATTTAAATCTTATAGAATTTTAATTTAAGTCTTATTGTAAGACTTTTCTTTCGGAACAAAAAATTTTCAAAAAGGCTTTTTAAAAACAAAGCAAAAAAAAAAAAAAAAAATACAAAAAACACACAAAAAACGTGCTAGAGAAATACCTCTTTATATTATATAAGGAACTTTACCGACCAGGTTTTCGGTTACAAAATCACAACCGCTGAATCGAAATCGTTAGTTATCTATCAAATCTATCTATCTAGAGTAGAAGATAGATCTTAGACTTAGTCTCTAGATAGTATCTAGACGTCTAGTAGTAGATAGTAGTAGAGACTCTAACTTAGACTTAGAGTAGATCGTTGTTTATATTTATATTCTAAATCAAAATCTACCTCTTGATCTATCCAATGATTGAACCCTGCTTATGAGCGAGAAAACAACGCTAATAAGCAACACCAAGGCTGCACTATTATTCATTTTGAATAAAATACGAAGATGCATATTATCAAAACATAGGCATATTGATTATGTTCTTCCTGTCTTGTCCCATAAGGACGCTGTATCTAAGTAACTTTAACGAAATAGGTACGGTCATGTAATCTATATACTTTTGATAGATAGTTTCACAAGCAACGCATGGCTTTATTTTAGTATCTGCAGTAAGAAAAAAACCCGACTGTGACATAAACAAAACATTGGATAAATTATATGGATAAAATTATATATAATTGTTTCTCAAAAAATCCTTTGATTTTGACACTGGATTTTAGAGTATGTATTTGGTCCATTTAAATAGTTAAGGTGAACGGTCCCTTTATAATACTTTGATTTTTCCAATTTAACCACTTCTACAATAAATGGATTAAAAATTTTTTTTAGACTGAAGAGTACCTAGAGTGGAAGTAAAAACTTCCGGCGGAGAGGATAGCAGTAGCGTTGGGTCGAGCCCGAAACGACTTGATCGATCACGTGCTCGATCTAATCCTCTAAAATTGATTATGATCATTCGTCGCATCGCACACACACACACACACACACACATACACATACACACACACACACACACATACACATACACGCCATCAAACAGTTGTTGATTTGGTGAAGGGTTGACACGCCCCCCCCCCCATCCCCCTGTCCTCAGAATTGGAATACAGCGACATAATTTCATATTTATGTCGCGCCAAACGTTGTCGGCTAACATGTACCCGCTGTGGGCAAGAACCTGAGACGGCATAGCATCGAGTCGAACGGTGTGTTGTGACGATGCTACCCGGCGGGTTTGCGACGGTGCACGAGTGCGGACCGGACTTAGCTGATTGGGTCGATCGTCATAACATAGTAGTGTGAGAACCATAAGAGGCTGCTGCCAACATATTGGATCGCAGCCTTACCTATCGGGTGCATCTCGAAGATAGAGAAGCGGAACAGTCTTCTGAGGAAGCTGGCGGGATCGACTTGGGGCGCTAGCCAAGCGCTCCTGAGAACGTCCGCCTTGGCACTATGCTATTCCACCGCGGAGTATTACGCTCCAGTGTGGGGTAGAAGCAGAAACGTTGAGAATGTGGATGTATGAAACTTCGCAAGTCGATGCACATAGTGTCAGGAACGCTAGCAACAACTCCTAGAGAATGGGGCCCGATAATGGCAGCGATCCAGCCCCCCCCCCCCCCCCCCGATATCCGGAGGGAGACAATTACGGGAAACTGGCTGAGTAATATCAAAGAGAGAGGGAATGGGGATGCCCCTCTGATGCGCATAATGGACGGCGCCCCCCCCCCCCCCGTTTCGAGCCGAAATAAGTCCCGGCAACCCTTGTACGCAGAATCCCTGACTACGTCTAGAGCTGCACATACGAGATGGAAGGCGGTTTGGACGAATTCAATCCCTCGTGGGGGCGGGGACGTAACCTCCTCTAAGCTTGGTGAGAAGTTGCCAGGCTTTGATACCAGTAAGAGGAGACACTGGGTGACTGCGAATCGGCTTCGGTCGAGGAGCTGCCTCACGGCCAGTGCGCTTCATCGGTGGGGTCTTATTACCTGTCCAACATGTACTCGCTGTGGGCAAGAACCTGAGACGGTGTGTTGTGACGATGCTACCCGGCGGGTTTGCGACGGTGCACGAATGCGGACCAGACTTTGCTGATTGGGTCGATCGTCATAACATAGTAGTGTGAAAACCATAAGAGGCTGCTGCCAACATAACCGCCCCCACCTCCCATTTGTCACTGGTCGTCATCGCCTCTTGTGTGCGCGGGCAAAGCTCGTGCCTTTCATTTGAAAAAGTAAATGAACAAGATTGTCGCGTTTTTATTAGGTAGGTAGATAATAATAATATTTAGCAGGTTCCACCCCCAGACACACACGGATAGCCCGGACCCGATGATAACGATGCTGATGATGATGATGATTATCGTGTTTCTGTTAAATAATGATAATATTTAAGGAGGTTCCACCCCCACCCCCCACACGGATAGCCCGGACCCGAAGATGATGATGGCGGTGATGATTGTGGTATTGTTGACTGTTACGGCTGTGATGATGATGATGACGATGACGATGACGCAGATGGTGATTATTTGTTCGGTCGCTCAGTGGTACGGTGTCTCTTGTCACAAACGTCAAGCCTTGTCAATGGCCGGATGAGTGACACTGATTGTTGAAAATTGTGATCCAGACGTTAAGTCCGCGTGTAAGGCACTTGACTCAGGTGTGAATGTATTCCTATCTATAAGCAATGACGGGTATTGTAAAGAGCTTTAATACAAAATGACTCCAAACAGGCGACCAGTACCTACTGTACGAAATGGATGTATGGTCGATATGACGTGCTGGGGGAATAAATTAAATAAAATATGGTGAAGTTAATTGAGCATGGTAAATCCTTGGAAATGCGCTTTGAAGTAATACACCTGCTAGAACACTCCGATTCCAATATAAACGACTGATTAATGTTCCCATATATAAACTATAGTTAGCTGAAAGTCTTTCTTTGTCGGGACCCCAAAAGTATGGAACAAATTAGACAAAGAAATTAAAGACGCCACCGAGCTTAGTAATTTTAGGGATCTTTTGAAACCATTCCTTTTCAGATAAGATAGCAACAATATTTGTGTTTTGTTATCCATTGTCTTTTTAGGAGCACGTGATGAATTCTGCGAGCTGTTTAGATTGATTATTACAATAAAATGTGTTGATATTTATTTTATTCAATATAATATAATATAATATAATATAATATATATAATATAATATAATATAATATAATATAATATAATATAATATAATATAATATAATATAATATAATATAATATAATATAATATAAATATAATATAATTCCCTTTATTCATCTCATAGGGGAGATTTGTCTTTAGGGTCTATTCTAAGGGAAGACTGGAAGAACCCAAGCGTCAACCGCAGTGCAGTGCCGCAAATTTAGCTAGGGCGAGGTGACTTGCTCAAGACCATTCAGCGGCGGGTGATCGAACTCGGTACCTTTCGGGTGCGAACCAAAGACCGTACCGCTGAGCCACGCTGCCTCTGATGATGATGATGATGATGATGATGATGATGATGATGATGATGATGATGATGATGATGATGATGATGGGAACTAACAAAGAATACACAGGCATCTAACATTGAAACATTCCAAAGCTAAAGTTATACTAAAATAAATAATTGAGCTTTATAAAGCGCAATATCCACTAAATGTGCTCAAAAAGCTTTACAAGGGGTCCCTGGTCAACAGCAACATTTAATATGTAGGACGGGACATGCCGCCTGTTAGGCGATATTACAATTTTTCGGACAAAGACAACGCTGTTAACGACCAGGTACTAATTCTACACACGAGTACGGTGGAGAATGTGAGTAAAGAGCCTTTTCCAAGGACTTAACTATGCGCCGAGCGCGAGGCTCGAACCCAGGACCTTCCGATCCGAAAGCGAGTGTCATACCACTAGACCACATAGCAGCACTACTGTAGTGTTCATTGTTAGATGGATTCGTGTGTGTCATAGTGTATATATGTATGTATGTATGTATGTATGTATGTATGTATGTATGTATGTATGTATGTATGTATGTATGTATGTGTGTGTGTGATAGTCAAAGTTTAGAAGGATTAATGAAGTCTTGTCACACACGCGTGATGCACCTATACGAATTTCCCTTCCACCCAGACACACTAACATCTGACAAGGAGTGAGGGGTATGAAGAACACAGCATTGCTCGAATCAATGTGCAAACGTTGGCGATTGGTATCTAGTATCTAATGGCAAACTGTGATCGTTTGAAATGATTCGACAAACTCGTTTCTCCTCCGCTCGCTCGGCTCCTGCTCGTCTCAAGCTCGTCTCAAGTCTCATGCTCGTCCCTGCTCGCCTTACCCGTAGCTCGATTTACCAACTTGCTCTTCCAGCTTTGAGATCGGACGATTAATCGTGGCTGTGCGCTCGAACGTCGATCGGGTGAAAGCGATCGAATAACCCAAGTTAGAAGTTAGCATTGAGCATTTACCAAAGGGAACTTTTTGGCAAAAGCATCCCAGATCTGGGTATACAATTAAAATTTATTTATCTAATTGATAGATACGTTTTTTTTTTACAGTCTATCCTTTCCCATGTGAATTTGGGAGAAATTCCATGAGCTCCTCGGTCGAGTATCTCTTTCAATTAGTGTTTTCACCGTTGATCTTTTGTCATCTAGGCGATTGACTTGATTTGAGGTAAAAAAAAAAAAAGGTGGCGTTTTTACGCTGGATTGAGCTCAATGAAACATGACGCAAATTGGCATTGACTTAAAGATAAACAATACCAAACGATAGGGTAATTCCTCCTGAAGGAAATAAGACATAAATCATTAAAATCCATCCGTAAACAAAAAAATCGATTGAAATTTTTCTGATGCTGAGACCTTTTTTTTTTTTTTTTTTTTGTCCATCTCATCACTGAAAAGTCCAAAAATTTGGGGCTTAGTCCAATCAGTTCATGGAGTGCCAAATGGACATAATTTACTAAAGTGTCTATCAGGGGAGGCCTTCCGAAAGCTCATACAAAGGGAAACAATTCAAATAATATTCCCTCAACTAACCCCAAGAAAAAATAAAACCTAGTCTAGTACCTTTAGTTAACCCTAATAATATTCATCATCATCATTGCCTTTTTCACCCTGGGTCAGGGTATAGGCCACAGACAAACAGTTTCCATCCTTCTCTATCCTGAGCCAACTTTTTTATCTCATTCCAGGTCTTACCACTTCTCTGTATATCAGCTTCTTTAATTCTTCTCCATGTTCCTCGTGGCCTTCCCCTTGATCTTCTGCCCTGAGGGTTCCAGTCCAATACTTTCTTTGTTATAGTTGAGTCATTCTTTCTAAGCGTGTGTCCAATCCACCTCCACCGTCTTCTTCCTATATCCTCTCCCACTGGTTTCTGCTGTGTTCTTTTCCATACTTCTTCATTTTTTATTCTATCCATCCATTTTATTCTGAGTAGCTTACGCATGCACCTGTTTACGAAAATCTGTACCCTCCTTATACATGCCTGTGATGCGTTCCAAGTTTCACATCCATACAGTAGGACAGACTTCACGTTTGAGTTGAAAAGTCTTAGCTTTAGTTGAAGGGAGATATCTTTAGTTCTCCAAACTCTGTTCAAAGATGTGAATGCAGCCTGTGCCTTTCCTATTCGTGCTTTCACCTCTGCTTCCGTGCCTCCATCCTTGTCAATTATACTTCCGAGATAGCAGAAAGTGTCTATATCTTCGAGTTCCTGATCTTTTACTTTGATCTGCTCCTTTGACGCGTACCTATCCTCAAGACCTTTGACTTTGCAGGGTGAATTCTTAGACCAATTGATTCCGAGAGGCTGTTTATAATTGTGGTTTTTGCTTGCATCTGGTCCTGGGTGTGGGACAGAAGAGCCAGATCATCTGCAAAATCCAGATCATCCAACTGTGTCCAGGGGGTCCACTGTATCCCATTTCTTCTCCCTTTGGAGGTTTCCTTCATTAGCCAATCAATGGCAAGGATGAACAGGAATGGTGAGAGCAAGCATCCCTGCTTGACACCAGTCTTAATTTCAAAGCTGTCAGTAAGCTGATCTTCATGTACAACCCTGCAACTTGATCCTTCATACATTTCCTTAATGAGGTTTACTATCTTTTCAGGGAGTCCATAATGTGCCAGAATTTTCCACAATGTTGCTCTGTCAATACTGTCGAAAGCCTTCTCGTAATCCAGAAAGTTGACAATAAGAGGAGAGTTCCATTCTATAGACTGTTCTACTATGATTCGCAGAGAGGCAATCTGGTCGGTGGTTGAACGGTTTTTCCGAAAACCTGCCTGTTCGTCCCGCAGTTTAGCATCTGTTGCATTCTTAATTCTCTCTAAAATAATACGGTTGAAAACCTTTCCTGGGATAGAAAGAAGAGTGATGCCTCGATAATTATTACAATTACTGAGGTCCCCTTTCTTTGGAAGCTTGATAAGATGTCCTTCCTTCCAATCCTTTGGGAATATCCCGTCATTCCAGATTCTCTCAAATAGTGGGTGCAGGGCCTCAGCATTTCTTTTCGCATCAACTTTTAGAGCCTCCGGTGGAATCTGGTCTGGTCCAGCAGCTTTCCCCCTTTTCATCTTGTTAATGGCACCCACAATCTCTGCTATCGATGGTGGATCACAGCTAATTGGTAGCTCATTCCTTGCAGGCAAAATTTCTGGCTGGTTGTCTGGTGGTGGTCTGTTCAGAAGGCAGTTGAAATGTTCCCTCCATCGTTCAGATTGAGCCTCTTTTCCAAAAATAGTTTTCCCATCTTTGTCTTTGACTGGTACCTCTGGTTTCCCATATTTTCCAGCAAGTGTCTTGGTAGTTTGATAAAGGATCCTCATGTGTCCTCCAGTCGCTGCTGCTTCTGCTTTCTCTGCAAGTCTGTTCATGAATGCTTCCTTGTCTTTCTTCACAGATCTTTTGACTTCCTTAGCTATGGCTCGATACTGCTCTTGTGCATCCAGTCTTGAAGCCCTTGTTCGGCTTGCATTCACTTGTTCCTTCCTTGTTCTCCTCTTTTCAATAAGGTCCAAGGTGGTTGGACTTATCCATTCTTTATGTTCCGATTTCTTTACCCCCAATACCTCGTGGCAAGTTGTTATGTAGACTTCCTTGACCTTTGCCCAATGTGACTCTACATCTATGTCCTCCTCGAGCTCAGTAAGAGGTTGGAATCTATTACTCAATTGTAGTTTGAATTCCTCATTCTTTTCCCCATCAAGTGCATTCACCTCGAATTTTCTTCTTGTATGTGATCTGGCCCCGTGTTTTCTGAGTCGGAGCTTAAGCTTTGCCAATAGCAGGTGGTGGTCTGATCCAACATCTGCCCCTCTCCGTACTGTCACATCTTCCAATGAACGTCTGAATCTACGAGAGATACAAAAATGATCAATCTGATTCTCTGTCACACCATCTGGTGAGACCCAAGTTGCTTTATGGATCCTCTTATGGGGGAACACTGATCCTCCAATCACCAAACTGTTGAATGCACAGAAATTTGCAAATCTCTCTCCATTATCATTCATTTCTCCCATGCCATGACGTCCCATGATACCTTCATAGCCTACGTTATCCTGTCCCACTTTTGCATTAGCATCTCCCATCAATATGTTGATGTCTTTCCTTGGCAACTTGTCAATGACTTGTTGTAGCAGACCATAAAATGTATCTTTGTCCTCATCTATTGCATCATTTGTTGGGGCATAGATCTGTACAATGTTCATGTTGATCTTCTTACTCCGTGTTGTAAAGGACGCCATGATGATCCTTTCTCCGCATTGTTCCCATCCTCTCAGTGACTTCTGGGCAAACTTGCTTAGAATTATTCCTACTCCCTGTGTATGAATCCCGTCCCCTCTCCCTGAATATAAAATCTTCTCCCCAGACTTGAGGTGTTTCTGTCCGGATTGTATCCAGTGGGTTTCGCTTACTCCAAGTATATGCAGCCTGTATCTTCTCATCTCAGTCACAACTTGAGAGCTTTTTCCTGCTTCATACATGGTGCGAACGTTCCACGACGCGATTCGAAGCTGCTTGTTTGGCGAAGACGTCATCGGGTCAGCAGAGTCCTTTCGGCTTTGTCTGTTGTCCTTCATAAATTCTGTAATTCCAGAAACTCTTCGGTCGCCCAAGCTAAAAAAGGATTTAGTTTGTCTGTCTGTGTTTCTGTAACGGTTTGAGTTTAACGGAAAGGGGTGTTAACCCTTTGCCAACCCCAACCTGGAGGACCAGGTGACTCAAAGATGGGGGAATCACACACCATTAGTCGCCTTTTACGACACGCTGGCTTGGCGTTGGGCTATTCTTGACCCTCTCAGTTGAGGGACCCCGGACACCACACGGGGTCTAATAATATTAATAATAGGAAAAACAAACACCCTATCACTATCACCTTTACTAAGAGTTATGATTATGACTAACCCTAATAGAAAAAAAAAAAACAAAACCCTCGGACTGCTTTGCACTACCTATCAATATCAATACTTAACAAATCAAATTGGCGGCTAAGAATCAAAACAATGGTCAAATTAGGAAACTTTATACTTTCACAAGTCTATCAAGGTTTGTTCTACAGTTTTTAAAATGCTTCTGTATGATGACAAATTGAATAAATAAACACATGACAAAAGATCAACGATGAAAATACAAATTGAAAGAAGACCGGGAATGTAGTAGGAGCTTTCGGTAGGCCTCCCTCTATCAGGCATTTATTTATTCAATTTTTCAGTCAGTGAGATTGGGTCTTGAGTCTAGAAGGAAATAAGCAGTGAGTAGGATCAGGATTGCTTTGTTTCCAATGACGACTGTCACTAGCAAGAGTGGGAAGCTCTAGAGTATGAGTTATAATTACTTTAGACTCGAGTAATACTAATACTCATAATTAAAATTTGCAGGTTGCGATTGTAGTTGGCCTGTAACGCTAACTTCTAACAACTAACTAGATTTCTAGTAGTAGCATTTTAATTTTAAAAACTCTAGAACAAAAAACCTTGGTAGATTAGTGAAAGTTTAACATCTCCTAACACGTTAACATGATCATTGTTTTGGTTCTCCGCCGTCATTTTGTTCTTAAGTATTGAAAGGTAGTGAAAAGCAGTCCTAGGGCTTTTTATTCTATTACAGTGTTGATATCCTAATTGCCCGCTTTGCCTAAGTGCCCGCTTTCTCTGAAAAACAGAATTTTTGATCTATAAAACAACTAAATCCCCCCTTTTAAAAATGAATTCTGCCTTCTAAGTCGTAAATGCCCACTCTGACAACTTCACAATTTTTTTTTCAATCTCCCAAAACTGCAGGATCTTTTGTCAGGCGTTTATTAAATTCAATTTGTCAGTCAGAGAAGTTGGGTCTAGGTCGGCCGGTAACAGTAACAGTAACTACTAACAACTTGACGTCTAGAAACATTTTAATTTTTAAAAAATTCTAGAACATACCTTGATAGATTAGTGAAAGTTTATGGGAAAAAATCAAAGTAGTATATGGACCCATTACTCTAATATCCAGTGTCAAAACCAAAAGGATTTTTGTGTGCCTATGTGGTTTAGTGGTATGAAAATAACACTCGCTTTCAATTGGAAGATCCTGGGTTTGAGCTGCGCACCGCTCATAGTTGAGTCATTGGAAAAGGCTCTTTACTCACATTCTCTCACTCTCACCGTTCTCAGGTGTAAAATCAATACCTGGCCGTTAACAGCATTGTCTCTGTCAGAAACAATTGTAATATCGCCTAACAGGCATCATGTCTCGTTCTACATGTTACATGTTGCTGTTGGTCAGGGACCCTTTGTAAAGCGCTTTGAGCATGTTTAGTGGATATTGCGCTATTTAAAAGCTCAAATTTTTGTTTGTTCCCAACTCAACTGTCTGTTATTGTTTTGATCCCCATTATACATTATAACAAGAGATCTTTTTAACTGCACTGTTGGACCAGACAGATTAGACTTCTTAACAAACAGGTGAGATCTTTCCAATAAATATCAAATTCATGTTCTTTCCATCTTCTCTTAGGAGCGGAGGCTGTATTTGGGTGGGGGGGGGGGGGGGGGGGGGGGGGGAGGAGAATATTGGGAACATTCCAGGTGTTCTAGCTGGTTAGTTGCTGTTCCCAATTTTGATAGAATTTAATTGTTCTGAAGCACTGTAAGTTTGTTTACTATTGTGTTATTTCCTTTTGTGTTTCTTGTTTGTGACATCATGTCTGGTATACAAATATCTGTTGCAATCAATATTATCTCTTTCAGCAGGCACTACTAGTACTAGATTCAACATGTTGTGCTATGTTTGTTGTTTGGTTTAAGTTTGACCTCAGCAGGATGATTTATGTGATTGTCAGTGTCAGTATAGTATGTTATTACCATTGTATGCGTAGTATGAAAGATGCACATAGAAGCACTATGGAGGTGCCCATTGACGTGTTCATGTCATATGTCTTTGGAGATTTCTACTTAGTCTATATATTCCTACTTAGTCTTATGTCTTTGGAGATACTTAGTCTTAGATTAGGTGGCAACGCCCATTACAATTTCTTTAAATGGAGAGCCCCACTCTGGTGGTGACCAACCACTTCGATGGAGATTTTAGTATTATTATTTAATTTTTCATTGTCACGAACAAGGTTTTAAAAACCTATTCACTACACAGGCCTTAGTCACCGTGGCTATGTCTAGATGACTATTTTGTATGACAATGGCTGAGACTGAGAGTGAGAGTTGTCCCTCAAAAAGATGTCCCTCTTAATCGTGATAAACCAATTTTCTGAGATCACATCTGTTTCTGAATATTTTCATTGTGATATTTATAAAGAGAACATGTTTTCATCTGTAAATTCATTCAAAATTATAGGAAAATCTTGTAATTTTTTACAATTTGGAAATTTTATTCAAACTTAGCAGTTGACTTAACATAATGTTAAGTTAAGTTGTCTTTTTGGTGCTTCACCTGACTCTGACTCTGATTCTGAGTTATACGCAGAGATTTAACAGATGCCCACAAAGCAGTATGATGTGTGTCTAGTTACCATCTTGTTACTTCACATCCTGAATTGTAGAAGACTGATCTAATTGTTATGATTCTGACTGCATTTTTCTACTCTAGAGTTTCTCTTCTTTATTTTACCTTTAATTGGAAAAGAACAAGAGATTTTTTTCACCATACACTTTCAGGTAATCTATTTGACTGTTCTGACAGAAAGATACAATTAAGGAGTGTTCTTGATAGGAACACTCTATGGATATATAGCAAAATAAATACAGTGCAACCTCTCCATAAGGACCATATAAATATGTCATTATTGGGGAGCAACCAAAAATGGCAGAAGGAGGGGGGTACTTGACTATGGATGTCTTTTCCAGCCATCTACAGTGGTGATTTCAGCCAAAACATTGCCATGTCACTTCTTGAAATGACACAGCCAGCCACTGCTTGCTTGAAAACTTGTTGCTCCTACTCTTAGCTTGTCTGCAATTATTTTCGCCTGGTCAATAATGATAGGCCATAAAGTTGGCTAGTTGATCACTCGACTCTGTTTGAACTGCATCAACATCAGCATTCATCAACAGTCACTGCTTTTTTCTCTGGTTCAGACCCCTGCTGTTTGATTTTCTCTCGGTTCTTAATGATTATGGTCAAGTTATGGGGAACCCCTGAGGCCCATTCCGTATATGAGGTGGAGCTAGACAAAAAGCTGGCTAATATAGTTCACTAGGCAGTGCTTGCTTGTACATCAAAGGTGTTATAGTCAGGGCTTTTCTCTTCATCTTAGTTGAAGGAGGAGTGGACATCATTGATTGTTTTTATATTCATGTGCATGATCAGCAATCAGAGATAACAATAATGAGTCAACGTGAGTCTTTGTGATTTTATGGTATGACACTCACCTTCTGATCGAAGATCCTGGATTTGAGTCCTGCTCTGAGTGATGCATAGATGAGCCCTTGGACAGGTCTTTTTACTCACATTATCTCACTGTCCTGGGGTGTAAAATAAGTACCTGGCTGTTAACAGTGTTGTTTCTGTTGGAAATATTTTTTTCTTTTAAAAATTGTAATATCGCCTAACAGGTGACATGCCCCGTCCTACACGTTGAGTGTTGCAGTTGGCTGGGGACTGTTTGTTAATCATTTTGAGCACTTTTAGTGGATATTGTGCTATATACAGGGCTGCCAGATGATCGCGGTTGAAAGCGGTTTCGCGAATTTTCGAGGCCATAAAAAAAAAACTTTTTACACAAAAAAAAAAATAGCGATTTTTTTTCTCCTGAAAATTATCTGGCAACATTATTATGGTTAGAAGGAGCTAATTTACGATGAATGAGTAGAAATATGTAGATAATATTAATATGTATGGGGTAGTGAATGGTTACTTTTTGAGGATTGGTGGAGTCTTTGAAATTGACATTGCTAAGTTTTTTTAATGTATTTCTTCTGCACAGTAATCCCTCTATCTACTCTGCACTCTCTTGTTTAAGTTATGTATTGTACAAAAATCTTTACCAAATTGCTTATATTGAAATGCTAATTTATAAAGAGTAACATTTTTATGTACCTTACTTCAAAATTCAGTTTTCATAGTGATTTCTGAAATTCAGTCCATACCAAGAGACACCCCATTTGGTTGGAGCGGATTTTTTCAAACCTGCCTGGCAGCCTTGTATCTAAAAGCTCATTTTTTTTTGGTTTAAAAATAACTGTATATGGTTTTCTTCAACAGAGCAGTGGCTTATACCTGAGGCGTGCTCTGTTGGTGTGGAGCTGGTTGACTGTCATAGCATTCGCCCGCGTCACTGGGGCTGACTGGCTTCTGAATGCTTGTGCAATGTGAAGCACCAGGTAAGATAGGTTTTTGTCTTGCTTTGCTTCACCTACATAAAAATGCCTATGTCAACTGGCAAGGAGGGCACTGGATATCATTGGTTGGCCAATAAAGTATTTTAATTAGCTACAACTACAGGATTCCATTGTTTTGTCAGCAAATGTTTTCATAGAACCATAAATTTAACATTGACCGTCAATTTGAAGTTAACAATTACTGCCTTATTGATGTTGCTTTGCAAGGTTTTTATTAAAATGTATGTCGTTATGATGAGTTCTTAATTACTAGTGATATATAGGGAAAAAATCATGACTTAAAACTGCATGTCGCCCAAGAGAGGATGTCGCTATAGCAGATGTCACTATAAACTATAAGTGGGCTGCACTGTATCTAAATTTGTCTTCGGATTTTTTAAACATATCACATGAAGGTGTCAAAAATCAATTAGAGTACAGAGAAATGCTATAAAATCTTGATTAAGGCAATACAAATTCCTAGTCGCTCAGGATCCACATTTAAAAAAAAACAAATAGAAAAAAAAATTGACAAGTAATGAGGAATGCTTTGAGAAATGACACAAAGGACTACTCATTCATAAGTGATAAAGGAGATGCACACGTGAGATATTAATGGAACTTTCTTAAAGATAGACTAGGCTAAAACAACTCTGTATAGGAGTAAATGGCCAAATCATTGAAGTCAAGTATAAAAAAAACCCCCAAAAAACAAGTCAAGTCAAGTATAATGCAAACTAAGCAGTCAGGGTATCAAACTTTTAATATTCAATCCTTCTTTATTAATTTTTTTCCATAATACGCTCATGGAACAAGTATATTACCTGCTTGTATGCAATAATGAGACCTTAAAAGATGTACCATAGATTATTTTGCCTTTTGCCTTTGGATATGCACAGCGACAGTTATTCTCACTCTGAACTGAGTCAATGTCGGTCTCTTTATGTGAAGAAGATAAGATAGTATCAAGTTATTATTATTGAAATGATGATGATGAAGTAAGAGATTGGTAAAATTTCAAACAGACATATTTTGTAAAGAATCTGCGTTTAGAGTGTTTTCTCTATATTCCAAACAGAATACTGCAGAAGAGATTTCAACAACACAGAGGAGTAGGCTAGCTCTTTTGACATCACAGGCCTCGGCCAATGGCTGCAAAGGATAGTGAGGCTGAGCTTGTGGAGGCATTGACGACTGCTGTTTATGCTGGAGATATTCAGACAGCACAAAATGTTGTCATTCAACTGGCAAACCTCAATCTTAAATTGGATATAAATATAGTGCAGGAACAAAGAGATCAAATGGAAAAACCATTTAAGTAAGTGTGTGTCACCTCAATGTGCTTGATAGAAAGGTGATAAAACTTATGAATGAATACTTTTTTATTTATTCATATATAAGGTGTGAGAAAAAAAAAAACTGAAAAAATTACAACGTAATTTCAGTGCGAAGTAGAAACTGAAAATATTTGAAAATTTACGAGTAACAAGAAAAAACCTTAAGTTAATTCTTGCCAAGTTTAATAAGAAATGCTTTATTGGTTAAAAAACAATGCCATTTATACTAAACTCGTATAAAAATCATGTTATCGAAAGTTTCCAAATTTGCGTCTTGTTTTTGCAGTGCAGTGTTACTAGTGTAAGAAGTTGCTGCGTCTGGTTGAAAAACAAATGACCGGCCGAGACAATGTCTGGAACAAGTTTTTAGCTTCTAACAATGCAACATAATTTTCAGTACGAACAGAAATCATATTCGATTTATTTCCAAAGATGAATAACCTCCAATGTAACCTGACTTGAATGGACATTTGATCATTGATGGTTTATAAGGGTGTTATAATGTTTTACACACAAACAGAGTTAAAAGAATGAATTCAAAATGCATTGGATTGACTCACTATTCAAGACATTAAAAGATCAATTGGATCAACGAAAAAATGCAACAGATCAGTCACAAAGCAAAATGAGGGTCGAATGATCACATCAAAATTTGAGAATTATGTCCAAAATCTTTGATGTGGCATTTTTGAGGTCTGTTTACTAAAACACTCATGGGAATAAAGTTTTTTCATTTTATTTTTAAAAAAATATTGTAACCATAAATTTGAATAATTGGGTTTGATTGTAGTAAAATTTCAGACTTGTATGATTTATAGTCTGGTGGCTGCAGGCTTCTAAACTTTTCCCATTTTTTTTTATTTTCTCGCATCCGATATATTAATTTTTCCAAATTAATTACTTCCAAATTCATTTGGAATCAGCCATGAATCAATTACGCGTTTGTTTTTTTTGGTTCTACATTATGCCTTTTTATCATCAGAAAGTGATATATGTTTATGAATAATGCCTTTTATCATCAGATTAACAGTTGAAGTTGAAGACAGAGAATCATCTGGGGCAAGTTTTGACCTTATGGTCAGGTCAACTGATAAGATTGGAAATCTGAAGAAAAGGGTAAGTGAAAAACTTAGCAATCATGATATATGACCATATATCAGCTTTTAATGACAGTGATATCAAATAAAGTACAAAAAAAATACTCACAAGAATATGTTGATTTTTAAATTGTATTTAGCTCTAAAATGATATTAGATGAAAACGAAGTTGTGTTCAGTGAAAGCCAGGTAAGAAGAGAGTTTTTGAAAGTTACTGAACAGAAAGCATGCCTGCCGGATGGCATTACAGGCAAATTATTGTAAGTTTGTGCTGATCAATTGAGTTACATTTTTACTTAGATTTTTAATATGTCAATGCGACAATCCTGTGTTCCTGCCATGTGGAAAATGTATAAAATAGTTCCTATTCCTAAGAAAGGTGCGTCACCTTCAGTTTAAATGAAATATTTTGAAAGACTTGTGCTTTGTAAATTAAATCCACAGGTTCGTTCTCAGTTAGATCCAAATCAGTTTGCGTACCAGTAAATAGAAATGTTGAGGATGCTATCATCATTTTTACAAGTAGCATTTATAAACATCTAGACCAACTGAGATCTTACTTTAGAATTCTATTTGTCGATTTCTCCTCATCATTTAATACAATACAACCTCATTAACTTGTGGAGAAACTAACAAATATGAGTTTTAATTCTCAACTGATTTTATGGATTATTGATTTTATATTAGATAGAACACAGTTTGTCAAATTTCATGACCTTAACTCAAAAGTAATTACCATAAATACAGTGCCCCTCAAGGATATGATCTTTCTCCTCGTTTATCTACTATTTGTACAAACGAATGCATTAGTGCTAGTCCCAATTCAGTACCCCTTTTGAAATTTGTGGACGATATGGCCCTCCAAGGAATGATCGTTAAAGAAGACGAATCCATCTACAAGTCAGATATAGACAATTTCGTGATTTGGTGTGAAAACGACTTTTTGGTATTGAATGTTAATGAAAGCAAAGAAATGATCATTTACTTTCGGAAGATAAAAAATGACCTTAGGCTGATTTCAGACTTTTAAACAATTTTCAGTTTTCAGTCTTTCAACTGTCAACATTGAGATGCTTTATTATTATCTTTCATGGAAACTCCAAAGCCTTATAATAGATCCAGAGAATTTAGATACCTACATTCTCTGATAGATCGTAATCCACGATCATGTCAGTCTAATTTTGTATTTATAGTATATTGGGAAAGTACGAAAATGAATAATTTCTGCTATTGGGTTTTACCGATGATGATCGCGCCATCCATTGTGAAACTACTTTCGCAGAGGCTCATACCCTTCCACTTTTCGTGGAATGATTCTGCATAATCAGTCTACATTCTGCAATTCCGCATTCAAGGCAAAAATTCCACGTTCCAAGGGGGTCTGTATGCTATGAACAATTTTATTCCCAGCTTTTATTTCAAAGATAAAAAGCGTTTATTCTTAGGGCCTTAAAATTAAAAGGTTTTTTTGTTTTTGTTTTTTTAAGATACTCATTTATTTCAATTTCATTCTTGTGTTTGTATATGTGTATCTCTATATTGTATTATTTCATTTCTGGATTGTTAAGTTATTAGCACATGTAGGGTTCCTTACCATTTCTCAGGATTGCAGACTTTTGCACATTTTATATGTTTGCATTATCTTCAGCAAAGCAATGTCATAGTCAATTAGGGTAAGTTGATTCTGCTTTTTGGTCTCAAATTCTGCTTTTTTAAAAATCTTCTGAATCCTCTTTGGGGCGAATGGGAATAGGAGCCTCTGAACTTTCGTCATCCGAGGTCACAGGTCATGGATCTGAAATCCGCTCACTGCTCACTATCTATCTTTGTTATTTGGAGAGGCTAAATACTTGAATGGCGAATTATGCATTTACTCAAAGAACGAAAGTGTCACGCTTGTTTATTTTTTTTCTGACGGCATTATTATATGGTTATAGTAAACCTGTCTGAGATAGACTGTAAAGTAAGTTGAAATTGTTTTCGTCAGTTGTATTGTTACGGATTATCTATATCGATAAAAAAAAAAATGCCTGAGACTTGCATCGATCACAGTGTGGATTTCAAGGCAATAGATGCATTCGTTAATTTTTATTATCTTCAAGCAACTGTGCATCATACCTATAATCAGTAGAGTTTGTGTTATATACTATTTGTTATGAATGTAATGACCAAAATTTTCAGACTTTTAGAAAAACAGGCATTTACAGGCCTGAATTCTAAAGTACTTGGCTTATTTGACTTATTGCTGTCCACCTCCTTATCAACAGATTGGTGTGCTCAGCAGCTCCTATAATTTTATTGACAAATTCTCTGCTTTTGTCCCGATCTTTTGCAAGGGATTGGAGTTTGGCAAGATTTTTTCCAAGCTTAACTCTTTTGATGGCTTTAAAGTTACTCTTACTGGAAAAAGACTACCAATCAATAAATGATTGTTTTAATTACAATGAAAAAAAAGGAAAAATATAAAAGATGGCCACGACATATAAGTTGTTCTTACTATACTATTAAGCTTATGAAAACAAACTAACAATTATTATGATTGTTTTTATTATTGCATTTATGATTGTTTTTATTGCAATGAAAACTTAATTATTTATGGTGATTTTTATCTCATGCAATTTGAAGGTATCATTAAACTACAAGCTCCCTGTGGAAGTTCAACGATGGATAATAGGAAAAAAAATTAGGGAGGACAATGCAACCCTTGGCAAATGTGGCATCCAATCACCAACTACTGTGTTCCTCTATCTTCTACCAGCACATTTTTCGGGATTGCAACCTGAGAGTGGCGGAAGCGCGAGATATGAAGATTGTAAGGGAAATTCTTAGATATTAAATATGAATTAGATAACGACTATCATTGAATTTATTTTCATTTTATGTGTTATATGGATACGAAAATGATCAGAGAATTTGAAATAAGCAAAACTCATATTAGCAAGATTTTGACAATTTGACATGTACCAGCTTCAAAATAGATGTAGCTCTGACTGTATATGGGTTTCGTTGCTGTATTGAAAAGCAAGCAATGTTGGTCATGGTTAAAACCAAATGGGTAATAAAACTCTGGTTCTAGTTTACACACATTCCCCACCTGACTCGTGTATGAATAAGTACCTGATAATAGGCAGTCATGGGTATTGTAAGAGTACTGGTACAAAAAGAATGCCTGACCGATGTCTTGTACTATATGAAATTAAAATTTTGTTTATGGGAGATAAATAAAACGCTCATTAAGCTTGGTAAATATAATTTTTTTGGTCTGTTATCTGAGTTGCTCTCTGTCTTTGTCTTGGGATGGGATTACTTGATTTTGTCCTGGCCCTTGCCAGAGTCCTTGGATGAGAGTGAAACAGTCAAGTGTATGGCATTAGTTTTGGGAGATGATTTTTTTTCCTTCTCTCTATTATGTACTATATTTTGTTTGGTTTTGAGTATATTCCTCATGGTAGGATCCTGTGCTTTTGTTTAGATGAGACTTTTAGGTGGTCTCAAACAAGTACACTGATGGTGTGCTCTTGGAATCTACATTTGTTCCCTATTTGAAGCAATTCCCCTTTGTCTCACTTATTCTTGTGTGCTTTTAATAAATCTAGACTTTTTTAGATTATACCATTCTCTGTGTTTTTACAGGTGCTGAAATGTGTTGCAAACGCCGTAAAACCATTAAAAATAAACAAGCAAGTCACCCACTTCTTGCTATTTAATTCCTATTTCCTAATAATGTTTTGGCTCAGAAAATTAGGATAGTAATGTGAAGAAAGAAAAATTCCAACAAATTTTCTACACATTTTCCCCCCTTTGTTTCCACAACCTTCGCTGATTAAATGCATTAAAAATTTTGTTTAAGATAAATTGGACAAAATTAGACCCTATTACAAAGAGGATGTGGGTTTGATGAATAAAGAAACTGAAAAAGGAGGCATTATATATATATATATTTTTTTTTAAATTTATTTCCTTTATTATTGTTTTTTGTAATTTATTTATTTTAAAAAGAAATTATTTCTTTTTGTTGTTGTTGTTGTATTGTGTTAGTTTTAAATTTATTTTAGACGTTGAAACATATTATATTCACTCTTTTAGACAGAGATGACAGACGGATTGTTGATGACAGCATGTCAGAGTACCCAACTGTCTCTAATAGACAGTCTTTGGCCTTACTCTCGAATAGGTCACTTATGGAGGTATGTGCCGTACTGTATCTATGTATAAAACATATACTTTACCAAACCATGAAATGTGAGGCTGTAGAGAGTAACACCTTTCTATCACCTCTACCAATTTTATTTAAAACTTCATGAATTTTGTTTTCATTCCAATTTCTCTAATTTCCAGCTATTTTCCCAATTTTTATTGTCTTTAATTATGCCAATAAAAAACAATAAAAAATCATCACTATCATTATCATCACCACCACCATTTTTATGTAAATCCCAGATTTTCTTATAACTTTTCCCAAATTTTGTCAGAGAAGTAAGCATGACTGCTTTATAAACAATTTGTTTATTTATCTTTTTTTTTTAATGCGAAAATTATTATTTTTGCCCTTACAAGCTATATCTCTAGATGATATCTTATTATATTATATTATCTATATGTATATATATATATATATATATATATATATATATATATATATATATATATATATATATATATATATATATATTGTTTTTTAAAATATTTACCACAATGTTTGAGACAGTCTACATTAATGTTTCAGGCTTAATTTGCCATCGTCAGGACTGAGTTGTTTTGTTGACTGTTGTTGTTTCTTGAAGTGGTTCCGGTTTAAAGTTAATTAACAAGAATTTCCGCTGATGTGGACACGTTCCGTACATCTCACTTTTATTATATTATATCATATGATTTTATTGTGTCTTAGATAAATAGCACCTTGTTAGAAGTTGGGTCATGCAAATCAGTGGATGTGGAGGAAACAAGAGTAGGTTATGTCAATCCGCTGGGATACAGAAGGGCCCAAAGTAAAGCAGAAGTTGATAACAATGTTGAGAAGGAACCAACCAAGAAGGAAGTGAGTTTTGGAATTTTTTTCCCAGTACTAATTGTTTTTCTTAATTAAAACGTATTGTTCTTCTTGAAGGCTAGCTCATTTTCATTTTATAAAAAAATCTAAATCTGTTCCAGAATAAAGGAGATTACTCTAGTTTGATGACCCACAAATAAACAAAAGTTTATTTTCCCTCCAGTAGAAAAAAAAAATATTACTATCGTCAATAATGAATGAATGCATCTGTTATTTATTGTTTGTGGTTATCAATTTATTTATATTTTTTTTTAATTACTGACAAAATATGTAACTTAGAAAAAAAAAATCCATGTATTCGAACATCACATATTGTATATGATAATTTCGTTTTATCAAAACAGCTCTATAAATACCACATTTGTCATTAGATTCGTAAGAAATCAAAAGGAATCAACAACATGACCATCAACCTTTGTGATTTAAAACATTTAAAATATACACAATCATAATGAAATAATTCTGTCAGAAATTTAATAACATATCTAAAGGATTTATACAAATTATCCTAAGAAAAGTATCAATCTCATTTGTTTTAATAGTTAAGAGAAGATGCAACTCTTGCTTTAGAAAGTATACTGTTCCAAGGATTGACAACTATAAACATAAATGAATGACTCTAGTTAACTACTTGGAATTTTTAAAATCCCCCCACGAGTCGGAGAACATTCTGCATCTACAAAATTTTGACTAATATTCAATTTCTACCATATAAAATCTTTGCACTTCTAAAAATTCACCAATCCAGGGACAAAGGCATTAAAAAAAAAGATAAATTCTTTTATTTTGACTTGGCACCAAATCAGAACTCTTTGGTGATAGAGAGTAGATATAACATGACTAAAGTTTATCTTTAACTAAGTGTTGTGGGCTGTAGGAGGCGTTGAGTCATAAAAAGAGAGAGTTTGTTCGATTTTAAGGATTTAGATAAACTGCAAAGAGAATTATCTTGCACATGTTTTTAAAATGAAAATGACCAGTCGTAGTCATGTTGAATGTGTACAAACATAATCCGGCTATAAGCATGCTAGGATCGAAATAGAATTTTTAATATTTAAATTAACCCTTTTCCTAGCACAATCACTAAAAAGGACTATGTTTATAAGCATGCTCAATTTTCTGACCATTATTTAAAGATTGCAATAACAGAGGAAAAAAGTAAATGACTGAAAATGAAAAATAGCATTTTTAAAATACAAAAGATTGATAAGGTTAACATTATTTACAGCAACCATCAAAATACTCTGCGAGTAACGTTTGGTTCACACCTCAGTTGCCATCATTCCATAATTACTTCCCTTGCAAAAAACACATCAGTAATGAAATGGACAAGGCACATCAGTCATTAAGTCTTCAAGTGGAAATAATAGGCAGGCTCTGCAGCTCATTGAAACAATAAGGGGATGGGATGGGGTGGGACGGAGTTAGAGACCGGCACGTTATCCACGTATAATGACATTGACTTAGTACTGACAGGGGGTGAGGGAAGGGAGGGTTCAGATTGTCACTGCTCGTGGTCATAATCAATTGTCGATCAAGACAGTCATTTTGCAATTTATTTTACTCTGGTGTTAAATCTGTTTACGATGGGAGAAATGAAGACAAGGTTCTCACCTGTACTCTTTGTGACTTTCTTGATTTCATGCATGCATCTATTGACATGTCTATTTTATGCTACATATCTGCACTCTGCACCAACAACCTCAGATGAAACTCGCAATTAAAACCATCAGACTTTATCTTCAACTTATTGGTCAGGAACAGAATCGGAACCAGTTCACAGAAAAAGAGGGTGACATAGACAAGCACTATTTATCCCACACCTACGGCATAATGAAGTCGCATATTGCGGCAGAAAAGAAAGGGTTTGTTTAACCTTTAAAAACTTAAATTAACAAGAAAATAATTAAGCTAAAATTGAATTTGTAATGGACCAATGGCAGATCTAAGTCTGCAATCTGGTGCATACCATCTTGTATACATTTTGGACCTAAGAGGAAAAAGTTATTGATACTGTAATAATATGATTGTTCATAGACTTTGCAAAAAAAATCTGAATCTGCCTATAACCACAATCTGGATATAAGCATGCTCTGCTTGATTTTCGAGGACTGTGCTTATAATAGGTACGGTTAACCCAAATTTAGATTATATAATTGTTGTCTTTAAGTTGCATTCAATAGGTAGAACCTTTTTTCCTGATTAAAATGGTACAAAAATTATTAAAATTGGTTAAAAATTTAAAAAGATGTTCTTTTGAAATTTGTAGAAAATCGCCCAAATTTGGGCTGCGTTGAAAGCAACCTTTTGTCTTATTTTCATAAATATTCAAGCCAGACCTCTGTAACTTTCTAACAATACACATCTTTTTATAAACAATATGTGTATTTTTTTCCTGAGCTCAACTCTAAGTAAAATAGAAATAATTTGCCCCCAAACTAGCTGACAAAGCCAAAATTGTCAATTTCAATGCGAAGTTACGAAATGTCAGCGATTGTGCCCCTTACCTGAGCCGGCATATGAGTGAAGTGAATACGGCAAATGTTGTAGTTGTAGTTTCGTTTTCAGTTGGCTGGTGAACGCAAAGCTATAAATCTTGCTTTCGTATACATCATTTTAAAGCTGAGATTTTAATCTTTCTTTTGATACCAGATCGTCCAAGTTTTCAAATTTTTCTTAATTTTTTAAAATCAATTTAAAGTTTTTAACTTGAAACTTCAAACTTTGAAAAAAATCACAAAAATGCGAATCTGGTATCGAATGAAAGCTTGTTCAATTTTCTTTCTGATGCAGCCATTGACGTTACTATTAATAGCACTGACGCGATCAGCCGAGCGGAGAGAAAAGACGACCGCCAGTTATGGTGTTCGAGTAGCGGAGCGCCGGTTCAAAAATCGGAGTTTACTCCTCTTCTTCAACTCAAGCCATGAAATAATGGCAAATCCTATGAAAAAAGCATAAACATTTTTTAAAAGATGAAGATTTGAGATTTAATTTGATACCAAACACGTTTTATTTGACGGACTGAAAATGAGAAAAAGAGAGTGACGATTTGAGTTGAAATTCTCAGTTTGCCAATAAAGCCATGACTCAATAAGAGTAAGAGGGTTTGCTGTACCTACTTATAAACAGAGACCACTGTATTTTCGTTACAGCTCTGTCTGGCACTGTTTCATATTGTTATTAGCTAAAATTACCATAATTTTATTTTAAACAAGGATGATGCAAGCTGGGCGTGTCCAAAATGCACATTGAAGAACTCTGCATCCAGTTTACGGTGTGAGACATGTAGTTATGCTATTCCAGACGAGGCTAAGGCAAAAAGTGTGAGGCCTTTGGAAGTAAGTAGTCCTTCAGAGCCATGAGGCCCATTGAACCAAAGTATATCCCCATTTTCATAGCATTAAATGGACAGTACCAATTGCTAGCTACCTTTTGGATAAGAGGATGGGCACTTTCAATGAGATCTAATAGACCCATCTACTCAATCACTGCTGGGTGGACAGGGGGATGAGTAAAAATCACGACTGCACCTGAGATTGAAACCAGTTGCTTTGTGTGAAAAGCAGGTGTTCTATCTCTGAGCTATTGGGATATCCTCCTTTGGAAGCAAGCCCACACATATTGTTGAGCACAATTATTTAATTCTTTGCGCAGTTTCATATTACATAAGATTTATTGCGATCTGAAATATGAACTATTCCACCACAAAGAATGTTTTAGACTGACTTCCTCCATAAGAAACCTTCAAGATATCTTTGATTTTTAAAATTTAAAAGTTAAGTCTTTTGCTTTTCATTGACAGATGTCATTGCTTTGATTGGTAATTACAAAAGGAAAAAAAAAAAAAAAGAAGAAAATTTATAAAAGTGGAGTGCTTATCTGGGTTTCACAGATAACAGGGCAGTGCTATATCTTCTCAGCCATGTCGCTTTATATAATATAAGCTATTATTGAATGGTAAAAAAATCTTACTTAGTAATTTCCAGCAGTCTAATGTAGATGAATAAGCAGTAGAGCAGACTATGTCCATTTAAGTCTTCTTAAACTTGTTGCCAGGTTTTTGTGGCATCTATCAAGCAATTTTTAGGGAGGTCAGTGACTGTTTTATTGAGAAATAATCAAAATTCTGGCCCTGGTGCTGTATCCTTACAAACATTACTTCCCTCAATTCAGGTGTGAATGATTACTTGACTATAAGCAGTGATGGATATTGTTAGAGCGTTAATACAAATAGTGTAACAAACAACTTTAACAGTATGGGATAGAATTTTAGTTCTATATGGCCCACTAGAGGATTGTGAAGCGCAATGTGTCTGATGAAAAACTGTGGAAATGCTCATTACAAATATGCTTGTAATCTTTTGTATATTTTATTATTTACAAACATTTCTTGAAAAGTACATACCATAAAACTTTATGAAACCATAATAGCTTATGATACCAATTAAAGTCTTTGATCGGTTCAACAGCAAGAATTGATTATTGAATAGAAGAATTTGGCCATTAAAAAAATTAACTAGAAACAATCCTTTTCAGATTAACAGAAGGATAGATGTTATTGTTTTCAGACTGTTGATAGTTTTATTCATTAATAAAGTGGGAAAAAATGACATTGCAAACTGTCTTCAGTTTATCAATGTTTTTTATGTAGACATGTGTGTGTGTGTGTGTGCGCGCGTGCGCGTGTGTGTGTGTGTGTGTGTGTGTGTTTTGTTGCAAAATGATATTGAATCACATGTAAGATTATAGACTAAAGATTTTGCCTTTCTTTTGAAATATCGAAATGTTGCTTCTTGAAGCTTGAAGAAGTATTTAAGAATAATAAAATGGAATAGAAGCTTCAATGTAATTTACAAAGACAGATGATGTGGACATTTGGGCTTCCCCTTTCCACCTGTGTAAAGCACTTTGAGCATGATTGGTGGATATTGCGCTATATAAATGCTGATTAAGAAATATTGTATATTGCTCAGGTCAACAAAACACTATGAAAGAGACACTACAGATGACAGAGAGATTCTCATTTGTCTTTAGTGTCTCTTACATAGTATTTTGGTGACAAAGGGAAAACCTGAAACGTCCACATCATCTGTCTTTTAAAATTGAATTGAAGCTTCTATTCCATCTTATTATTATTATTATTATTATTATTATTATTATTATTATTATTATTATTATTATTATTATTATTATTATTATTATTATTTATTTTTCTTCTGAATGCTATTTTTATATGATGCCTTTGTGGACAGGGAAATTTGAATTATGAATTTTGCAATATACAAATGCCATTTATTTAATTGTTGAAGATCGGGGAGAGAGTGGTGTGGGCCAAAGATGGAGGGAATGAAATAGGAACCGTGAAGTGGATCGGAAATCTACCGGATGTGGAGGGTGATAACACGACTGTCGGTATCGAATTTGTAAGTCCATCCAATGAATATTATTACAGTTTAATTAATGAACGTATTATTAATATTTATGGTCTTGTACACATTGAAGTGGTAGTATACTTACTTAAGCTTTTTATTCACAATACCCATTTTGATATATTTAACATGAATGAGTGTAAAGTCTTCAGCCCTAGGTAGTGGAGTATATAGGAGTTTTTAGCCCAGTACTATGACTCTAAGCTTGTGACCTGTATGTCTCAGGTTCGAGTTCCCTTGTGGTTGGTGCATTGCTGTCCCTGGAAAAGGCTCTTAAGTCACATTTTCTCACCACACTCAGGTGTGAAATGAGTAACAGTGTTGAATAGCACATAGTCGAACAGGGCATTGTGGCTTGTCCCACGTGTGAAGTATTGCTGTTGCTGTGAGCACATTTATAGTGGGTTAAGTGCTATATGTAAACTCTATTTATGTTCTTCTTGAATCACTACAAATTGGGACTCTGCCAGATGAAAAGAAGGAAATGCAACAAGTAGCCCTTTAGAGCCATAAGGCTCATGCGGTGTTAGTTTATCCTGGTTTTTGTGCAGCTTTGTGGTCTTGTGATATGACACTAGCTTTTGGACCTGTATGTCCCGCTCTTGGCAGCGTAAAGTTGAGTCCTTGGCAAAGACTCCTAACTCACAGTCTTTCATTGCACTCAGGTGTAAAATGAGTACCTGGTCATTTTAAAAGATGCAATGTCGCCTTACAGATTTCATGTCTCCTACCACGTGTTAAGTGTTGGGACCCTTTGCAAAGCGCTCTGAGAATGTTTAATGAATATTGCGCTATATAAAAGCAAGGGTTTTATTTGGGGGGGGGGGGGGTGTCTATTTATTATTTTATTTATATTTTTTGGTAGCATTAGAGACTTACGGTAATATTTGCTTGAAACCTGTTGTAAAATGATGCAAGTCTATCACTAAGTACTAAGCCCAATCTACCCAATCAATTGATGGAGGGGTCAGAAATAAAGCTGGAATGAGCCTGGGATTGATACATGCCCCTTTGCTTGTGAGCATTAAAAGTAATCATCATCGTCAAGTGGTTCTGGATCTTAGACATATATGCAATCATGGTTCTCCAGTCCTCCCTATCCTCTGAGCATCTCAGAAAATAGAGTTTTATTCATTTATCTCTCCAGTTCATGTCCCTAGTCCTGTGAGATAGCATGTCTGTTGTCTACCTCTGCATCTCTTTCCATCAATGCTCCCCAACAAGACCTTTTTCTCAATATTACTATTACTCTTTCCGTATATATGTCAGAGGAATTCACAGACTTTACTGCTTCAACTGTTCCTCTTATTCTTGTGGTGAAAATTCTCCAATTGTCTCTGTCTTGTGGCTTTTTTCTGATGTTTGATAGCTCTGCAAGTGAATTTGATCTGGTTTTGTTCTTGAGTTGTTGCAAACCTTGATCGAGACTGAAAGGTAATGTTGTTGTCTGTCATCTCCTACTCTTAGTTCATTTTTTTTGGCCAGAGAAATAGTGTGTCACTGCTTTATTGGTGGGACTTTCAGGTTTACAAGTTTAATATTTCTGACAAGTTTCCAATGTAGCTCAAGAATTTTATTAATTGACAAGAGTTTTTCATTGCACTTTTTATATGAACGGTTATTTGATATTTTTGTAAGATTGTGCATATCCAGTGCACACTGCAATTGATTTCCAAGGAACAATCGTCTTTTTAAAAATTTCATCAGTTTTGGTTAATGCCCTGAATTATACAACGGGATAGATTATGCTTTTCATAAAAAGTAGTTGGGAATTTTCTGAAATTAATGACCAAAACCTTATATTTCCACTTAAATTTTTCAATGTTACCTCCTTCCCTCTGCCTAAATAAATGCTCAATAATGTTGTTACCAAAGTGGAAGGATATAAGGCAGTGACATTTGTACTTCATTTTTTTCCCCTTCCCATTCTCCAATTTACAGGACAATCCAGTCGGGGTTGGAACAGGCCAATACAAGAACTCACGGCTTTTCTATGCTAGAAAGGGTCATGCTGCTTTGGTGCCCATGATTGGGTTGTTCAGAGAAAACGAAATGGAAAAAAGGCTTCGTGCCCAAAATATGCAATAACAAGACTGACTTTCTTTTAAATCATTACTTTTTGCCATTGGTCATCCAGTTTCAACTGTAGACCGAACAATTTTCACTGAGTGAGCAGCACTTGTGATATAACTCAAGCTTGGTTGAGGTAGGAGTTGCATCACAGTTGTTGTCTTTATTAAAACAAAAAAAAACACCTGAGCTTCTGTATTGTGTAATATCTGCTAAAATGGACTCTAAACACTTTATTAAGACAACTATTTGTCCTAACAACATCAACTGTCACCTCGCATTCGTCCTAAATTTTTTACATCAAACTCATTGTCTACTTTGTTAGCAAAGAGAAAATCAATATATCGTATTGTAAAAAACAAGTTTGACATACCATTACCATCATATCAGCAAAAAGTATTGAGAAGGTGAAGAGTAATGAAGGATTTTACATACTATCATATGACTATTATATGTGCTAAAATAATGATTTATTCCAAAAGCATTAGTTATTTCTAATTGTTTTTTAAAGCATAGAGTGCGTTATCGCCCATCATCTCCTGTTGCTGTATTGTAGGGGATCGCTTGTGTTCACCCTGTACTTTTTGTGACAGGTATACTTAGGCAGTTTAGTGAAAATTTCAAATTATAAAGAACTTCTTTAAATTGGTATTAACAGAAGCAGCTTGCTGTGCTTATTCCAATGCTTTTTAAACTTTTGAGATATCTCAATTGGTTCAAGAGTTATGAATTTTTAAATGAATATTTTTCGGGGTTCAAAACGGCCAATTTTACCATTGCAAAGTTGTGACGAGTTCATGACAACACAAGTAATAACAACTGCCTATGAAGACGTAACTTCGTCAAAAATGGACGGATTTTGATGAATTATAAATCAAAATATAGGTAGAATTCTATTCTTTCATTATAAACTGTATTTTGCTTTTATTGTCTTCTTTCTTCCTTTGGTGGTCATGAATAGGAATAACTTAAGAATTACTACTGAGCACGTGAGAGTTTGACCTTGAGACTCAGCAATAGCAGCAATCTTCTCCTTGACATCCTTTAAACAATTGAAAGTATTCATCTGAATCAAAACAAAGTTAAATGAAGCAAAATATGAAAAGGAATAATATTTTGGAGTGAAAAAGATATATATTGGATCAATTCCTTGTTGCCTAAGTATGAAAAGTGAGGGCTTAAAGGAAGTCAACACACTATAATTAAACAAACTGTAGATAAATCCGTTTTAATTTTTTTTTTTTAAATAAAATAAATGGGACTCTCAAAGAACTGTAAACAAACCGAACGTTAAAATGTTTTAAATGACTGACTGGTGGACCAAAAGTGGCTGTTGAAAGTTAAAATTTACCGAGAAAAGGACGGTCATCATACGACATGACCCCCACCCCCCCCCCCCCCCCACCCCCCTTCCCCATTAAAAAAAAAATCCAAAACAAATAAACCAAAGGTGATGATGGGAGGGTGTGGGGTGGGGGGGGGGGGGGGGGGGTCTTGGCTCAGCTCTTCACTTTTAGGACTCCAGTACAGATATTTATTCAATATTTACCATGGGGGCCACACAGACTAGTTTCAATCGTAAACAAAGATGGCGGAAGTTCGGCTCCCATGGCAACCATTATTTTTTTTTTCGTACTTTTACTTCAATAAAAAATAAGAATGAAAATAAAAGAATAAAATTCTCTTACATGAAAAAACATTATGAAAACAAAAAGTTAATATCAATAATAAGCCAATAAAGGAGGTAGAGCGTGGTGTTTAATCAGCAGCGACCGTGGGTCCAAAGGTCAGCTAAAGCGTGACGTCACAGCCACTGAATGCCGGCTCAGTTGAGCGGTAAGTCTAAAATCGTGTTTTTTTGCGGAGAGTTAAACAAGTCGTGCGTCAAGTTTAATTCTTGCATATCTTGTGTCATTCAAATATTTAATAGTTGAATTTTATGTCTCCGAAGTTTAAATAATGTCGCCCAACGGGTTTTTATGTTCTTAAGCTTTAAAAATTGCATTGAGTTCAAAAGAAAATAACTCGAGTTATAGTGATCCGATCGACTTCAGAAAAGACTGTTTCGTAGTTAGCTTCTCCTCTTCAAAAAGATGTACTGAAGTGTAGTCGATCCGAAAAACGAAACAAAATTGCATTTGTTTCCGACCACTCCCGCAGGTCGCTTCCACGGCCGGTCACAAAAACTCAATGGGTGGCTGATCGCCGATTCAGCCAGCGGCTCGCGCTCTCGCTAAACTGCCTAGTATACTCTTTTTTCAGTACTGATTCAAGCTGTTTATTCTATTTTTTATCATGAACACTTTGTTTTTACTATAACTAAAAGAGTTCTACTTTCGTTTCCGCTTTAATGTTCATTGATTGAGACAGAAGTTACCGAGTTACGATCGATTTTTTTAATGGGATGAAAAGTTTTAGAATTTGGAATTTTGTTTAAAATCAACTTTTTTTTTTCATTGTCTTGATAATTTTATTAAGTAATGTGTCATATATCATAGAAAAGGCAATTCATTTTTCTATTTTTTGACGTTTGAATCGTCTCTGTATCTAGTCAGTCAAAAAGTTATGCCTTTTTTTAAAAAACCTCATTCATTAGCAAACCAGAGCTATGCCCCTTACATCAGCCATCTGATGGGGGAATATTTGAAGAGGGTCAACTTTAAGGGTTAAAATGCATTTCAGTTTAGACAGTTTTGGTTTAACCGGTTTTTACTGTAGTTTATATATGATTTAAGTGATCAAATGTCACTTACGACAAAATGTGAAATCAACGACGATTTGTCTAAATCAATTATTGTTGTTAATTGAATTAAAATACAAAATTCAACCTCTTCATTGTTCATAACTTGATGAAGTACTAGTACTAGTAAGCCTCTATGGACCAGTTCATAAGTTCTAAACAGACTTAAAAAGGTGCTGGAAGAGTTGGGCATCACACCCACACACACACACACACACACAAACACAGAAAAAGGGAGTAGTCCTTCGAAGCCTAAGGTCCATGTAGGGATGTGCAGGGTTAAATGGAAAGTAACAATTTCTTGTTGCCCTTTTCGTTAAGACCAAGGTCTTGAATTCTCTACCAAATGCAATGGATTCAGACACTGAATTATTACTGGGCGAACAGAGAGGTTAAAAAAATAAATAAAAACTCGACTACATCTGGGTGTGGCTCCAGTCCCTTTGAGGGGCTATACTATATGGACCACAGCGTTGAACTAAAGGCCAGAAAATTGCGAGTTCAGCTTTCTTTCCTTTTTTTTTCTTTTTCTTTTTTCTTTTTGTCTTTGTTTCTGAACATTGGGGGTCGGTTCTTGTTCTTTTAATTGTCTCTGTAATGGTCGGTGGCAACTACTGTAAAGTCAGGTCTTCAGTAGTTTCAACCTTGTAAATAATCGAAGTTAAAATACTTGCCAACTCTTGCTGTTTTACCTGGAAATTCCTGATAATTTCTCTCATTCCTGATTTCCTCGATTTTCAGCTGTATTCCAGATTATTTTATTTTTTTTATCCCATCATCATCATTATTGTCACATCTCCATTTCAATCCCAGAGTTGCTCAACAATTTTTCCCGAATTTCGTCTTGGAAAAGTCTGCAAGTCTGAGCAAGGATTTCAAAGAAATTCAGTCTTGCCTAGAAAGGGTTAACTAGTAAAAAAAAAACAAACAATAAAAAATTTTTAAAACTCAACCCCCCCCCCCCCAAAAAAAAAAACCCAACAAAACAAGCAAACAAACAAAAATCCCACAATAATTTGTGACCCAGTTCATCAGTTTGGCATTATATCAGACATGAACTACCTAGATGAAGAAGATGAAGTTGAAGTTTGAGTCAAAATAAATACAAACCCTGCAAAATGTTTGGCAACATCATCTACAATTTTAAAATTCTTTTCATCATCATTTTGCTTCTTATGTTAACATATTGACATATTGACTTCTTATACACCTTGTATACAACACCCATAAATACTATAATCTTGGCGTATGAGTTGAATTTTCACTTGTATACCGACGATACTCAAATTTATTTCCCTGTTACTAACGATACAAGAGTGGACATTGTATCTCGAGTGGAAGCGTGCGTGAAAGACATAAAAGATTGGATGGTTTTAAATAGATTAATGTTAAATGAGGATAAAACGGAAATAATAAGTTTTTATGGAAATAACCGGAAAAGAACAGAAATAGAATCATTGAGCATTGCTGGAAGTCAAATTAAGATTGTAAATGGTGAATATATCAGGAATTTAGGTGCATATTTAGATTCACGATTGTGTATGGACGCTCATGTTAGTAAAGTTGCTCAGATTTGTCATCTTCATCTCCATAAAATTTATAGAATTAGACATCTTTTGGATACTGAGACTGTCAAAACATTAATGACATCATTTGTACTTAACCGAATAGACTACTGTAACGCTCTGTTACAATCGTCACCAAAATATATTATTATTATTAGACAGCTTCAGAAAGTGGTAAATAGAGCTGCTAGAATGGTGACTGGTTGTGGGGTGAAAGAGCATGTAACGCCGATTTTAATAACTTTGCATTGGCTCCCTGTTAACTGTTAACAGCCGAATTATGTTCAAAATTCTATGCTATGCTTTTAAATGTTTTAATAAGACAGCTCCTGTATACCTACAAAATATGGTTAATCTCTATGTGCCGGAGAGAAAACTTAGATCCAGTGGTCAAGATCTCTTCCAGGTTCCTCGCTGTAGATCGGCTTTTAGTGGGAGATCTTTTAGCCAGTCGGTAGCCCTACCCGTCTTATGGAACCAACTGCCTTCATCCCTCAAAAAATGTCCGACATTTGAAAATTTTAAAAAGAAACTTAAAACACATCTCTTTAGAAAATCATTTGATGTTTAACATTTCTATCAGGCCTACATATAGATATCCTAAATTTTCATCTTGTGCGTGGTAATTAAATTACAAATTGATTGATGCTATTCAAATATGATAGATTTTATGCTTAAATTATTAATTTATTGTTCTGTTTTATTTGTATATTGTAAAGTGCCTCTGAGCACATTGTGGATCTAGGCACTATATAAATTCATTTATTCATTCATTCATTCATTCATTCATTAAGACATAGACACCGTACATTCCTTGGAAAATTTGCAGACAATTTTGGCGTCACTCAGTTACAGGCTTGTAATTATAATGATGAAACATAATGCTTTTCTTTTTTTGCTTTTTTGTTAAGAGAGACAAGACTCATCTTCCCAATAAAGGCATGTAATTTATAAGTAATGCTTGCAATTGGATTTTAAGTTTCAAGTTCATCCTGACATGATACTGTTTCGAGATGATTGGTCACATTTGTAATTGTACCAGCTAAAGCCAATGAAATGTTCAAAATGTTTTATGAAATCTTACATAAATATCTCAAAAAGTGTGTATGAGACAGTGCCAGACAAAGCTGGCGAGAAAAATACAAGAAAATAAAACATCCCCCCAAAAAATCAGCCTGTCTTGTATTGTTTTTTTTAATTGTATTTTTCTATTTTGCTTTGTCTGACATTGTTTCATACACACACACTTTTTCAGATCTTTATCTTATACCAGTGCCTATTCTTTAATTTATCACTATGAAATGATATCTGCTTATCTGTGGTATTATTATGTAAATGTTGCTGCTCGAAGCTCAAAGAAATAAATAACAATGTGAAATTGAATGTAAGCTTCAATTTAATATATTGTAACAGATAAAATTGATGTTTCGGGTTTCCCTTCATCAACAAAACAGGATGAATGAAACACTACAGACGAATGAGATAATGTGGTAGTGGCGTTGTTAAGATGAATGGGGAAACCCAAAACGACCATTTTATCTGTTATCATATATTACATTCAATTTCACACTGTTATTTATGTGGTATTTTATGATGTCATGTATTTATTTAAGTTACAATATGGTCGCTTTTGGTGTCACGAAAGATGAGTTTACTTGAATGCCCTATATTTTTTATTGAGAGGAAGTATTGTAAAATTAGAACACCCAGTATGTTATTGTTATAAATGTATATATGTATGTTTGAGTATAATATATTTTTTAAGGTATGTATCCTCAAAACTGATAGATATGTTTCGCTGCAAAATACAAATTGATTATGAGAATTATTTACAAGTAAGCAAGTTTTTCAACTGCCGAGACTACAAGTACAAGGAAGGGTTTGTTACAGAGAGTATATAATTACTATAATAAGTGTTGGAGTTTATGATGAATGGCCAAGAGAGCAAAGAGAGAGAGGGAGAGAGAGAGAAAGAGAGAGACATGTGTTACTATTTTATGAATTTATTGATAAGTATGTATGTATACAAAAAAATTCAATGTTCAACAAATGATATTGGCAGAAGCCTGTAAATAAATGAACGTATCTCTATGAATCTTACATTTTTGTTCACTTGCCTCTTATATGCCTTAATTATTTATTTATTTATTTCATATACAAAGCCCTTTAGTGGCACTGGCAACTACATCTCATTCTCAACAACAAAACTACACCTCATTCTCAAGAGATATCTCGCCACCAAATGCCAATGTAATATCTTGAAAATTCCGAGTTGCAGGGGGCAATAATGAAGCCTCTTTTGTAGTTTTCTTCAAAGTTTTCTTCAAGTTACGTATGTAGTTTTTAATGAGGAGGGTGTAATTATAGTCGAAGGAGTAAATGAGGGAGATGTGATAGGGAGGATGCATGGAGTTGTTTTGAGAGGTTTGGTGGCGAGATGTCTCTTGAGAATGAGGTGTAGTTTTGTTGTTGAGTATGAGATGTATGTAGTTGCCAGTGCTGCTATTTTGGCTGGCAGCATGGCAGGCTTCTTGAGGCTTGGGATGAATGAAGAGGGAGTGAAAGAACAAAACAAGATCTTATTTTGCGTAAGAGATATGCCGGGTTTTCTCTTGCGCAATGCTCAGGGTCGTGATTGGTTCTAAGGAAGAGGCAACACTGTGAAATAAAGAAATAGAAATAACACACTATTAAATGTTTCTATCAAATAGTTTTATTTAAATTAGGAGCGCTCTCAGCGCGAGTTGGGAGGTGAATGACCATGTATATTATATAATGGAATAGAAAATGAAGATTGGCACTCAGCCATCAACGTGAGTCGAGTGGCGATCCGGCCAAAATAAGTAACCAAATGATAATTGAACGTATTAAAAGAATATTCACAAAGTGAAAATAATGACATCGAAATAATAAGAATAAGAACTTCTTAAAGAAGGTTGGCACTCAGCCCTCAACGTGAGTCGAGTGGCGATGTGGCCAAAATAAGAAATATAATGATAATTAATACAATTATTGGATGTATTTATAAAACATGAATATTTACAAAGTAAGATAATGGCATCGAAGATGCCAACATCATTAATAAAAGCATAAGATATAAATCGCTACCCACTGCTGTTTATTTCTTCATAAAATCGGATCACTTAGTTATACTGCTGGATAACTAATTAATGTTTTGTCCAGTCTTAATATTTTTACACACAGCAAAACATTCATTTTCTGATTCAACACATTTTAACTACGTTTTTAATGGTTATAAATGTAATGGGCTGGACATCAGGTATGTTCTTTTCATTTGTATTTTGTATGTATTTAAAAGATATGGAGATAAGTTGATTAAACAATTTAACACACTCCTAAAGAACATATAAAGCAATATATTGTGTGTAGGTTTTACTTTACTATTACAAATAGAAAGAAAATCATCGTCATTACACGAAACAACAACACCATCACAGTGGCGTAGTAGATAATACAAACAATTAATATGGTAGAAAAGGGCATTCCTCTCTCTCTCTCTCTCTCTCTCTCTCTCTCTCTCTCTCTCTCTCTCTCTCTCTCTCTCTCTCTCTCTCTCTCTCTCTCTCTCTCTCTCTCTCTTTTTTTTTTTTTTTTTTTTTCCTCTCTCTCACACACTGGGTGGGGCTCCTGATCTCCCATAGTGGGCAGGGGGGTACATCCTGTGTCTTCTATCCCCTTATATCTGTTTTCCAACATGCTTTCTGTCTTTGTCTTGGAATGAGATTACTTAGTTTTGACCTGGTCCTGGCCAGATGCCCTGGCTGAGAGGGAAACAGTCGAATGTATAGTTAATTTTGGGAGATGATATTTTTTTCATTGTAAATCATCTCTCTGTTATGCACTGTATTATGCTTTCTTTATATTATATATGATTTGTAAAACATTTGAGTGTGTTCCTCTCAGCGGGGACCTGTGCTTGTGTCTGGATGAGACTTTTAGTGATCTCAAACTAAGTACTTTGATAGAGTGCTTTTGGAATCTACACCTGTCTCTTATTTGAACCAATTCCCCTTTGTCTTCCCTTTTCTTGGATGCTTTATTGTAATTCTAGAACTTTTTACTATCCTATTTTCTTATTTTTTACTGGCGCTGATATGACCTTAATGTGTTGCAAGCGCCGTAAAACCCTTAAAAACATAAAAACAAACATCTCTCTCACACACATATACACACATACATAAATACACACATATATCATGCATATACACACATACAAACGTAAAAGACAGGCTAAGAGAAATGCATCATATTCACACGACACCTAATTCATATCACTGACAACAACGATATAACATCAACATTTGGTACATATAGTATGTACTCAAACATAGCCAAGATAGAGAAAATAATAGTGGCACCTCCTAGGAATTAAGAGATATTCAGACATCATTCTCAATATTCTCAATGTACAAGTAGTGCAGCTGGTGAATAAAACCTTCCCACATCAGTCAACAGAGACATGAATGAAACAAACCCATTCATTTCATATTTCTTAAATCAGTAACAGATGTGTCTTTAAGAACTATTATTGTAGGGCTACTTGCAGAGTATATATATATATATATATATATATATATATATATATATATATATATATATATATATATATATATATATATATATATATATGTATATATATATAATACACGTTCCTGTACTACAATAAGTATGACTTCTTCACTCCTTTACCATATTCGTGGGAACTTTAATGATAAAACTGTAGAATTGGTGTAGTAAAGTGTTCCATGGTCAGTGGGGAGTCCAGGAAATGATTACGACATTGTTTACATTGTGTAACTGGTCCAAATTCATCACCCATGATAGCCTAGACATCTCATAGACAGCTAGATATTCCCAGTGAAATTTGATACCCCACCCCTACACTTGTTACATATTTGTTGAACTGAATTAACATTAGTGCAACAGAAAGTAGACAGTTTGTACTATGTACTAGTGTGAATAATAATAAATTGCAACGTCTGATTGTTGTTGTAGGGATTCCAGAAACATTTGATTTAAATGATAAATGTAGTGAAAATTTGAGTCTACTTTGCTGTCTTCCTGAGAAAGAAATGTACTGATGATATCTATGATATTTAGTCCACTCTGTGAGGGGGATTTCAATCTATAACATGAGTAATATAGGTTTACATTTAAGATAATTGTCCCTTGGCAATGCCATTATTTATCAGACCAATTAGACTACTCGCTTCACTGACTGCAGGCATGTGCCATACCAGAGCGCAGGTAAAGAGAAGAAGAGTAGTGACCTTTTGACCTAGCATCTCAACTAAGTGATCCGCTGGTAAACCACTGTGTACCAACAATCTCAGAAGTTTGGTATAATTCTATGATGCAGGGCATCATCAGAACATTATACAACTATAACGATTAATGACCAATAAAGCTTAATGACAGACAGACAGACCGATAGGTAACCATACAGCTATTCAGACAATAGGTACTTATGCCTATGTGTGTATCAGGTGACAGGTATATAGATAGTTGAATAGATTGATATGTAACCAACTGTAATCTCATACTAAGTAATTGAAAAGGTAAATATATAAAGATGGGTATGTGCATAGGCAGACAGATATATAAGTAGATAGATAGATAGGTCCGTAGGCCGGTCGGTAGATGGATGGATAGATAGATAGATAGATAGATAGATAGATAGATAGATAGATAGATAGATAGATACAGAGAGATATAGATGGGAAGGGATGTGACAGTGACAGGATAACTACATCAACAACATTAGAGGAGGCCGATATTATTTACAAATCACCAATGATAAAGATCGTGGTAAGTTTATAATTGTGATGAACAGATTATTACTAGCACTCACGTAATCAATTAATTAGACTAAAGTATTTTCCCCATGATAGATACAAGTTATACATGCACGTATTTAATTAACTGTCATTACACAAAGGCATTAACAATCTATGGAAATGATATGAAAACAACAAGAAATGACGATGTCAATAATTATAACAATAATAACAGTAGCAATAATAATAATAATAATAATATTAATGATAATAATAATAATAATAATAATAATAATAATAATAATAATAATGATAATAATTATAATAATAATAATAATGATGATGATGATATAATAATATAATAATAATATATAATAATAAAATAATAATAATAATCATAATAATAATAATAATAATAATAATAATAATAATAATAATAATAATAATAAGAGTAAAGCATAGGCATAATAATAAAAGTTCAACATACCTGTCAAGTAAAGAAATAGAAATAACACACTATTAAATGTTTATATCTATAATTAGTTTTATTTATTAGGAGCGCTCTCAACGTGAGTCGGGAGGCGAATGACGTTGAAGCGAGTTGCGTCACTAGTTTTATCCTTTCTCCCCACGCAACCAAAATGTGCGACGGCACCGCAAGACGACTAGGAGACCATAACAGAAAGTGCTATTAAAAAAACCCCCAATGAAACCATCATACTACATGGGTGTAAGCAGATCTTTGTAACAATCCATGTTGGGACAGGGTCTAAAGAACACGTTTTTGGTTGGTTCTCTTGTTTTTTTCTTTCCATTTATACTTTTGTCCAATCCATACTGTGGTAACTTCAACATTGAAGATAATTGTATAGTATGGTTTGCGGGGGGGGGGGGGGGGGGGGGGGGGGGGGGGGGGGGGGGGGGACGGACCAATAGCTCAGTTGTGTTGCAGACCTGCCTACTATCACGAAAATTTCGTAAAACTGCGGATTTTTGTCTCCAAACCGACAATTATATAAAGATCTTTGATTCAATAAAACTTCTTGAAAATAAAGTTTTGTTGCCTTAGCTAGTCTATAAGGGAATTGATAGCGATCTTTTAACATATTATTAATGATAAATTGGTATTTTTTTACTAGTAGTTCTAGTGTCTAATAATATGTTAAAACTTAAAACTCATGAAAACAACGATTTTTTTCAATTCCCGGTAGGCAGGTCTGCAGTTGGTAGAGCACTCGCTTCACAACCAAAGGGACCGAGATCGATTCCGGATGCAGTCAATTTCTTGTCTGATCCCCCTGTCCACCCAGCAGTGATAAGGTAGCTGGGATCTGGAGGAAAGTACTTTGCGTTATAGTAGCGTTCTATCCTAAGGGCAGCAATTACCATAGTCCATTTCACGATATAGAAACCGGAATAAACTCCGGCTCTATGGGCCTAATGGCTCTGATGGGCCACCTTTTTTTTAAAGTGTGGTATGGTGTTATGTTCCAACTCTAGTTTACCGTCTACATATGTCCTCTGTACTTATGTGACAAAAATGTTTTCTAGTTGGCAAGTCATTTTTTCAGGATTGTCAGAATTCCTCGTGTTGTCCGGGAGGAAATCCCGTAACCATATTATTATTGTTTGATAAAAATTTTAAAAAATACTGAGACACGTAAAATTCGGATTCTCCTTGTATGACATGACATGGACTTCCTCCATGAACATGTCTTTTGTAGAAGGAATGAAAATTACGTCACTAAGCTATGTTATTGTGTTTAGACCTCATGGCGGACAGGAAGTGCGCGTATTTTACTGATACGCGTACCATTAATTACATTATTATTGAGAGCCCAGAGGAAGAAATAATTGCATTAGAACAAACTTGTAAAAAGCTAGGAATGAATAAATGCACGTGTCCGTTCCCCCTTCCCATCCCCCTTATTATTTTAATTTGCAAACAAGCTACAATAATATTTAGCAATGACGGTTTTTTCCCTTCCTTCTCAAGACTATAATAATATTGAACCAGCCTGTACGGAGCCCCTGTTCAACCATAGCCTTAGTAAACTTAAAGAGTCGTGACACTACAAGGCAACAATAACCAAAAGAAAGGGAAAAGAGGGTTGTTAGTAGTGCTCAATGAAACCAGTGATCCTATCGGCTGAAATATAGTCATCAAAGGGTACCGTCCAAAAGATGAGATACCACGCAACAACTTTCAAAATGCATATATTTTGACATGAGAAGCCAAAGATGCAGCCTTTATGATTCGTGAGATTTGTAAAAGTACAATAGACACGCTCTCACAAACATTTAAATTCATTCATTCATTCATTCATTCATTCATTCATTCGTATTCATAGCTTTGTTGTTGCTATTTGGCCATAAAGCACCATGCAGTATGATCAATAGCAGACGTTGTCCAAAGTATTACCATAATTTCTATGTTTTCATTTTCATAAATTAAATACACTATGATCTGACAACTTTATAATTAAATAGTGGTTGTACGATTTTTTTTCAAGCGAACGAAGAGGGAGAAATAATTAGGCTATTGGAAGGAAGGAAGTTGGAGGAGCGTGGTTTGTGTGTGTGTGTGTGTGTGTGTGTGTGTGTGTGTGTGTGTTTGTGTGTGTGTGAGAGAATGTGAGTGTTTATGTGTCTCTGTGTGTATGTGTTTATATCGTTTATATGTTTATATAGCTTTCATTTTAATGGAGGGAGGGGGAGGGGGCACTGGACATGAAGAATATATATGAGAAAAAAGAAGCTTCAGTGGCAAGGAGGACAGAAAATATTACTGTGGGAAAAGTTAACTGAACCAAAGTACAACTGATAACCCGTTTTCCCCCCACTTCTTTATTTCGTTATTTGAATATTTTGATAAACAAAAAACAAAACAAAAAAACAACCCCTCCCCCCCCCCCAAATAAATTAAACAAAAATAAAAATAAAACGAGAAGCACCTTTAGCCTCGGGGTACACATAGCTTAGATAATACAGGTTTCTTTAGCTTTTCGAAAATCTGCACTTTTATATAAATCTGCAAGTCGATTGAATGGGCTGGACCATGGCTTGATAGTATGTGTTTGTGTGTGTGTGTGTGGGGGGGGGGGGGGTCAGAGGTTCTGTGTACGAGGCTTTCGATCCCTTGTTTTATAGAAGCCCATCTGCAGAACTTTTGCAGTATTATTTCAAGGGAATTTAAAAAGGGATTAACTCCGATAAGTATGTGCGTTTATTTCGTTGGATAACAAGCCAAAGCTGGCAAAATAGAAAGCGGCGGGATCGGTAGAAATATCCTACAAATATACTATTACTATTATCAAATTCACCGTCACTCTACAACTAGGTACAAGAGATCGACAAGTTGTATTTTCCCTCTTCCTGCGACGCATGCGTATTTGCTGCTGTTGATACTCCAAAATAACTCAACCAGTGGAGTACATTGATAAATTTGTGTTTTCTTATTAGTGTTCATGTGAAAACCATCAAATGTTTTTAATCAGTATCTATTATCACCACATGTAAATGAATGACCATTATGCTCTTCTGTTCAAATAATGACGATGAAAAGAAGTGGTAAGAAAGACAAACCGTCTACCAAAGTTTCTCCGGATAACCATCGAAAAGATCCCTCCTCAACCTCATCTTCTTTACTGTCTGGGCTAGCTACACCAACACATCGTGAGGAGTTATCCTCCAACTGTGTTCCACCTAGTTCTTTTCAACCATGTCCACACCATCAACAATATCGAGGGGATCAAAATAATTTCGATTACAATATAGGTTTGCAAAACCTAGACATCTCTCACTCTCCTGGCAAATACAAATCACCAGAGGGCAGTGATCGTTTAGTGCTGTGCAATGGGATATCTTGTGCTTTTGGTGCTCCCAGTTCCTTTTTCAAAAACGATACGTCTACTACATCCACAGGTGACGTAAAAGATACCGGTGCTCATCAAAAGAGAGATAAAATGGGTCTCTTTCGTAATTTAAGACGTAAATTTTCTTCTTTCAGAAAATCTGACAGCTTAGAATGTAACGGATACAACGTAGAGGAGCAATCTCCTAATGTTACCCCAAATTTAGCTAGTTCAAGACTGAAAGATAAGAATAGAAAAGATTTTCATAAACTTTCTGAAAGTTCAGATAATTTTAATTCTCATTTGCAAAAAATCATGTCCCCCAAATTTAGAGATTGGCATTCCAATACAAATTGTGCAAAAGAAAAGCATAGTTGTTTATCTAAAAACTTTTCTGAGTTACAAGTTCCTGAGTCATCATCACGTCGTGAGGATTTCTCTGTTAAAGACCGTGTCTCACTTAATGCTGATGTTGTAATTCACAATAAAGACAATGATGGTGCTGAACCTGTTTATGAATTTGCAGATTGTGTGCAATGTAATCCTTCAAAAGAACCTGGCAAGATATGGAGTCTTACTCAGGAACTAATTCGTTTGTCTAAATTTGGTTGGTACTGGGGACCTATCACTCGAAATGAAGCAGAGGAAAAGTTGAATAATCAGCCAGACGGAGCTTTTCTCGTTCGTGACAGTTCAGATGAACGTTATCTTCTTAGTTTAAGTTTTAGATCATACGGTATCACATTGCACACAAGAATAGAACATTGTAATGGAATGTTTAGTTTTTATGCACAACCTGATTCTGAGGGCTACCCATCTATAGTGGACTTGATAGAACATTCTATGAATGCCTCACAAACAGGTATATTTTATTATTCACGGTCAAACTCACCCGATGCTCCTCAGTACCCCGTACGCCTTACAAAACCGGTTTCACGATTCACTCAAGTACGTTCATTGCAATATTTGTGTCGTTTTGTCATCCGTCAGTATACAAGATATGACCACATTCAACAATTACCATTACCTACGACATTGAAAGGATGGATTGAAGAGAATCAGTACTGAGTCTGCCTCAATGTTTGCTGCCTATTGATATCATGTTTCTCTACTTAGCGAAATTGTTTCCTCTTGATATTATTTTTTTGATAACTTAGATTGTTATTTGTTTCATTGAAGTGTACTTCAAATGTATGACACTCACTTTCAGATCGAAAGGTCCTGGGTTCGAGTCTTGCTAGGCACATAGTTGAGTCCTTGGAAAAGGTTCTTTACTCACATTTTTTCACCATACTCAGGTGTAAAATGAGTACCTGGTTGTTAACAGCTCTGTTGGAAAAACATTGTATGATCGCCTAACAAGCGTCATGTCTCGTTCTACATGTTATGTGTTGCTGTTGGTCAGGAACCCTTTGTAAAGCGCTTTGAGCAAGTTTAGTGGATATTGCGCTATATAAAACTTCAATTTTTTGATTTACTTCTGATTCCAATTCTAAAGTCCAGATTATTTTCTTAAGTGGTAATTTCCAGAAATTCAGATTCAGAGTGAATTTCTTAGACATTAATATTTTATGTGTGTTGATCAGATCTTTATAAATTTAGATTAAATATTATGTCTAACATGCATTTGACAAATTCACAAATTCAACAAAGAAAAGTGAAATTCTCCATTTCTTTTATTTTTTTCCAGTGTCTTTTATTTTCATACCACTGTCAATTAGTTCACAGAATCTGGTTTGACATGGAATGTAGACTCGTCTAGCAGATGCTCTGTATATATTTGTCAAATTTTTGATTATTCAAACTTGCTAATGTTCTGGGCATTTCAACGACTACTTGCTAATTCTCATAGATAATTTTAAGTAAGCTCTGAACATATTTTTTTTCTGCTTGAAATTTAGTTCACTTTTTTTTTTTTGTCCCTCTTAAATCATCTTGATCTATATTTGCCATTATGAATGGTCAGAAATTATTTTTGGTTTGTTTGTAAAATGTCTCACGTTGACACTACTGTTAAAATATAAAGGAAACACCCCAACATCCGCTTTCCCCTCTTTTATAACAAAAATGATTTAGAATCTAATGGAATGTAGTTCTTGATTTACTTTCTACTTTAAATTGGGACTAGGTCTTTACTGTTGCAGTGTTTCATAAGCACTTTTTGTGCTTTTCTTTAACTCTCTCTCTCTCTCTCTCTCTCTCTCTCTCTCTCTCTCTCTCTCTCTCTCTCTCTCTCTCTCTCTCTTGTGTAATGAGAATTTGATAATAATTTCAAAGAAGAGCAACAACATATACTGAGTTTAATAAATTTGTATTGTCAGTCTTGTTTCTTCATCCAGAAATTTTGCTTTCATTGATTTTTTAAGTGGATCATTTCACATTTTTTCATGGCTCATTTAGGCACCTCTAGCTTTGGCTTCACATTTTTTCACTCTTGAGTGAAGTTTTAAAAAAATGATTTCCCATATATGACAGCTAGTTACCCGGTTTGCTTTGAAAGATGTAAAGACTTAAAGAAAAGAACGAAATACAAAACTCAGAATATTTTAGGTCGAAAACTCTTCTTCAGCCAATAACAAAAAAAATATTTTTAAATGCCAGAATAGAAAAATGCATTGTCAATTGGTTTTATGGAAACGGTACACTTCATTATGGTTTCACCTCAAATGGATTTCATATACAATTCCCCACTTCCCAAGTTTTGTTTTTGAATTATAACTTATATAGCTCCCTCTGTATTATTTTTCTCAGCTATCAGTGCGGCTATGTGGTCTAGTGGTATGACACTCGCTTTCGGATTGGAAGGTCATGGGTTCGAGCCTAGCTCGGCGCATAGTTGAGTCCTTGGAGAAGGCTCTTTACTCACATTCTCTCACCGTACTCAGGTGTAAAATGAGTACCTGGCCGTTAACAGCGTTGTCTCTGTCCCAAAAATTTGTAATATCGCCTGACAGGCGTCATGTCTCGTCCTACATGTTATGTGTTGCTGTTGGCCAGGGACCTCTTGTAAAGCGCTTTGAGCACGTTTAGTGGATATTGCGCTATATAAAAGCTCAAGTTGTTTGTTTATCATAGAACCCTCCAAATGATCTTTATCTTTCAACTGGAAGATTTTAGAAAGAAAGATGAAAGATTACTTTTTCTTTGATGGTTTTGATAGAATGGCCCTTCGGAATAAATCTCTCTTGGTATCGTGTAATTCTAAACTGAGTGTTGTCTGTGTGGATATGAAAACGAATCTCAATCTCTCTCTATCTCTCTCTCTTTTTCTCTCTTTCTCTCTCTCTCTCTCTCTCTCTCTCTCTCTCTCTCTCTCTCTCTCTCTCTCTCTCTCTCTCTCTCTCTCTCTCTCTCTCTCTCTCTCTCTCTCTCTCTCTTTTTCTCTGTCTCTCTTAGTTTTCTGTAAATATGGATCAATGATGCTCTTTGGTAATGGCAAGTGTACCAATTTGAATTTGCATGCTATGTAGCAGTACTTGTTTTAACTTAAAAGCAATGAGTACCTTGGAGCTGGAATCTATCCTTATTTTTGTAGTGTGAAATATACAGGAATAATAATTAATTTGTCGCTATTTTTAATGTATTTTTTTTGCCAGATCTAACTTGGCTCCCCCAATTAGTGCTAGGTGGTCATAGAGGTCAGCCCCACCCTCCACCCCCTTCTTTCCCTCTGAGGGGAAAAAATCCCAAGTTCTACACCCATTTGAACTAGGTTTACTTGCATACATGTGGTAGTTGATTGCTCTACTTAAGGTTTGTGATTGTTAAATCAAGTCGGTAAAGGGTATGAATATTAAGAGTGAGAAAGATTTTTTGTTTTCATGTCAGTAGATTTGTTTCTGTCTTGAACCCTGATGTTATTATTAACATTCATTCATTTGCAACACATAATCGCCATCACTTGATCATGCTATTCATGTTTTCACAAATCTGGTTTAAAGATAATATCTGGGTGGGGTTCCTTCCTCCCATCGCGGGCAGGGAGGTACTTGCTGTGTCTTCTATCTCCTCTTATCTGTTTTCCAACTGCTTTCTGTCTTTGTATTGGAATGAGATTGCGTGGTTTTGTCCTGACCTTGGTCGGAGTCCTTGGCTGAGAGGGAAACAGTCGAATGTATAGTTATAGTTTTGGGAGATGATATTTTTTCCTTGTAAATCATCTCTCTGTTATGTACTGTTACGCTTTTCATTTTTAACATATGATTTGTAAACATTTGAGTGTGTTCCTCTTAGTGGGATCTGTGCTTGTGTCTGGATGAGACTTTTAGGTGATCTCAAACTAAGTACTTTGATAGTGTGCTCTTGGAATGGACATCTGTTTCCTATTTGAACCAATTCCCCTTTGTCTTACCTTTTCTTATGTGCTTTAATTGTAATTCTAGAACATATTCCTATCCTGTTCTCTTCCTTTTTACTGGCGCTGATATGACCCTATGTGTTGCAAGCACCGTAAAACCCCTAAAAACAAAAACAACAAAGATAATTTATAGACCATGATAATCCCTATTTCATATTGAAGAAACCATTATGAAATATCTCGTGGTAATTCATTTGGTGCAACACCGAAAAGCCCAGACATCAGCTGCAAAGTTAAAGTTTCTGGCTCAAGAAATTAATGAGTTTTGAACCTGGGCCTTTCAGGTGATAGTGCAATGCCTTATCCAGTCAGTCATCTTGCCCCATGTGTATTGTTAATCTCAATTATTCTCATTTTTAAAAAACCAAATATGTCATGTTTAAAAAAAAAATTGATGAAAATTGTGATTTTCAATAACTTTCATTTTTTAATAATTGGCCTTCGAATTCTTGATGATTCTATTTTATTTTTTGAACTTATTGAAATGATTGCAGGTTAAGAGAAGTTAGAAATTAGGTACATCGGTGATTAAAACTGTGCCTTTGCTTGCATTTTTGAGGATTAAAGGTCAGCATCAGTCATTCACTTCTTATCAATGAATTAATCGTTCTTTTTTTGTTTTTGTTTTTTGTTTTTTGTCATGACCATTTTATAGATAATGTTTGCAGCAGTGTTAATTCACAGAACTTATTGTTTGATATTACAATAACATTAGTTTGTTTGGATTGACCATGAATCTTTATTGTTATTTTTTTGTATTCTTGTCTTTCATGACTGAAATTGAAACATTGAATTTGAATGTAATGTGTAAACCAATGCATTTAAAAAAATCAGTTTCATCATGTTATGTACAGCTTTGTGGTCTAGTGAAATGATTTTCGGCCGTGACCTGTAGATTGAAAGTTTTGAGTCTCACTGCGGGTCATGCAAAGTTGAGTCCTTGGGAAAGGCTCTTTTCTCGCGTTTTCTCACCACAATCAGGTGTGAAACGAGTATCTGGCATTGTCTCTGTGGAAAAGAATTTATAATAATGCCTAAAACTAACAGGCTTCATGTCTCATCCTACATGCTAAAGTTGCTTGCTGGGGACCCCTTGTATAGATTTATGTATAAAATCTCACTTATTTTTCATGTTCTGTTATATCAATTGGTGAAAAGGAAGTGTCTTAACTTAATCTTGTGGACTTGTTGTTATATTTCAATTTAATCTTGACAATATTCAAATCAATTACCCCAAATGGATCATTTTAAGAATATGATGATGTGAATTTTGAACAATACCAATTTATGAATTGATTTCTGAATAACTTTTATACTTTTAAAAATATGACTTGGAAAATGAAAAATGGAATTGATCCGTTGTGAAAAGAATGATTGTCAGTGCGCACAAAATCTCTAATTCTCTTGTTTGAGTCAAAACAATCTTGTATAAATTTACTTTTAACATCAGCATGTTTAAAGATCTGAATTTTATGTGATCGTTTGCATGTTATATCTTGTTCTATTTTCCAACACAACTGCACACAATGAGGAAGTTTTTGAATAATTGATTTATTATTGTTAATTTTCTTCTTCTTCTTCTTCTTCTTCTTCTTCTTCTTCTTCTTCTTCTTCTTCTTCTTCTTCTTCTTCTTCTTCTTCTTCTTCTTCTTCTTCTTCTTCTTATTCTTATTCTTATTCTTATTCTTCTTCTTCTTATTCTTATTCTTCTTGATATTTTAATGACTTCCTAAAACAAATATGCTCATACTCAAAAGAAGCTGACAAATAAAATACAGAAAACCATGGGAAAGCCCTTTCCCACAGCAAATGGTATCAGCAGCAGTTTCCAAATCATTCAAGTAAGAACTGCTCAAATCTCTCTGGTGGATAAATGAATTATAGTTTTTCTCTTCTAGCAGCAGCAATAAAAGTAACAGTAACAATAAAAATAAAAGAGATAAAATAACGAAGTGGAAAAGCAACAAATAGTAATTGTGAAAGGTTCTCTCAAAATATCGTCTTTAACACGATACCTGTCCCCCTTTGGCTTCAATATATGATATTTGGCCCATATAACAGATGTGACTTGAAAATAATTAAAAATTTAAAAAAAATGAATTTTATTTTTTCGTTCTTTAAGAAATAATTGTTTTCATACTCCTCAATTGAAAATATAAGGCTAACTCAAGCCTCATACTATTATACTTCACTATAAATTCGATTTTTAGTATTGACAGCTGCAACAACTATCTTTAACTTTAAATGTATTGAAGGACAGCCCCACAATATTCTCAAGATCTTGTATCTCCTTTGAGCCAGCGAGAAATGGGAGATGTTCAAATGAAATGTAGATTGAAACTACCAAAAATCAGATTAAAATAGGAGAGTGGTCTGGAGTGGCTTACCTCATTCTCTCAAAAATTCTTCATCTATGAATTCATGAACATCTCTAAAAAGAGCATTAAAACTCATTAAAATCTGCTTTTCAATAGTAGTAGAGTCCTCTAGAATTGTGAATTTGTGTACTTAACTCTCATTATTGTAAAAGAAATCTCCCAGGTCCCTTCCTTAGGGGATAAGCTGAGTATCATAAATGTAAATTATTATTATTATTATTATTTTTTAAAATTAAAATTAAAAAAAAATAATTATTATTATTATTATTATTATTATTATTATTATTATTATTATTATTATTATTATTATTATTATTATTATTATTATTATTATTATTATTATTATTATTATAAATATCGTCTAAAATATCAAACATGGAATGTTCCGTATTTTGTTCTTTTTCAAAGTTTTTATTTCATTCTTGTTCATTAATTACTTGGTTGGTTTATTTTGTTGAGGTCACTGAGATGCTAAAACTTGAATTGTAGTGAAAAAACAATGAGACTTCATTGAAAATTTATGTTTCAAAAAGGAGATTAACTGCAGGTAGATTCTTTTAGTTCAAAAAACGAAAATTTACATTTATGATCATTTTAACTTCATTCAAAATATCTCTTTCAGCACCTGGTTCTCTCTGACATAATACCAGATGAATGCAGTGTGTCTCAAATGAATTTGTAATTCAATTTCAACCTCAGGAAAAGTTACTTGGTGTATATTTGAACGTTATTTTCGAAAATTCTAGTAGCACCAACTTATCTGTGCGACACAGATTCTTATCATCATTTTCCTTTTTCTTTTCTTTTCATCTTCTTCAATGTTTCAAAATAACTTCCTCGAAATTGATGTATGCAACATTCTTAGATTTTACGAAGTTGATGTATCACCGTGTTTTGATAATATATGCATTGAGGACAAAATGTCTGCATTATTATTTCTTCTTTTTTTGTACTTTTAAAAATATTTCCTTTATTTTTTTTTATTCCATTGTTTTCAAATCTGCCCACCTCTCAACCGAAAAAAAAAAGATAAAGAGAAAAAATTATTGAATCTGTTTTGATGGCATTGTGCAATTTAATTTAAATTTCAGATGACTTGTTGAAATTGTTTTGAATATTCTATATGTCTATATGTTGCTTGTTTTGCTTCAAAGAGTTATTGTCACATATTTGATGCTTGCCTTAAGTGTTTATCATGATATTACGCAAAGCTGTTTTACTACATTTATTCAGTTATTCAATAATGTTAGCTTTTTTTTTCCCTCATGATTCTTGTTGGATGTAATTCCCTTCTGGGGCATTATTAGTCTGCATACTAATTGTTTCAACTTTCCTTTATATCAATTGTCCTTTTCCTGTGGCTTTGCTGTAATATGAGATCATGTGATTCTGCCAAGGCCATGCCCTGGTATCGTTTGTTGAAAGGAAAATAGATGGATTTATCTATGATATGTTGTTATTATATTATTGCATACAGTGGAGTCTAGATAAGATAAACTCACTCAAGTTAAAATCTCGCTTTAAAAAAACCCTTTTTCATCAGGTTCTGTTTATTTCCTTCTATTCACCTAACCAAAGTCTGGTTTAGATAAACATGAATCAGGCTCAGTCCAGGTAAAATAAATTGTTCTTAACATACTTGCCTTCTTTTCCCTCCTCCTTGTACCAAATCCATCCTCCTCTCTCCTTCCCTCTCCCCCCCCCCCCCAAAAAAAAAAAACAAAACAAAAAAAAACAAACAAACAAAAACAAAACAAAAAAAAAAGAAACAAACAAAGCAACAAAAACAAAACAAAAAACATACAATCCTCCTAACCATGTAGTTGAAAAAGAGTCACGCATTTAATTTTCCTGAGCATAGTCCCTTCTGGACTTATGCTTACAGCCATCATCCAATGGGATAGGAATGTTTTTTCCCTTGAAAATGGATAGGATAAACCTTGCTTACAAACATAACAAAAGATGTCCAGCCACACAATTCATTAGATCTTGACATTGTCAATGTATTTTGTAATAAATGATTTAAGTTGTTTCTTTTTTTTTTGAGTTAAATGAAGTCGAACAAAACAACTCATGTGAATTATTTGTGCTAAATAATTCTTGTTAAATAGTATTTTGCAAAAAGGTTAAAACAACACATGCATATCATGGAGAAGGAAAGTTGAGGTAAAGACAAAAATCTTGATAATTGCACAGCTCATAACTCTAAAAACTACACAGCCAAAGAGCTTTATGCTACGTTTAAAAATAAAAATATAATGACAATTTAAAATGTGTATACTTATTTTTGATCACGGATATATAGCACAATATCCACTAAACATGCTGAAAACACTCAAGATAAACTTGTTTTCTGGTCCCAAAGGAATTTATCTTAAGCAGACACCACTGTTTGTATTTTATGTAAGCATTTGAGTGCATCTTCTTTGGCAGGGGTTGTGGATTTGTGTCTTGGTAGGACTTTAGGATGATCACTGACTAGATACAAGGATAGATAGTTCTTGCATCTACTTCTGTTCTTAGTTTGAATGAGCCTTCTTGTTGGTGCTTTAAAGTGCCTCTAACTTCTAGCCTACCATAATATTTTTAAAAGCATTATATAGTCATCAAAAGAAACTAGACAGTTTGTATTTGCTATTATCTCGCATAAGAGAAAAAAAGTGGTACATGTTATATATCCTAAAAAAGTAGATAGTGTGCTCTTGGAATCTACGTCTGTTTCCTATTTGAACCAATTCCCCTTTGTCTTACCTTTTCTTTGGTGCTTTAATTGTAATTATAGAACTTTTTACTATCCCATTTTCTTCCTGTTTACTGGCGCTGATATGACCTTAATGTCTTGCAAGCCCCATAAAAGCCTTAAAAAACAAAAACAAACAAAGTTACATTTTGTAAATGTGCACCCAAAATATAAATTTAGACTGAGATGGGCAATTGAACACCAGGACTTGGATTGGGATCAGAATAGTGACAGCTTTTTATTTACAGACGGATCGCTTTTTGAAGTTGATTCTAGAGACAAACGGATTTGGATTTTGTGCTATCAACGTTTAGATGAATGTTTCAATGACGAAGGCATCTTTGAACTCACACATCCAGGATAATGAATCTGTAATGGTGTGAGGAATGATAATTGGTGGTAGAAAAGGCTCAACTCTGACCTATACATCAGTGATATTCTTGAACCAATTGTTGTATGATCACATCACATAGAGCTAGACAAATATCCTAAATTGTAGGGGTGATGAACCTGTGGTCAGCTGTGTCACCTGACGTCAATCCTATTCAACATATATGAGGGATTTTATGAAACGAAAGCTAAAAAGAAAGAGGGTGAGATCATTGTACAAAATCTGATGAGCTGTTCATTAGAATAGATACTATGTGGAATGATATATCAACAGAAACAGCCCATCCGATGACGTCATCAATGAGGCAAAGAATTGTGTCATTGATCAGTTCTAGTGATGGACATGCAAAATACTGAAATGAGTCGTTTGTGATGATTTAAATTTTGTGCTCAAATTTGCAAAATCAATTTTTTGACGACTGGTTCTAAATATCTGTGACTTTTCAACGGTTTACACAAATTCAATAAATTATACACCGAAAAACTAGTTTAGTCTAGTTTCCAAATATGTATATGTCATTGTATTTGTTCCAACCAGTATCGACCCATGTGGTGAAAACAAACTGTCTAGTTTCTTTTGTAACAGACTATATTATATCTAACCTTGCAAATGCTGAAAACCCTTAAGCATTGCTGATGGTTTTCCTCAGATCTGCGATTTTGTATTCAAATGAGGAATTTCCGCCTTTTAAAAATATTATAGAGACAATATCAACCTTTTAGTAGTACTGGATGTTCAACTAAAGTTAAAGCCTAAACCTTTAGAAACAAAACCAAAATATTGTACATGCTTTATAACATTACTGGGCAATAGTTAAATGGCTTCTGCAAGTAGTACTTCTGTTTTTTTTTGCCTTTGATGGTAGCATCAACATTCTTATTTCATTCCTTTCTTGCATCATGTGTGATTTTTACCAAGCAATTCATTTACCTTCATAAGTAATCATGAAGAACGTGTTTTTGATTTTCAGTGTTATATTACACAGTGTTTTACTATTAAAAAATTGTTTGTCAATTTTCATTGTAAATGTATCGTTGTTATAAGAATAATGGATGAGGTGCTCTAGGGAAAATTATCCACGTGTCACTGGAAGTACTTTCATGAGATACTGGGTGGGGTCTTTTGACCTCCTATGCTGGGCAGGAGGTCACTTGATTTGTCTTCTAACCCCTGATATCTGTTTTCCGAGTTGCTACCTGTCTTGGTCTTGAAATGAGATTACTTGGCATTGTCCTGGCTCTTGCCAGAGTCCTCGGCTGAGAGGGAAATAGTCAAATGTTGGTTCTGGGAGATGATATTTTTTCCTCTTGTAAATCATCTCTCTTTTTTTCTGTTTTGGATATATTCTGTAACATTTGAGTGTACTCCTCTCAGTGGAATCCTGTGACAGTGTCCAGATGAGACTTTTAGGTAATCTCAAACTAAGTACACTGATAGTGATAGTGTACTCTGGGAATCTATATGTTCCCTATTTGAACCCGTCCCCTTTGTCTTACATTTTCTTGGGTGCCTTTACTTGTAATTCTCGAATTTTTTCACTATCCCATATTCTTCCTTTTAACTGGCACTGAAATGTCCGCAAGTGCCGTAAAACCCTTAAAAACAAACAAAATGGTCCACATGTTGTGGAAATATTTTTGTGAGATAAGGCTAATTAAAGGTGTTTTGGGACTTTCCAATGGAGATTGGATTTTTTCAATCATTATATGATTGTTTGTTTATCATTTCTGCATAATTTAATGACATTTTTAGAGTGAAATTTGAACTTCAAACATGTTAATTTTATTTTTTTTGGAGGGCACTTTAAACGTTGAAATAATGTTTAGTAAAGTTTGAAGCCGTTTGTCTCAAAACCACTTTTCTCAAGATGACGATAACTCGGCCAATTAAAATTTTTTAAATTATAAAATAAACAGCAAACTGTAGAATATTGAGTTGCTTTGTCTTGGAATTAGACTACTTGGTTTTATCCTAGCCCAGCCGGAGTCCTTGACTGGGAGGGAAACAGTCAAATGTAAAGCTACAATATTTTTTCCTTGTTAATCATCTTTCTATTATGTATTATTATATTGGTTATTTTGAATGTATAATGTAAGCATTTGAGACCTCCTATAGTGGGCAGGGGGGTACATACTGTGTCTTCTATCCCCTTATATCTGTTTTCTAACATGCTTTCTGTTTTTGTCTTGGAATGAGATTACTTGGTTTTGTCCTGGCCCTGGCCGGAGTCCTGGCTGGGAGGGAAGCAGTCAAATGCATAGTTATTGTTTTGAGAGATGATATTTTCTTCCCTGTTAATCATCTATCTCTTATGTATTATTATATTTGTTATTTTTAACATATAATGTAAGCATTTGAGTGTATTCCTCTTTGTTGGATTTTGTGCTTGTGTCCGGATGAGACTTATAGGTGATCTCAAACTAAGTACATTGGTGGTATGCTCTTGGAATCTACATCTGATCCCTATTTGTTCCTAGTTCCCCTTTGTCTTACTTTCTCTTTGGTGCTTTAATTGTAATTCTAGAACTTTTTACTATCCCATTTTCTTCCTTTTTACTGGCGCTGATATAACCTAAATGCGTTGCAAGCGCCGTAAAATCCTTAAAAACAAACAAATATCTCTGTTATGTACTGTTTCATTAAAAAAAACAACATGCTTTCTGTCATTGTCTTGGAATGAGATTTCTTGGTTATGTCCTGGTCCTGGCCAGATACCCTTGCTGAGAGGGAAACAGTCAAATGTAGAGTTGGTTTTGGGAGATGATATTTTTTTCTTGTAAATCATCTCTCTGTTATGCACTGTATTATGTTTTGTATACATATTATATATGATTTGTAAACATTTGAGTGTATTCCTCTTAGACGGGACCTGTGCTTGTGTCTGGATGAGACTTTTAGGTGATCTAAAAACTAAGTACTTTGATAGTGTGCTTTTGTAATCTACACCTGTTTCCTCTTTGAACCAGTTCCCCTTTTGTCTTCCCTTTTCTTGGGTGCTTTAATTGTAATTCTATAACTTTGTACTATCCCATTTTCTTCCTTTTTACTGGCGCTGATATGACCTTAATGTGTTGCAAGCGCCATAAAAACCCTTAAAAACAAAAACAAAACATCAAACTAAGTACACTGATAGTGCGCTCTTGGAATCTTCCTCTGTTCCCTATTTGGACCATTCCCCTTTGTCTTACTTTTTCTCATGCATTTAATCATAAATTTAGAATTTTTAAAATTCTTCCTGTTTTACTGGTGCGTAAATAACCTAAATGTGTTGCAAGCGCTGTAAAACCCTCAAAAAACAAAGTACTTTGCAATAGACTAGCATCCTATCCAAAAGGTAACAAGCAACTGCTATTGGTTTTACACTATAGAAACTGGGATAAACACTGGGTCTATAGGCCTGTGGCACGGATGGACTACTACTTTTTTTACACCACATTAATACTCAATTTCCATAAAAAGTGACATGTGGACCATTTCCCTAGAGTTCCTCAGATTTAGAAACAAGACACGTACGCAACCTTCATATGTCTTACTACCAATGGCCTTCAATATAATGTTTTGATGCATAATTACTTAAAAATAAAAATAAAAATGATTATTCTGAAGTAACTTAATGTGTATTTTGTATCATACATTTTGTTTTATGTTAATGGATATTAAAATTATTATTATTATTATTATTATTATTATTATTATTATTATTATTATTATTATTATTATTATTATTATTGTTATTATTATTATGGGTGGGGTTTTTAGTGGGCGGGCATGTACTTACTGTGTCTTCTATCCCCCTATATCTGTTTTCCAATAGCTCTCTGTCTTAATCTTGGAATGAGATTACTTAATTTTGTCCTGATCGTGGTCGGAGTTCTCGGCTGAGTGAGAGGGAAACAGTTGAATGCTTAGTTATAGTTTTGGGAGATGATATTTTTTCCCCTTGTAAATCATCTCTCTGTTATGTACTGTATTTTTTATTTTATTTTATGAACATATGATTTGTAAACATTTGAGTGTATTCCTCTTGGTTCTTGTGCTTGTGTCTGGACGACACTTTTAGGTGATCTCAAGCTGAGTACACTGATAGTGTTCTCTTGGAATCTACATATGTTCCCTAGTTAAACCATTCCCCTTTGTCTTACTTTTTCTTATGTCCTTTTAATTCTAAATCTAGAATACTTTTACTATCCAATTTTCTTCCTTTTTACTGGCGCTGATATGACCTAAGTGTGTCGCAAGCGCCTAAACCCATTAAAACAAAAACATTATTTTTATTATTATATCATATGAAATGTTTACCTGTTATTAGTTTCTCATTTGTTACGATTATATTATATGCTTTTGATACATTATATGATGCCTGTTGGTACACATGGGATTTACGAGTTGTATTATATCCGAATGCTGTTGATTTTTTAATTCATTGTATGAGTGTATGGATTGGTGGCTTTTGAGTTTTCTTTTGGGTGATAATTAAATAAGTGTAAGAGGTTATGGTGTGTATGTGTTGAATGCATTGATCTCATTTGGAAATAAAGCAAATCTTGTCACTGAAAACTCACGTTTAATCTTTTATGGAGTATACAGGGTAGGGTCTTTTGATTTTTTTGGGCACGGAGTTCAAGTTTGTTGAGTTTTTATATACACACTTACATCTTATTGGCCAGAGACAATTACAAATACTGATATCTATGGAAAAACCAGGGTCCAACGCCTGAGTACTATAATAAAAGAACAGCGATGGAGGCTATTTGGTCACATCTTGTGTCGAGAAAATAACACCCCAGCCCAAACTGCAGACAAAATATTTCCTTCACGGCAACAAATATGTAGGGAGACCACCAACATCAATAGTAACTACCCTGAACCAGAATCTCTCTACATATCGCTGCGTGGGGTTCCTGACCTCCCACAGTGGGCAGGGAGGTACATACTGTGTCTTCTATCCCCCTATGTCTGTTCTCCAACATGCTTTCTGTCTTTGTCTTGGAATGAGATTACTTGGTTTTGTTCTGGTCGGATACCCTGGCTGGGAGGGAAACAGTCAAATGCATAGTTGGTTTTGGGAGATGATATTTTCCCCCTTGTAAATCATCTCTGTTATGCAATGTATTATGTTTTGTTTAAGTATTGTATAGGATTGGGTGTATTCCTCTTAGTGGGGACCTGTGCTTGTGTCTGGATACGTAGTACTTTTAGGTAATCTCAAACTAAGTACACTGATAGTTTGCTCTTGGAATCTACATCTGCTACCTATTTCCCCTTTGCCTTATTCTTGGCTGCTTTAATTGTAATTCTAGAACTTTTTACTATCCCATTTTCTGGGTGGGGATCCTGACCTCCCATAGCGGGCAGGGAGGTACATACTGTGTCTTCTATCCCCTTATATTTGTTTTCCAACACGCTCTCTGTCTTTGTCTTGGAATGAGATAACTTGGTTTTGTCCTGGCCCTGGCTGGGAGGGAAAGTCAAATGCATAGTTATTGTTTTGGGAGATGATATTTTTTTCCCATGTAAATCATCTCTCTGTTATGTATTATTATATTTATTTTGAATGTATAATGTAAGCATTTGAGTGTATTCCTCTTTGTTGGATCTTGTGCTTGTGTCCGGATGGGACTTTTAGGTGATCTCAAACTAAGAATATTGGTGGTATGCTCTTGGAATCTACATCTGATCCCTATTTGTTCCCAGTTCCCCTTTTGTCTTACTTTCTCTTGGGTGTTTTAACTGTAATTCTAGAACTTTTTACTATCCCATTTTCTTCCTTTTTACTGGCGCTGATATAACCTAAATGTGTTGCAAGTGCCGTAAAAAACAAAAAAACAAAGCAACTATCCCATTTTCTTCCTTTTTACTGGCGCTGATATGACCTTTATGTAAAACCCTTAAAAACAAAACAGAAAACCATTCTCTACATATCAGAAAATTTCTGGATTCAGATGAGGCCGAATTAATCCCTGAAGAACTAAGAAATACTGCAGTGCCCTCCGTACTAAGGTCACAACAAGATCTTGACAGCCTCAAACTCTGGCCCAGGACCGTGACCAATGGAAACAATTAACTACATGGATGGAGAGAGCAGCTATACTTATCGACCGTGACTGAATCACACAATTCTCAGCAAGCGATATTCGGAATGCGAAGCTTACTACTATTACTACTACTACTACTTCCATCCTATATATGATCTGTTTTTCTGTGTTACTTCCTACTTTCTATCTTTGCAGTGGAATGGGATTACACTTGGTTTTGTCCTGGCCCAGGCCGGAGTCGTTGGCTGAGAGATGTAAAGGAGATATTTTTTTTCAAAATCATCTCTCTGTTGTGTACTTTTGAAGTTTTTATTTTGAACTTCGTTATTTTAGCTTCTCAGTTTATTCCTCTTCTTAGCGAGGTCCTGTGCTTGTACAATCTGGATTCTACTTTTAGGTAATTTCAAACTAAGTACACCAATAGTTTTCACTTATAATCTACATCTGTTCCCCATTTGAACCAGTCCCCTTTGTCTTACTTTTTTTCTGGGATGCTTTAACTTGTAAATCTAGAATTCTGGGTGGGGTTCCCAGGGAGGTACTTACTGTGTCTTCTATCCCCCTATATCTGTTCTCCAATTGCTTTCTCTTTGTCTGGGAATGAGATGACTTACTTTTATTCTGACCCTGACCGGAGTCCTTGGCTGGGAGGGAAACAGTCAAATGTATGGTTATAGTTTTGGATGATATTTGTAAATCATCTCTCTGTTATGTATTGTGTTTATTTTTTTGAACATATGATTTGTAAACCTTTGAGTGTGTCCCTCTTATTGTGGACTTGTGCTAGTGTAAAGATATGAGATTTTTATGTGATCTCAAACCATGCTCTTGGAATCTACATCTGTTCCATTTCCCTTTGTCTTACTTTCTTGTGCACTTTTAATTGTAAATCTCTTAACTTTTTTACAGTCCCATTTTCTTACTGGCGCTGAAATGCCTAAATGTGTCACAAGCACCGTAAAACCCTTAAAAAAAAACCCAAAAACCGATCTAGAATTTGTTTTGACATTCTGATTTTCTTATTTTATACTGGCACTGAAATGACCTAAAAGTGTCGCAAGCGCCATGTTACCCTTAAAAACAATTATATTTATATATGATCCATCATCCCGAATTGGTGTTATGTCAGACTGATTTAGATACTGAAAATTGAAAATAATTGAACTTGAGCATTTTCTTTTATATTGCGCAATATCCACTTATCATGCTCAAAGCGCTTTACAAAGTGTCCCTGGCCAACAGCAACACGTAACATCTCCCCCAAATTTGTTTTCCTTTTCCATGCTGCTCTCCGTCTTTGTTTTGGATTGAGACTGATCAGTTTTTTTCGAGGTCCTGTCAGGGATCCTTAGCTGGGAGGGAGACAGTCAAATGTTTTTTTTTTTTTTGGAAAGATTATGCTTTTTATTTGTAAATCATCTGTTATGTACTATTACAGTTTTTACTTTTGAATAATTCTTTGTAAATATTTGAATGTATCCTTCATTGTGGAATCCTTTTCTTGTGCAAGGATGGGACTTTTAAGTAATGTCCAAAAAGAAAAAGGAACATCGATGGATTGCTTGTATTGTATCACTTGTAGAGTTGTCTGTTTCCCTATTTGAACCAGTCTCCTTTTCTTTGGTGCTTTTAGCTTCAGATCTACAACTTTCCTTCTATCGAGATAAAGATAAAGGGAGTAAATCTGACTCATGAATGAACAACACAAAATAAACGACGTTTCGGCCTTTCCTTCTATCGCCTTCCTTTTTACTGGTGCTGAAATGACCCCTGTAAACATTAAAAAAAACATGATCCTGTACCGGTATTAGTGAAACTACAGGGATATGTTTCTCTAAGGTGATGTTGAACTAATCTTCTCTATCTTGGTTGTTGCTATACTGGGTGGGGATCCTGACCTCCCTTAGTGGGCAGGGAGGTATATGCTGTGTCTTCTATCCCCCCATACCCGTTTTCCAATTGTTTCCTGTCGTTGTCTTGGAATGAAATTACTTAGTTTTGTCCTGACTTGGCCGGAGTTCCTTGACTTGGAGGGAAACAGTCGAATGTATAGTTATATTTTTGGGAGATGATATTTTTTTCCTTATAAATCATCTCTCTGTTATGCATTGTATTATGTTTAGTTTACTTATTCTATTTGTAAACATTTGAGTGTATTCCTCTTAGTTGGGAGCTGTGCTTGTGTCTGGATGAAACTTTTAGGTGATCTCAAACTAAGTACTTTGACGGTGTGCTCTTGGAATCTACATGTGTTCCCTATTTGAACCAATTCCCCCTTGTCTCACCTTTTCTTTTGTGCTTTAATTGTAATTCTAGAACTTTTTACCATCCCATTTTCTTCCTTTTTACTGGCGCTGATATGACCTTAATGTGTTGCTAGCGACGTAAAACCCTTAAAAACAAAACAAATTTGTTGCTATATGGCTGGTTCTAATTCATTTGTCTAAAATAATTATAATTTATTATCTTTCTTTTGACTGGTGATGAAACGACTTCGAAGTGAATCAAGCATGGACTTTAAAACTTAAAACAAGCATAATCAAGCATTTAAGTGTATTGCTTGTATCAAGTACTCTGAGACTGTGCCTATATCTAGATGGGTCTTTGAAGTGCACAGAGTTCTTTATTGCTGGTACCTACTACTGAATGGCCTAAACATTTTGGAAGAACCACAAACTCCAAAGAACAAATGTAAATTATTTTTTTTTAATTCACAGTCTTTATCCATCCTCGGGGGAATTATTTCGTTTGAATCTATTTCAAGAAAAGACTGATAACCCAGGCATTAGTCATACGATATTGTAGCGTCGTAAAGGAAACCATAGGGGTTAAGTTTCCCTTATATCCATCTATTTTCGTGATTTTGAATCACTCCCTTTGTACGATGATAATCGTAATCTTTCACATTATCATCACAATCACCACCACCAAATATCATTAGCAGATCTTTATTTAAATTCACAATTTTCCCATATTCAGTTTATGAAAAGTTGGCAAGTCTGTCAGGAGTCCCCCCCCCCCCCAATAATTTCTAAAAATTCTAAAAACAAACTTGAAGTACAATGAATAATAATTCAATAACAAGTTTTATTAATCACATAAGGCAAAATTCTTTTTACATGGCGTATGACATGGAAATCATATATAATCATATCTGATATAGTGAGACAAAATCAACAATTTATTTCTTAAATACAACTCATAACATCTCTGGACAAGATAAATTCGTTATCAATTAAAAAGCGGTCGTAACCTGATGGATTAGGTGTCAATGTGGTGCTTTTTAAGAAAATCTTTGTCAGATGATAAATATTGTCCATCTTGTGTGATGTAGGTTCAACTTTTTGAAAACGATTGTCTATCGCAATAATTGAACTGGAGAATAATATCTGGAGTTTTTACTCGAGTCTTGTTTCTCTAGAGATCTCACTAATGGTCCTCTAGTGCTAGAAAAATCACAGAGCCATAGTTCACCCTATTTGCCTTTTAACAAGAACAATAACTTGCTATCCATTGGACAAGATGCTGGTGTATTGCCAAGTTGGTACTTTCACATCTATACCAAGTGCGGTTGTGATTCTTTAACTACTCCCCTGTCCATCTAGCAGTGATGGGTAACTAATAGTCTAATAGATTTTGTGGAAAGTACTTTTTGATACCCCAGCATCCTATCCAAAGGGTAGATAACGCAACCCCCTCCCCCCTCCCTAAAAAAAACAAAAACAAAACAACAAAGAACCCCAACAAAACCCTGTCTACACATGCCTAATGGCTCTGCAGGACTGCTTTAAAGGAATCGATGAATTACGGCTAATTTTGGACCACAAGGCAAGCAGAGATACAAATCCTGATCCAGATAAACTTAAACTTACTGAATTAAGGGCCTTTACTTTTTGCTGCCATGACTTTCTTTGCAGGTGTTGTCTGAGAATGTACCATCAACTTTTCAAGATTTGTAAAGACAAAAGCTTTTTATAAAAATTTATGTGGAATTTTAGCTCTCTTTGGGCAAAGAGTCAACAATCAACACCTGTTATCATTAAATGATTAAATTCAATACAATCTTTATTACATATTTTAAGGAATAAAGGAATAAGCACTTCAATGCACGATTAATTTATTTTCTAAGATTCGAATGAATATTATGAGAACAGTGTGGCTCAGCGGTATGGTCTTTGCTTTGTATCCGAAAGGTACTGAGTTTGAATACCCACTGCATTGTGTGGCCTTGAGCAAGTCACCTTGCCTTAGCTCAGTTTGCGGCGCTGCACTGCAACTGACGCCTGGGTTATTCCAGTCTTCCCTTGGAATAGACTCTAAAGAAAAATTTCCCCTTAGCAATGAATAAAGGGAACTATTGTTGTGAATGCAGGGTCACCATTTTGCACTAACTTTTATTTAAAAAAGCAGGTTCACAAAAATTAATATCTCGAGGAAAACAACATTGGCCAATTTTGGCTGTTAAAAAAAATCACTAGATTTAACTTTGACAGCACCTATTAGAATTATTAAATACTGAATCTTCAACATAACGTTTAAAGTTAAACAAATAAATCTTATCGGACTACAGATGCAATTAAATCAGGGTGAATTATTGTCAAATCTCGGGACTATACAACAAGGTGTCCGAAGTCAAATTCGTCATCATAGGCTCTTATAATTAATGGATAATTCAGTAACAAAAAACCCCCAAACAAACAGCAATTCAAAAAGAGGAAATGGTAGAAATTTCATTCTCAATGAATTTTGTTGCACCTGAAGTCAACTCCATTTATAAGTTTTTCAATTCCAAAGTTATGAGGAAAATATCAATGTCATTAGTCAGAATGACTCTGAATTATTAAATCATTATTAAATAAGCAAACAACAAAATCAATTTTATGAAAATCAAAAATCTATAATATATTATTCCAACTTTAAAAAACTCATGAAACAGTCCGATACAAATGTGAAAAATTGAAAGACGACTGAAAAAGAGCTAGGGTTTTTGGATGACAAATTTTGTTTAAAATAACAAAACAAGACATCTTGAAAAAAAAACAACAACCAAAAAAAACAATTAAAAATAAAAAACTAAAACAAAACCCTATAGACATCAGCTGTGGTGAGCATGGGTAAAATAAGGTCTACTGCTGTAAGCATAGCATGTTCAATTGTGCTGCATTTTACATAATAGTGGGAGCTGTTGATCTGAAAACATGTTTTCAACCATCAAGGATTTTAAATTATGAAAGAAAAATCTCATTGCACCTAGAAAACACGTCTTCTACAGACTGTCCTATGTCGCTAACCTTTTCTCACACTGGCCAAACAATAACAAATATTTCTAATCATACAATGAATTTGTTCACTGTTCATGGTCTGTTTGGTAGCAATACATGTGGTTGATCAACCTATTCAGCTGATCAACTGTTTAGCTGACTAAAAAACACAACACCCCCCCCCCCCCCCAAATAAAAGAAACCCAAAATAACAAGCTATTAATTTTGTGACGAAAACCACAATTTATGGACTTGTACATTTGCACTTCATGTGTAGATCAGGCGTTTAATTTTAAACTTTGTTGTGTGAACATTTTCTATCATCTAGCAAAGGTATAAGTAGAAGATGCTTCATTGTATGGAGATGTGTTACAAAATAAAATCCAGGCTTCTTCTTTGGTTGATGGATTCACACATGGAGAGTGGTAGAGTAAGCCAACCAGGATGGAATAGTCTTTAGCAATTTCTATGTGGTTCATCTTTTTCTTGAATTCATTCCAAAAGCATTGCGACCCTAATGATAGAATTAATTACGTAATCATTTGCAAATAATGATGTGGTGATAATGACAATATAAAAAAAAAAAAAGTATTCATACAGTAGTCATCGCTTTTCTGCACAGTGCTCGGGAGAGCTGAAAAGTGTGCAGTTAAATGTGAAGGGAGACAATCCTTGCTGACTTTAAGGACATCAATATATATGAATTATCTCCCTGATATATGTATACATTGTTCAAACTCAAAATATCAAATGGGACGACCAAGGCTGTCAGAATTTTTAAAAATATTAATTCTATACTATAAATAAAGTAATCAAATAGAAAAACTCATTGACATGCCTTGGTTGCCCAATTTGATGGCACCTTAATACTAATTACTGATACTAAAAGTCCCCGATAATTTATGATGTGTGAAAGTGTGTTTCAATTGTCATTGATTTACACTGGTTAGAAAATAAAAATCTGATGGGAAAAGTGGAAGATTGTCGACAAAGAGCTTGAAGTTATGAAGACTTATTGCATAAGGAGACAAGATGGCTGAGTGGTGTAAACTCTAACAGATTATGACACCTCACATGGCCTGGCAAACGACAAAGATTCGCCATGTGTAAACTCTCACTAATGTTATGATTATGACATTTCGCATGGCTTGGCAAACGACAAAGATTCGTCATGTGTAAACTCTCACTAATGTTATGATTATGACATTTCGCATGGCCTGGCAAATAATGACAATTCACTGTGTAGTAACATTCAAGATCAATTTCAAGTCTACAAGATGCAAAAGGCACACTGTGCTCCTCACTGCAAATCTTATACACATAAATGTTGCCTATCACACCACATTAATCCTGTCACTCAAGACACTCAATCCTCCCAGTGTTTTTGTATATGTGGAAAACGTGTCGAAATGATGTTGGGTGAAGTCTATCATGTCATGTGGTGGTTTGTTCCATTCTACGTTTAACTCCCCCCTCTCCTCTCACATTATTCTTCATATTCTTTGTAAAATACAAACACGGTAATCTCGAACAAACGCCTGGTCCCAACTTGTTTAAAATTTCCGTGCTGCACTGTAACAATAATAATAATAATAATAATAATAATAATAATAATAATAATAATAATAATAACAACAATAATAATAATAATGATACTAATAATAGAAATTATAATAGTAATAATGATGATGATCATGATAATAATAATATCTTGATTTCACCTGGGATTGATTCCAGTCCATTTGCCTGTGAAGCAAGTGCTCTATCAACTGAGCTATCAAGACCTCCTAAATAAATAAGTAATAAATACCAAACTAAAGCTTAACTTACCATTTCAAATAATCCTTTGATCAAACCTTCAAATGGTTCCAACTGAAATAAAAAGTAAAACGGAAAGAAAAATCAAAATTAATAAAAAAAATTTCTAGATATAAACAATCACGCAATATGCTTATTGAAAACCAAGTCAAGAGTAATTTCAGATTCTTTAACTTTTTTTTCAGTGAGGTATTTTAGGCTGTTACCTAACATTTTAAAATCTGAGAAACTGTGGTGCTAGTCTCTGGAACAAACTTCCAAAAGAATTACGGAATTCTTCATCAAAAGATTTGTTTAAAAAGCATCTTAAGACTTTGCTATTTCCCATATTGAATCGTTGATACCCATCTAAAGCCCTCTTAAAACATACAATGTATAATAATAATAATAATAATAATAATAATAATAATAATAATAATAATAATAATAATAATAATAATAATAATAACAATAATAAAAACACTTATATGGTGCTTTACCCCGACTTAATAGACACTAAGCGCTTTACATTGACATGTAGGTAATAATTGGAATAAACAAATACATAAACATTAAACAAATACATAAACAAACAAATCATTAATTGATTACATTGGATCAAGTTGGTTTTTGTAGTTGTGTTTTAAAAGTTTGAAGGGGTAATTATGACCTAATAATTAATGGTAGGAAATTCAAACACTGAGGAGTGGCAAATTGAAATGATTGAGAATGAAAGAAGCAAAAAGAAAAAATACTAGAAAACAAGCATCTCAAAAAATTAAACCTTCCTTGGTTGTGGATTGAATATCATACTCTCTGATTGCCGGCCAGATAAACCACCTCTTCAACTTAAAGACAATGTGTTGATCCCTACCTTCACTAAATAAATAAATATGAACATTTAAACAGCTCCATTTTCATAGATTTATCATGCTCAATGGGTTTCACAATGTTTTATTTATTCTCCAAGCAGACCATTTGGAAGCATATTTCCAACCGTACCAGTTGTCTGCATCTTTTTTATACCACCTCTCTTACAATATCTGTCACTTCCTGTAGCCAGCTACTCGTACAACTCTGAATCAAGCGGGGTAATTTGTGTTAAGTGACTTTTCCAAGAACCAAACGTCAAGACCAGAATTTCCCACAATCACTGTCACCCACCTGGCCACTGACCATGCTTAACATCCCTTGACTCTTGTGACAAGATGATACAACGCAAAACCAATGAGACAAACATGTTCAATTAAAAAAATCATAGATTTCAAACAACATATTTCAAAATAATTCAGAATTTTTCTTACTCCACTCTTATTATTTTTGGGCTATGGTCCTATAAATAAACTAACTCAAAAATTCTTACAGCTCTCGTAGCTTTTCCAAGGGTTTCTAGATTGTTCAATCTGTTGTCTAAGAAAATCCAAGAATCTTGATAGTCTGGAGAGCTGTCCTGAAGCATGTATATCTCTGTAGCCTTGTAGCATGCGGCAAGACTCGATCGTTTGGTGTACCAATTAAACTGGGGATTGTAAGGATCAAAGTATGTCATTATCTACTTTACAAATAAAAAGTTCAGGTTGCAAATAATGGCTACTATTTTAACAATATTTTTGTCCGCCAATTGTTGGTTATTTTTACCACATGCTCTGCACATTTCTATCTAACTTTCATAAGATATCTCGAGTACCTCAGTTTCCTTTGTATTTTTGTTTTGATTTATTTAATACTGTAAAAAATAATTATGCATAAGACGTGATTAACTGTTCGGCCTTGAAAAATAAACTATATAAATGGGAGGGGAAAAAAAGAAAAGAGAAAGGAAAAAAAAAAGGAAATGAAAAAAATAAAGACAAAAAACTCAACTTGGCTCAATTACTCAACCATTTTAGACACATGAAAAATATGAAAAGTCATCACTTGGATTTTAATTGAGATTTTAACGACCAATAAATTAATAGCTCTCTATGTAAATATAAACAGACTTGATTAAGGTAATCACTGGACAGCTAGTAAAAAACTTTACTTGGATGAGGGACGTTTCTTTGCATATATATGCTTATGAGTTATGAGAGCCATATCTAACAAACAGAGAGAGCATGCCAACTATTCTGTAGGATGTCTTGTGATTTAACCCTTAAACTGCTGAGCTATTTTTACCTTATGTCACTCCCAGTGCTGAAGGATTTTAGGGATTTGATTAAAAACGAGTGTTTTTCATAATGAAGCAAACTCAATGAAACTTGGAGGATACCTACACGTATCAGAAAGCAACATAACTGAATATGCAAATTAGGTCATATGACTTTGGAGGCCGTCTTGCAAAAAATAGTGTGAAAACATTGCTTTTTTGGGAATTCTTATGCATGTGGGTTACTGTCTGAATGTGTTCGATGTTAATTAAGTGAATAAACTTGATGTTATAAAAAAAATCAGTGGCTTTAATCATTTCTAATAAGAATTAGGAGGAGATGATGTGAAAAAATAATTTGGTATAAAATGCCAGAGAGCAGCAAATTTCAAAAACAATAATAAAAAAAAAAGTCTAAAATATCTAAGACGCTCTCCAATCCACAAATGGCATCAATGTTATTCAGTCCAACAACATTCTGGTCAAATCTATCAACCACTCTCTAGGATTACCTCATCATTCAGTGTTTCACTTCCCTCATGCCGCGCCCCCTTCTTTTCGGACCCCTATTTGTTCCATCACCAACACTGCTACCATGTAATCAACCCTTACAGAACCTCTTTCTTCACCTGAACAGCTGTACTCACTGATTTTAATTAAATATTCAGAATCAACATCGTGCCGATATACTTCCCCTTCATCATCAGAATCCATCTTGAAATGTAAATAATGTTGCCATGACATACAAAACTGCAAAAATAACACCAAAGAAATGAAAACTATTTCAACAGTCAAGTGTCAGCCATACAGAAATTATCCCTGATCAGGGGAAACTACTCATGATTTATTTGATTTGGCTCGAGGAAGATTTTGCCTCCAAAAGATAATTTGTTTACATTTCGACTTAAGCCGAATGTCGCGTATCAAACACAGTATTGTTTTTTCAACTAAAGTTGAATACTGCACATTAAGGGTTATATCTATGGTTTGTACTTACATCAGTGGATCTGTCCCCAGCAAAGTACCAGATATCATCACAGACATTCATCAGATTCTTCCAGGAATCTGGGGCGTTTTGAGGCAAGGCCTGGATGGCCATAGCCTGTTGAAATAATATATGCATAGTAAGAAATTGATATCACTCAACTGTTTGGTGGTATTTCTAGAAACAATTAGTTCTCACTAACTTTATCTAACAGAGAGAAATATATAAGTGGTTAATGCTACATGTAACTTACATTGTAAGTTTTCTTACTGGTTATTATTGTTTCAGCAGACAAGACACCTTTACTGAATTTCTTACCATCAATAGAATCCACGGCGTCAGTCAGGTATCATTTTTGGATGGTAAATCAGAGACTACAATCTTAATTTGAAATTTGAGATGAATTAAAATATCTTATTGAAGACAAAACAGAGTAACTGAAGAAAAAAAAATGGTGTCTGCTTCAAATTTTACAATCTTGTTAATTTGACTTTTAATCTATTCAATTACCCTCATCCCACTCAATTCAACATTATACTAGGAGACAGAGTAAAATAGCATTAACGAATGTTCTTGTCGTGATAATCTTACACAAATATATTAATATCCTAGCGAGCCATTTAAAGATAAAAACAATTTAAAAGAAAAAAAAAAACCAACAAAATTTCCATGTATGAAAATAACAGTAATGAACAGCTTCCTTACCTCCTTCCAGATGCTCTGATATGGAATAATCATTTTAAGTCTGGTTTCAACAGCATTTTGAATAAAAGGACGTATCTTCGGTTTCCTGACAGACAAGAGACAAGAAGTGAAAAATAACAATCTATAAGATCATGTGACCCCAAAACAAACCAAAAAATGCGTGAAGGATACTTCCAGGACAGGACATGAAAAAATTCTGACAAATTTCGAAAAACAAAATACAGAAATGCACTCTCCTAATTTTGATGACGACAAAGTAAAACTTATAATGGGAGCAAAATTAAACACAAATCTTGACAGTGTGTATTCCAGAAACTTTAATTGGGCAATTGCTTGTAATAATAATGATGATAATAACAATGATAATGATGATAATCACAATAACGACAATGATTATGTGACGGCATAAATAAGTAGTCAAAACAAAACCAATAATGGCATAAAAGATTCTAATATAGTTTGGATTTTATCTCATACTATATTTATCTATATAAGCCACAAATTACATTTGAAATGATAAAGTGCAACCCCTGGAAAACGACATCACTCGAGACCGGAAAATTATGTTGTTATCCAGGGGTGTCGTTATTTTGGGGTTTTCAAGATGGTCAAAAAGGGATCAGTGTCTGTGACAAGACATGTCCCAAACCACGTTAGAATGTGTATTTTTCTGTTGACAAAGGCTTTACCAGCTACACTTTCACGCTCAGATGTGTATTTTCATTGTTTTGATCGTAAACAGTGCTCAGTCAACTCGTCATATGTTACTTTAAAGACGATATGAAAGTGATACATTTAGGAGCATGAGCTGGATATAAGATTAAGATCTAAAAAAATGAGTCTGGCACTGTTTCATACACATTTTTTTCAGATCTTTATTTTAAATACAAAGCTATGTCACTGTTTAAATCTTTTGAGCCAACCGTTGCTCTCTTGAAAATCAACCTCTCCAAGCTTGTCCGCAATAATGTTTGCTTGATCCCTGAAGATAGGACCTGAATTCGATGCATTTAACTCTGTGCAAAAAGGTCGTTTTCGTAGCATTCGCCACAAAAATACTCCAACACCGTGTCATTTTAAAAAACTAATGACAAAACTCATTTTCATCAGTAGGACATCTCATTGACAGGAAAAGAAGAGGTTTTATTGGTTAAGAGGACGAGATGATGTTGGTTGGAAACAAGATTACCTATTAGGCTAGGTTTTTTTTGTATCAAACATCCATCGTGTCAATCGCCGATTATTGCTATATGGAAAATGGAACAGTCTACAATTCTGAATGAAGCTTGAGCCTCAGACCTTCTTGCTGGCAAACAATTACACAACATAGGTAACAAGGCAATCAGTGGATTTTATGTTTGATCCACAAATGAAGAAGCTTACTTTTCAAATGTTTTTTTTCTTGTGCTTTTCAGTCTGCTGTATCATACGCACTTTAATTTAGCTTGAAACACAATGGAAAAGCTTCATTCTTGTCATTGGTTAAAGTTTAAAAAACAAAACAAAAAACAAAACAAAACAAACAAACAAAGAAACCAAAAAAAAAAATAAAATAAAAAAAAATAATAATATATATATATATATATATATATATATATATATATATATATATATATATATATATATATATATATATATATATATATATATATATATATATATATATATATATGACAAAAATAAGGTCCTATGTTATGAAAAAATTCATGTCGTGAAATTGACAATGAATGTGACCCATAACTTCAATCTTGTTTTTAGTGAGAACAAACTTGATGCAGAAAATAGAATTTTTATACCCCTTTGGTTTTGGAGAAAGCCCGATTTTACTCTGGTATAATAGCAAACTTACTACAAGGTGTCCCTATTATCCTTTGTAAAAAAAACGTAGCAGTTTGATCATTTTTTTCCTCTCACGCATCCAGTTTTTGCAAAATATATATATTTTAACATATAACAATATCCTGATATAATGACATGTAAAATCATTAAATTTTTGAGAACAATCATTGTAAAAAAAAAAGAATATATTCTGATAAGAAATAATATGAGGTCATTGGAAGGATGTAATAATAATATTTTTGAAAAAACTCGTTCCAAATGCCAGTCCCGAGGTTTAAATTTTCCTTATACAAGAGCTTTGAGCAGGTCAACCCGCCCTAGCACACTTATGGTGCGGCACTGTGGCTGATGATGCATGTGATTAGTCAGTCTTCCCTTGAAGCCAAATTGGGGAGAAATAAAAGATATTTTTAAAATCGAATTTCATGATTAAGAACCTGGGGGTCCTGATAGCGCAGTTGGTAGAGCACTCGCTAAATATACAGAGGAACTGAGATTGATCCCAGGTGAGGTCGAGATTTTTTTTTTCTGACTCCCCTGTCCATCTAGCAGTCTTTGAGTAGCTGGATCTATTAGATCTGGTTGAAAGCAGTTTGCAAAAGACCAGCATCCTATCAAAAGGGCAGAAAGCAATTGCTATTGTCCATTCCACACTATAGAAACCTGGATAAACTCTGGGTCTTTGGACTCTGAAGTGCTCCTCTGGTCCATCCTGACCAGACTGAGGCCATGGATCACAAATCACTTACTCCTGCAAAGTCCTTTAGAACCATAAGGTCCATGGAGCTGGAGTTTATCCCAGTATTATGTACCGTCAAAAACTGACAAAAATAATCACTTGCTACTCTTTGGATAGGACTCTAGTCTATCACAGAGTACTTTCGACTAAATAACAGACTCAGCTATCCATACATTGCTGGCTGGATCGAGGAAGTATCTAGTCGCAGACGAACTTGCTGAACTAATTTATGACATGGTGTGTTTCCAAGATTTTACCATTACAACACAGCAACACACATACACATATACACACATGCACTCACTCCTGCCCTTCTGCTTTTTGTCTTTCCACTTCTTGTTTCATATACTCGACCAGATCGGCATTGCACTTCTTATAAAAATGATTGACAATTTCGACTCCGCCTTTCTGAAAAATGCCATGGGCAGCATCTGAGAGTCCCTCATCCCTGGCTCCTGAAATAAGCATCATAGAGGTTCATTCACATAGATTTATGACACTTCAACATCTCATCATAAACTGACAGGCAATAGCACAGGCAATAAACACCTCCCCCCCTCCCTCCCTCCCTCCGAAAAACAATACATTTCTCCTCCTCAAAAAATCAGAATATAGAGGCATAAGGTCTCTAAAATGCATGATTTCCACCCAAACATATATATAATGAAATGTTAAGTTTATAAACTTCAGATTGAGTGAAAAAAAACTAACAAACAAAAAAACTTGAGCATTTATATCGCCCAATATCCACTGAACATGCTCAAATTGACAAGGGGTCCCTAGCCAATAGCCACACTTAACAAATAGGATGAGATATGATGCCTCATAGGTGACATTACCATTTTTTTCCCCGATGCAGACAATGCTGTTAATAGCCAGTACTCATTTTACACCTGAATATGGTGAGAGAATGTGCGTAAAGAGCCTTTCCCAAGGACTCATCCATGAGGGACTCAAACCCAGGACCTTCCGATCTGCAGGTGAGTGTCATACCACTAGGCCACATAGCCGCACAAATGTGGCCCAGTTTGGTTAGTCACCCACTTCTGTGAAAAATGACTACATTTTCACCAATTTCCCTCTCAAATTTTGATTGAAAAATCTGAATCTGGATGAAAAAATCCGATATAGACTAAAAAAAATAAATCTGTTCATACTGATTAATAAATCTGAACATGAATAAGTGGCATGTCTGCATATGGATCTCCAATTACTTTGTTTATGTCCATGACAAATTTGCTTGGCATGTTCATCGAACACAAATGTGCTTTATCTCTCATTTTGAACAAATGATTTCAACTCATATTTATAACAAAATTCATTCTAAATCCTTCAGAATAAAAGTTCTTTGGTTCAATTGGCCATATATCCATTCCTGAGCTTTCCCACTAAAGTTCCTCTAAATTGGTTTTAAAACGATTGCAAAATTCAACTTTAAGGATAATAGCTAGGATAGAAGGGCTTTTCTCCCAGTTTTAATATTGACGATATGTACTAACTAGTTCTACTGAATTATGATGAATCATATCAAAACAGAAAACTATGTGTAATCTTAAACATTGCAGAAAAATTCGTGAGATACAGAAACAATCACTCAACTGATGGTCTAAAAACAATGACAAATAGTTGAATTACATCAACTATATTTCTTCTATAGAACAATTTCCACTGCCATTTTATCCATGAGCCCAGAGCCCACAGCCATGTGGTTATGGGAAAACTAAAAGATTAAAAAAGCAATACAAAGCTGATTGTTGGACAAAACATTGCAAATACAGTAGCTTGGATAGATGTAAAATTTAAAACCAAAAATTGTGGTGACATATATACTTCTAATTCATAGAGTTTAATATTATGTGTCATATAGCTTGATACATATCTAGTACATCACATGAACAACTGATTTCCATTAATTCTTACCAGCTTGTAGAGCATCCTTGCTCCATCCAAGAGTTAGTACATGATTTAGGGAAGCATTAAGAACTCTCTGTTTGATACCATGTTCATATTCCTCTTCTTCCTCCTCTGCTTTACGATCATCACCGGGTTCCGATTCTGACCATTTATCTGATCTGTAACATTTTAGGAGAAATTGAACATAAAGCATCAAACAATAAAGAACTCAAAAAGCAGCAGACAGTAAGACCTGCCACAAGCAACAAACAAACAAACAATTTCTGTTATTATTGTCTTTGAAATCTGAATTTAAAAAGAACCAAATAAGCACCGTAAACCAGGGTGACTTGCAATAAGGGATGGCTTTGCTAATTTTAATCAAGAATTTTAATGTGCTTACTAATCAAGCTTGATTTTTACTCTATTTTTAGATAAATCTTTTGCATAATAAAATAGTTTGGAATTCTCCTTACACCTTTTTTACCAAAAAATAGCAAAATCTTCGAGCTGAAAATAGAGGTCTAAAGTCATCCCGGTTTACAGTGTATAACAATTTACTACCCAAGATATCAAACTGAGTCGTTATTACATAAGGAACGACTTAATAATCCTGTGGGTACAAGATGCAATTGAAAAAAATTGAAAGCAAGTATTGGTTGAAGATAAAAATGTGATGTGGTGTAGATGACACAGTGCTAAACAAAGTAGAAAGAAAAATATCAATTGAATCCCGATGTTGTAGTGTCAAATGGACATACACAATTGCTTGCTAACCTTTTGATAGGACGTCGCAAGAGTAGTTTTTGCCAGATCTAACTGAGTGGAGTGGAAAGGTCAGATTAAAACTAAACTACTACTACTACTACTATGAGCACATCAGTGGAAGATTAGCACTATACAAATGAATTATTATTATTACTACTACTACTATTTCACTACTACAGTTCACTCCGCTTAATCTCACATCGCTTAATCTCACATCGGTTAATCTCACACTCCGCTTAATCTCACATCGGTTAATCTCACACTCCGCTTAAGCTCACATCGGTTAATCGAACACTCTGCTTATACGCCATAAATTCCTGAAAAACGGAAGTTTTTCTGTATATTTATTCCGCTTAATCGCCACACCTTGATTGGAGTGACAACCAGCAGCCATATGAAATCAACGATGCTGTTCCCGTTCCACACAATATTTTGGCCAAAGCATTCGATCAATTCATAACAATGGACAACAATATACCCATCAGTGGTGAACTGACATTTCAGGACCCACTGGACTCTGTTCAGCCACACAAAAGACAATGCCTAGATAATGAAGATGAGGATGACTCATCAGAATGTGACACACCACCCCTGACAAACTCTGAAAAACTTGATATGGCAGACAACCTACATCACTTCATCCAAGAAGAACGCTTAACAGATAATCTACATTGGCAAGATTATAGACAAAAGGTTTATAAACAGCTTGCACAGAATAGAAAGCAACCAACACTTCGCGATTACTGTTCTAACAAACAATAATGTCACATTTTGTTGTCAATGACACATGAAAAAGAAAAGATTTTTTTTTTAAACGAAAAAAAAAAAAGAAGAAAATAAAAAAAAAAACCCAAAAAACAACAAATTAAAAAAACAACTTTCTAAGGAGGTCATGTCTAGAATGTGATGGTCCCAAGCCCGTAGAAAACTCAGAAGTGAAAGTTCTACATGAATAGCACATGAAAGCTGGCGCTTAGATGCTATTTTTAGCCTCTCCGCTTAATCGACACACTAACCTGAATTCCTGAGGGTGTGCGATTAAGCGGAGTCGCCTGTACTACTACTACTTCTACTAGTACCATGACTACGAATTATTATTACTACTACTATTACTTCATTATTGCTACTATTACAACAACAACTACTACTACTACTACTACTACTATTACTACTACTTCTACTACAAGTACTACTACTGCTACTACTACTACAACTAATACTAATACTAATAATAATAATAATAATAATAATAATAATAATGATAATAATAATAATAATAATAATAATAATAATAATAATAATAATAATAATAAATAATAATAATAATAATAATAATAATAATAATAATAAGAAGAAGAAGAAGAAGAAGAAGAAGAACTACTCACGTGTTTGGATGCTCTGGCTCTTGATTGACTTTGTCTTCCTTCTCATTTTTTACATTATCTGTGCTGTAATATTTTCTCCCTGTAGATGGAACGGGGGTTGCCGATGTTGACAGCCAGCGATGACAATACAAAGGCCTTGGAGTTGGAGTAGATGCTTCAAATGAAAAGAGAAAAAAATATAACATTATAAAAGCCTATTTCATGTACCTTGTAAACGTACTGTACTGTACCATCACGCCCTGAGAAAAGAGCAACCACCACAAAAAGGAAAAATGCTCTCTAACATTGCCTTCAATATATAAAGAAATGTCTGGATCAGGCTGACAAATTAAAAATCTAAATAAAGATCAATTAATACAAAGCCTTTGTGAAGTCTAAACACATTTACAAATGTGGTACATTAATGCGCATTAATACAAAGCAAAGATAGGTTCCACTGGAAACAATTAAAGAAAGTCCTGATCTGATATCCAGCTAAAATTAGCAATAAAACACTCTCAACAAATGCAATGAAAGACTTCTTTCTCTCCAAATTTTAGAGGACTGATGGCAACTTTTTAGCCATGTACCGATAGGAGACAAAGGAAACACCAGCAAACAAAGCCAGGAACACAGTTTCCACAATGTCTGGAAAGGGTTAATATAAAGGTCAACCACCAATGACAATTTACACTGTGTTAAGCAGGGACCTCAAATACATAAAATGTCATCACCAAATAGATTCAGAAGAAGACCTTCTGTCTCTAAGATTCATAGCCATGAAAGCTATAGGGATCTTACACAGAGGATAGAAGAAGCAGCCATGGCATCCCAAAATTGTATGGCTTGGAGGCAAAAGGTACTAAAAATAACTAAGTCAAGCCAAGTAACTGCAAGATGCCAATGTAAGTGTCACCTATGTGCCCTGCAAGCACAGGTTATTTCTAGCATCACTTACTTACAGATTCATCATCATCACGGTTCCAGTGACCTTCTTCCCTAGACTCTAATTCCTTGTATTTTTTTGGGTTTTTTTATTATTTTTTTGGTACAGCCAGTAGGGATTGTGACCTAACGATTATAGTTTCTTTCTTCTTCAAGAATTCATCAAGACCATTCTTTATATTATTCAGTCTTGATGATGCAAACAATTTTATCCTGTAAACCGATTTATTCTAAAAATGAAATCTTTGAATAATCAAACTCCGATCTTTTAATAAAGCTTCTTACCTTTTCATCATAGTTTAAGCTAACATTTTGATATATTTCTATCATGTGGTCCCCGAATCTTCAAAAACAGAGTGTAGGTACCATACATCCCAATATTATAATTCAGTAGTCGAGTAAAACTTATGTAATGTGTCTAGTGCAACTGTATTAGCTAACAGACATCTATATTTTTGAAGTTCAAGAATCAGTGTAATTCAGCACTTGATCACACGAGATGTAAACATCTATGTCAACGATTTAAAGTTATTTTCTCAAAGCTAGATAACTGCAATGTTCTAGTTTTTGTAACATCTCCTGAGAAAATAACATTTACACTATAAAGTGTTCAAAATAATGCAGCACGACTCATCTTAAAGCAAGAGAAATGTGATGAGGAAAAGCCACTACTCTTTCAACTCTAATGATTTCCTATAGGTAAACAAAATCGTTAAAGGGTTCAGTGATATCTTCAAGAACTCATGATTCACAGATGATCTTTCAAAGTCAATTTTTTAACAAAAATAACTATGGTTATGGACTTCCCATTAGAATTACAAACTCTCCTCATGCTGGTGATATTAATAAATTGATTATTAATTAATATTTGTACCAAAACACAGTACACAAGAATGGTCACTATTATCTTGTTTCAATTTACTGGAGTGGAGAGAAAAAATAAAATCCAGGCTGGATAGTGACAGTTGTATAATGTTGCCTCATGGTATGGGCTCTGCAGAAATGCAAAGTTCTGGTCAAACATGCCTAAGAAAAGAAAAAGGCACAGAGGAATTGAGAGCTCAGTGCTTCTATAATCTTGAGCCACAGGGGTGGCCATGTTGTTATGACACTTGTCTTTGGATCGGAAGGTCCTGGGGTCCAGTCCAACTCTGATCAGTACATAATTCAGTCCCTGTAAAAGGCTCTTTATTCACATTCTCTCACAGTGCTCAGGTGCAAAACTGTTAACACTGCATTGCCAAGCGCTTTGAGCATGTTTAGTGGATATTGCACTATATAAATGCTCATGATTTTAAGAAAAATTAAGACAATGGGGGTTCACAAAAGCATTTATCCTTGCAACAGTAATCTGCTTTTGTTTGTGTCTATTATGTCATCCAAAGTCTAAGGGATATTGGCATTGGTTCTCAGTCAACAAGGAGGCAGTAAACGAGTAAGGCATATATACTTTAAGTGATGATTTAGAGAAATATCTTTCACAAGCCCCCCCCCCCCCCCCACCACATACACACACACAAATGATCTAATCCGCGGGCCACCTCACAGAAAAGGACTGTAGCAAGGGTAAAGACTGGGCTAATTAAGATGTCTAATTCAGGATGGGTAAAGAAAACACAATTGCTGGTTTTCTTTTTAAGCGTGTGCTTGTGACATATTTAGATCATCTCAGCGCCAGTAAGAAATTGGAATGGACAAAAAAATTCTAGATTTATATTTAAAAGAACCCAAGAAAAATGAAGACAAAGGGGACTGATTAAAATAAGTAACAGAAATAGTTTCCAAGAACTTACCAACTGTGTACTTAATTTGAAATCCCCCAAAGTCTAATATAGACACAAGCACGGGATCACATTAAGAGGAATACACTCAAATGTTTACAAAACAGACATTCAAAACAATTATCGTAACAGAATGCAAGAGAAAGATGATTTACAAGGGAAAAAATATCATCTCCTAAAACTATTACTTTCCATTAGACTATTTCCTTCTTAGCAAAAGGTTCCGGCCAGGGTCAGGACAAAATCCAAGTAATCTTCTTCCAAGACAAAGATAAAAATTCTTTGTTCATTTGATTTTAAGGGTTTTATGGCGCTTGCAACACATTTAGGTCATAACAGCGGCAGTAAAAAGGAAGAAAATTGGATAGTAAAGACATTCTTGATGTACAATTAAAAGGACTTGAAGAAAAAGATAGATAAAGGGGAATGGTTCAAATAGGGAACAGATTTAGATTCAAAGAGCACACTATCAGTGTACTTAGTTTGAGATCACCTAAAAGTCTCAAACAGAAACAACAGAAAACCCCTCTAAGAGGAATACACTCAAATGTTGACAAATCAGATGTTAAAAAAAAAACCCAGTACATAACAGATGATTTACAAGGTAAAAAATATCCCAAAACTATAACTATACTCGACTGTTTTTCTCCCAGCCAGGGTCAGGACAATCTCGTTCCAAGAAAAAGACAGAAAGCAATTGGAAAACAGACACAGGGGGATAGAAGACACAGCAAATACCTCCCTGCCCACTATGGGAGGTCAGGAACCCCCACCCAGACAAAGATAGAAAGCAATTTGGAAAATGAAATATTGGGGGATAGAAGACACAGCAAATGTTTTTATGTTTTTAAGGGTTTTATGGCGCTTGCAACACATTTAGTGCCAGTAAAAAGGAAGAAAATGGGATAGTAAAAAGTTCTAGAATTACAATTAAAGCACCCAAGAAAAGGTAAGATAAAGGGGAATTGGTTCAAATAGGAAACAGATGTAGATTCCAAGAGCACACTGTCAAAGTACTTTGAGATCACCTAAAAGTCTCCATCAAGCACAGGTCTCCACTAAGAGGAATACACTCAAATGTTTACAAATCATATACTATACATAAACAAAACATAATAAAGTGCATAACAAAGAGATGATTTATAAGGAAAAAAAGATCATCTCCCAAAACTAACTATACATTTGACTGTTTCCCTCTTATCCAGGGCCAGGACGAAACCAAGTAATCTCATTCCAAGGCAAAGACAGAAAGTTAGTTGGAAAACAAATATAGGGGGATAGAAGACACAGTAAGTACCTCCCTGCCCACTATGGGAGGTCAGGAACCCCACTCAGAAGACACAGCAAAAGCGATCTCCCTGCACACCAGAAACCACATAGTAACAGACTATAGATATAGGGGATAGAAGGAGAAGACAATATCAGTAGCCTCACTAACAGCCCAAAAGTAAAGGAAATAACCCTCTCAAACATCCATGAAAATTAATAATGAAAAAAAAAGAAAAATGTTCACAATGTTGAAGAAAATACAAAATTTTAAAATAGAAAAAAAGGGTGAAGTGAAATAAAGCAATGTTTATTGAAAAAACAACACTGATTTTTTTTTCAAAAGCAGAAAAATACTGAAAACAATCACATTCCAAAATACCCAACTTTCATTCAAACAATGTCAAATCGTGCCTTACAAATCGCAAAGTTAATGGAGCAAGCACTGATTTCATTTGGCAAATATGCACTGGTCCCAAGGTTTTTCAGCAGTGGGAAAGTGGATTGAGTCGAGTCAACAAATATACTTTTAGACATATAATAAATCAATGAAAGTAGTAAGTTTATCAGACTTCGTCAATAATCTGTAGTAAATATAGAGGATACATGTGATTTATATAATGAAAAATACAAAAAAGACATTTTGGCCCTTGGTCTTCCTCAAGGGACAAACATTAAAAAATGTGTGTGCCTTAAGGAGGGCCAAAGGCTTAAGTGTCATTTCCATAATGCCACATTTAACCTCTATAATTTTCTCTACATTTTAAGTATCTTAATTTGGCACGTTTAGTAACTTGGTCAATAACGTAGGTATGATTTAGATTAAGAATATCTTGGGGTGAAAAAAATGTGACAACTCAACTACAGAAACTGGGATAAACGATAAATAATAAAAACTTTTTTAAACAGATGTTTAAACAGGATTTTAAAACCTTATTTATATTTTAAAGCTTAGAGCACCAAAGATATAATTAAAAAAGGGTCAGTCCACACCTTGGACATTACTGCTGTTCATCCAAGATGTTTCTGTCAAACTTTCAACATTACTTTAAAATTTATTTAGTGCTTCATATTCCACGACGAACAAAGAACACTGATGATGGGATAATTTTTATCGTAAATAACAATAAGAAAATGGAATGGAAGCTTCAACTTCAATTTATTTAATGAAGACAGAAATTAAAAAGAAGCTTCGATTCATTTTATTATTGTTATTCATTACTTTGAGCTTCAAGCAGCAACACCTACCAGGTGGTCTAAAGTCATAGAAAACAAAGATACTTTATAGTATATGTGACAGATTTATGCTAAGTAGAAAGGTGATCAGTTCTTCACAAACTCTTTCTATACATACAAAAAAAAAGGGTGGGGGGGGGGGGGGGGGGCAGAAGTTTTTAGCTTTTTATCTGTCGTGTATATGCATTAAAACTAAAGTTTGCATCATATACAGTTTCTTCTGAATGGCTGTGACTGTTGAGAAATCAACGAGGAATGTGAAAAGAAAATTGTAACAGCTAAAGCATGGTTTTGCAGTAGGCAATTAAAATGCGTTGTCATGAAAAAAAAAGTAAGAATAAAAGAAGTATTCATTCAGATTGGTACAAAATCATCACTAACAAGGTAATTAAAACAGTTTTTTTGTTTTTATTAGAACATAATACCAATTTGAGATGATGGGTTAAAAAAAAAGGAGTAACTACATGATAACATAACACACAGAGATGATTTACAACGATAAATAAGAAATCACCTCCTTTGATAAATCTATCCCATGGTTATCTTTTCAGCAAAAGAATCCAGGGCCTTAAAGTGAAACCAAACGGGTTTCATTCCACAACAAAGACACAAAGCCATATGGAAAAGACAAGTGTTATAGGGGAATAGAAGAAAGCAAGGGTGTATGAACTGATGTAAAAATCCAAAGTTTCAAATATTCTTCCACCCTAAGGGGAATTTCACAGATTGAATAATAAGAAAAATTTAGACAAGATCTTTAGGTCGCATAAACAAAAAGAATGATACAGTACAGAAAGAATAAGAATAACATCTATAAGAGGCCTCAATAAGTGAATTATTGGTGGTGGCTGAGTGATATTGGGTACTTGAAGAGGACAGAGAACAAAGAGGATTAGGACACAAGATCACAAAATTTATCGCAACAGATCTCTATCAACATAATTGTTAATTACCATAAACATCTTAGGTTTCTAAAACCTTAAATATTTAAAAAATTCTTTTCCTGGTGAAAAAACAAAATGAAACAAACATAGTAACTTTGATATTGGTCCTTAACCCTCTCCTTACCACCTATAAGAAAATCGTCACATTTGTTACGATGCAGCCAACATTTTTCTCATTCTGATTTCTTTTGTACATCATAATATTTGAACAAAAATGTTTGCAATAGTTTAAGTATATTAACACTGTGTTGAGGAGCTCGTTGTTTAGCAGAAAAAATATGTATAGCAAGAACTAACAGCTTTTGTGTTTGAGTGAAATAAATATATTTTTGTTTAGGTTGGGTGGGAAGTTTTGGGGACAATCCGAAAAATGGCCGGTAAGGAGAGAGTTAATAATTGCTTTTTAAACAATAAAAAAAGAAACTTTATAATGACTGAGTTATGTATTTCCAGATCTATTTTTATCAATCAATTCTGACAATCTGCTGAGTAAACTCTTCATAAGCTGGTGGGTATTAAGTGCCTTTGAAATGAGCAATAGTTTCTCTTGTCTCTCCATGACAGGAAGGCTAGCACCACCAACCGACACATCCATCTCCACTTTCTTCGCACCATCACCACCAAAACTGCTTTTCTTCCCTTCCATGACATTTTGACGCTCCAGGTTGTAATGGGCCTCACTCAGATCCAGTCCTTTGCGTAGAGGGTTAAGGAAGTCTCTTTCCAAACCAGGAAGGTAATTCCAGAAACCTGTTGCATTTTTATCGGAAGGGTCAGCAATGACTAGGAATCGAAGCAGATTGAAAACTGAGATGATTTGATCTGAATTCTCCAACATATCAGAGGTTTCTTTTTCAGGAAGAGCAGCAGCTAAAGAGAGAATTCTGTTTAGCTTTGATCCTGTGAAATATTTTGATGGCACACAGTTTGTCTTGCAGTCTTCAACAGCATTTGATATCTTAATTGAATGGTTTATGTCATCTTTCAGAAGAGTGATTATGTATCCTTTGACTCCTGAGTGAGAACAAGAAGAAAATAGACTTTCGTATATAATGTATCGACCAGCGTCTTCAAATAAGCGTATCATGGAAGTGAAAATTGGCAGTGCAATGGTACGATGGTCCTTGACTGGACATTTTGTCATGACATGTACAAGGTCATTCAAGATGGTCAAAAATCCAGGATTATCCAAGCAGTATGAAGAAAGGCTACTAGGTGGAATTGGGTCAACAAGACTTTTACAAAGTAACAGACCTTTTTCATTGATTGGGTAGACAGAATTCTTTAGCAAAAATGAGATAGAATCTAGGTGATGTTCTAACAAATACTCTCTAGAGTACATCTGAGGAAATTTTTCCAAACCGAGGAATTCAGATTGAAGAATGTAGGCTAGACAGGATTGTGAGCCCTCTGACACTTCTAACTTGAAATCCCAGTTTTCTACAAAATCATTTTCTTTGGCCTTTTCCTTTTTATGCTTTTCTTTCTCTAAAAGTCTTTTTTCATTTGCATCATTGTCCTGTTTTTCTTGATTAAATTCATCCTCTTCTTCAGACAAACCCTTATTATCCTCATCATCTTCAACAGTTTGAAATTCTTTATCAAGGCGTTTCATTTTAGAATTTGTCAGGAAACGGTTAAAATCTGTTTCAAGTGCAGAGAGCATTGCCATAGCTTTTTCTCCACAAGAGCGTCCATTCGATTTTGGTTTGGAGGTGTCATGAGTCAAAATGAGGTGAAGGAGGGGGAAGTCGAAAATTCGGATGAGATGTTTTTTCAGAACCAGGGCTTCATTTTTTTGGCCCTCTGCGAGATCAATTTGGTCCAACGTCACTGACTTAATGAAGGGTTCCAAGAAATCAAGAAAATGTTCTAGAATGTCTGTAATACGCACAACAGTCTTATCTATGTGAAATAAACGCCTCTCCTCTCCCTCTAGTGCTACGTTTTCAGGGATAGGCAATGACCTCAAATGGGCAGAAACAGTTTCAAGAGAGATGTCCAAGGAATGAAACAGCTTGGTGGGTATTTTGAGAAGTGTAAGCTGAACGAGCGGCAAGAAACAAGTGTATTTTATGTCATCAATAAATGTATCCATCTGTTCCAACACAGCAAGCAACATTTCTTTTGGATTTCCAACTTTCATCAAATATAAAAGACAACGATTACAAACATTGAAGAACTCCTCATCCTCCTCTGACACCTTTGCTGTGATGTTCTCACCAATCTTCAGTACAAGTTCCCACATAATGGACTCGTGTTTCAGCTTGTGTTCCAAGACATATGTCTTCAGCCCTCTGGAGTCCCGATAATCCAAGCATTCAATAATTTGTGCAAGCAATTGCTCAGGATCGTCAATTCTTTTAATAATCGGAGGGACATCTCGTCCTCCATTTCCATCCATCTTGATTGATGCTTTAATACTGAGTTCTTCCAACAAAAATAGTGAATTGGCACAAATGGTAGTTATGACTCCAGAGTACAATGATTAAAAATGGTGTTGACTGTCTTCAAACAATACCTGTGAATGAGAGAAAAGAACTGAGTGATTGCTTGTTATATGTTTTGTTTACATTAATAGATTCGATTGACACACTCCTAACAGGGATATTGTATTGGACTTTGGATAGGAAGAAGGGAGATAGAGTGGGGGGGGGGGGGAATGGTGGTGAAAGGTGTGGTTGTACTTCAGAGCTATAAGGATCATTAGGCCAGAATTCAACTGGGAGTCTTACACAGTAACAATTGTTAAATCAAAGTTCTTTCTGACAGACCTAATAGATCAAGCTTCTCAATCATTGCTGAGTGGACAGGGGGGTCATGGACTCAACTAGGAATCACAACCAGTTTTCTTGCTTGCGAGTTGAGAACTCTGCCATTTGAGCTGCCAAGTGTCCAATGAATACGTTTAATATTAATGTAAATTGAAAATTTAAGACATGAAGAAACCTCTAAAGATAAAGGAGGAGAAAGCGATTTGGTATTTTTTAAATTTTTTAAAAACTACCACTTACGAGTAGTTTTAACAAGCAATCATATCAATTCATTTCCCTGATTCAAAACAAAATCAACTTAAATGAGCAAAACCATAATATGATAATCTTGAGAGCTAAAATTTCAAGTTAAATTTGCAGGCAATTTAATGTAGCTAAGTTGTGGGAGGATATCTTTTTTATTTTTATAACAAAACAAATGCCAAGCGCTAGCTGCACAGGAATTTTATACAATCTGAACTCTATTTATAGGGTTTTGCTGCACTTTTCAAGAATAAAAATTTTAATGAAAAGATGGGGAGTAAATTACAATCCAAGACAGCTCAGGTCTTCGAATGATGTACTTTTTAGTGTCCTCATGCCATGCATTCATTTAGACCACCTATGGTGTGAATGGTTCCATTGCAAAAACAATGAAATCCTTACTAACTTGTGAGTAGAATAAGTCTCTCTGAATTTTGTATGTCTCATTTATGGCTTTGCTTAAACTTAAATATCAAATATTGAATTCAACTTTAAAAACACATAGCGGTGCATGACAAATTTATCTTTTAAAATTACAAATCTAATTAGCTGGAAAAAAATACCGACCAATGTGGGAGTCTGAAATGAATATTATATTCCATTATTCTATTCTATACCTAAGTCTAATAAAAGATGAACAATTTTATAAAAAGTTATTCCCCCATCCCTCATGAGAAGAACAAACCCGAATAGTCACTTTTCATATTTTAGATATGAGTTACTGTTACCATTATGAACTTTATTACATTATATTTCATAATGCTTTTCTGCATCTCCAATGGCGCATCTTAACAGGTCATTAATCTGCATCTCTGTTGAGCAAAGCACAATCCACAGTTATCGTTCTAGTTCTTGGGTGCTACTGCAGATTGTCATTGCAAAAATAGGGTCACAAAAGTTATATGCTAAATGTATTTGTCACAAAAAATTATAAAGCAAGTGTTGATGATGTGCAACCCAAATTTTAAAACACAAAATAGAAGTAGCATTAAAGGTAAAATAGTTTTCTTGGAGAGAGACATGATCAAATATCTCTGCTAGCCAGGTAGCTTTGTAGCGTAGTGGTTAAACCATTTGACTCTAGCCCTGAAGGTACAAGGTTAATTTCCCAATGAGGATGAATTAAAAAAAGTTTTTTAAATTAATTTCATTGAAAAACACTTTTATCTATTATTTTAAAAACACTTTGACTTAAAATTATTTTTTATTTTATTTATTATAATTGTTATCATACATTTCAATACTTTATCATTATCATCTGTAATTTACCACGTTTATTATTATTTAAACTATTTATCAATTTTTAAAAATGTTGTCTTTATGATAAGTATCTTTGTTTCATGCTTCCCTATTCACCTTTGTTCTTTTTAAAAATTATTATTATTATTACTATATAAACCAACACCAGCAATCACTAAGCAACATGTTAAACTGCAATCTAAAACTAGCATTTATTTAATCACACCACCAATAATGATGCAGAAAATTCTGGCTATTCAAACTCCAATGCGCATGCGCAATCAACAAGTTATATGGACGCGAGTCGGACTAGTCTCCTGTGGCAGTATAGTTTAATTTTTTTTTTTGGGTTGGCTCTTGTTTTTTATTTTTTTAATTTGAATTATTGACAATTACATAAAATTGATGTAAATGAAAATAACAATAATGGTATAATAACTATCAATGCGTAGTATAAACTTCAGCTTTTTAAATAGCACAATATCCACTAAACATGCTCAAAGCGCTTTACAAGAGGTCCTGGTCAACAACGCCTGTAAGGTGAGATTACTAATTCCTTCCGTCAGAGACAACGATGTTAATAGCCAGGTACTCATGTTAACAACCAGGTACTCATTTTAACCTGAGTACGGTGAAAGAATGCGAGTAAAGAGACTTTTCCAACTCTTAACTATGCTCCACCAGATTGGGGCTCAAACCCAGAACCTTCCTATTTGTAGGCTAGAGTCATACCACTAGGCACAAACCTGCTTTATTTGACATGAAAGATAAAATCATTGATCATTACAGAAGTCAAAAGTTCCATTAAAAATGAACGTTAGTCTGTTAAAGTAACTGTGGTCTAAACGAAGGCTTTTCTAACAACTTTATGATGTCCAAATAAAACCACGACAAAACAATACATATTCTGATAGTGTTTAGAAAGGCAACAGTCTGAAGCACAAAACAGAAAACTCGAAATTCGACCTAGCCATTTGAAACGGAATAACAACAAAACATGAAACTCAGCATTTAATTTTGAAATTCCCCACTCAAGAACAAACCATCTTTACTAGGTAGTCTCACTAAATTTTCAAAGCTGTCAAATAATTTTCAGATTCATTGCACACAAAAAAATCAAAATTCATTAGGTTTTATTTTTATGATTGTGTTATAGTTTTTGAGATATGGTCAGAACAGTGAAAGGAAACAGATACTTATCACAAAGAGAAAAAATAGATTAAAAATTGTTTCCAAAACTACACCTTTTTATTTAAACAATAGAAAAGAAAATATTTTTTGAAAAGCTCACATGTCTAGAAAAAAAAAAGATAAAAATGCTAGAAGCTGTGGAGTTTTCTAAATAAATACTCATAACAGCTTTAAAAAAAAAAAAACCAAACAAGGAATGTTTCGGTCAAAACCCTTCTTCAGAAAATTGCAATATTTTTTTTACTCAATGTACAAAAATGGATTACCATGGCTCATGGGGTTTATCCCAGCTTCTATAGCGTGAAAGGACAATAGCAATTGCTTGCTCTACCTTTTGGATAGGGCATTAGACATTAGTCTTTTAGTCCATCACAATCACAAAGTTGAAAGTACCTTCTTCCCCTTCACCATCCGACTTTGCTTGAACACTCTCAGTACTCTAAGACAGTAGGATTGCTTTGTTTCCAATGGCGACTCTCACTCTGACAAGAGGGGGAAGCTCTAGAGTATGATCGTAAGTAATACTCATTCAAATTTGCAGGTTGTGATTGCGGTCGGCCGGTAACAGTAACAGTCTAGACACAAAAACTCTCCTTACTTGATGATGAGGAGAATCCACCAGGGTATTTTTCTGCTAATTATACTACGGATAAAAATCAGACTACAACTACAGTCTGGAGCATTATTTAAGCAATCTTATGAAAACAGTGATGATTCTAAAACATGGTTTGAAAAAAACAAACCCCAAAACACTCACTTGTTATTCGAAAAAGACGAGAGGAGATAAATCTACCAAGGTTACGTTTGATAACTGTGGAGGCAGCCATTTTTACGATGTGAGGTTAGAGGTCAGTCAAGAAATGGTTCTTGAGTTCATAATAGCCAGACAAATCATTTTTTTAAAATGGCTTAGTAAACAATTCCTCTATAAATTGTTTATCTACTATTTCAATATACAACAGGTAAGAAATGCATAAAGTTCATAAAGAGTAAAATTTAAAAAAATAATCAAGTTACTACATGGTAAAAAAAAAACAACAAAAAACTAAAGACACAACAACGAGCCAAATTAACTTTATCCATTTTAATGATATAAAAAACAATCTGGCATATTTATCAATTTCTTCATTGAGCTATTTTATCCATAAAGATTGTTCACTCACAGCTTTGAGTTTTTTCGGGGTTTTTTTTTTTGTTTGTTTGTTTTTGATTGTTGATTTTTTAAATTCGTCTCTTTATTTATTTCACATATTTTAATTTCAAAACATTTTAACGATTGAAATTGGAACTGTGATTCACTGCTCTACTAGTTTGTTTGAAAATGGCGATCTACGAGATATTTTCACATCCTTTGCTCCAACGCCACAAAACACCAGTGGTTTCTAAGGCCACCTTATTGATGATAGCCATTCTGGCTCTTACATTCATATCTCCTTTACTTGTTGTTTACCGGAGTTACGGTAATGTTGTTGTATAATTTACTTTTGTTTCTTAGTGAAGTTTCAAGGAGACATTTTTGCCAGTGAAGACGTGTTTTGTCTTGTTTAAATTTAAATTTTAAACTTTTTTTCTTTTTCATTTCATTTGTTATCGGTATCCCTAACAGCTTTGGTTGTATATTCTTCCACTTTAGGAACAAACCAAGGGTATTAATTGTAAATTGTGCGGCTATGTGGTCCTGTGGTATGACACTCGCTTTCGGATCGGAAGGTCCTGGCCTCGCTCGGCGCATAGTTGAAGTTGAGTTCTTGGAGAAGGCTCTCTACTCACATTCTCTCATCGTGCTCATGTGTAAAATGAGAACCTGACCGTTAATAGCGTTGTCTCTGTCCGAAAAAATTATAACATCGCCTAACAGGCGTCATGTCCCGTCCTAAATGTTAAATGTTGCTGTTGGCCAGGGCCCCCTTGTAAAGCGCTTTGAGCACATTTAGTGGATATTGGGCATAAAAGCTCAATTTGTTTTTAATAAATGGGAGAGAGATATTGAAGTAAATGGATAGAAAAGAAAGAGAGAGAGAGAGAGAGAGAGAGAGAGAGAGAGAGAGAGAGAGAGAGAGAGAGAGAGAGAATTTAATTATTAATATGATTAAAATTGTTGATTTGAGCATCTTTCTTTATTATTTTTAATATTGTTATTATTATTATTATTATTATTATTATTATTATTATTATTATATTATTATTATTATTATTATTATATTATTATTATTATATTATTCATTATTATTATCATCATCATCATCATCATCGTTATTATTATTTTTTATTATTGTCATCATCATCGTTATTATTATTATTATTATTATTATTATTATTATTATTATTATTATTATTATTATTATTTTATTATTATTATTATTATTATTATTATTATTATTATTATTATTATTATTATTATTATTATATAGGGTAGCTGGGTCTGTTATATTTGGCCGAAAATACTTTGCAATAGACTAGTATCCAATCAAAGGGGTAGCAAGCAAATCTTAATGCTACAGATACAAAAATAAACTCTATCCACACAAGTGTTATGAATCTAGAAGACTACTTTAATTATGATAATATAACTTTTCTCCATTTTTCAGGCTTTTGGTTGCGAGAGGCAACCTATAGAGAACAGCCAACCGTGCATTTCAAAAAGCAGTTCATTATGATTGTTGACCTGCAGAATTCAGATAGACCAGCTGTTTACAGCACATTTCAGCAGTACAACCACCTGCTTCAGTCACAGTTAAGGATTCCAATTGTCAAGGTGAATAGTAAAAGCAGATAGGTCTGAAATATATGTTGGATAAATTTCAGTTTATTTACTGAAAGAGCTAGCTCCTCTCTAAATTAAGCTAGTAACAAATATTACATTGTTGATGACCTCGGGTTTTAAACTTCACTAACTGTGATCCTTCTGACCATTTTTGTGATTTTTCCAGAGAAGTTAATCAAAACAAGACAATTTTTTAAAAGCTTGACCTGAAAAGCAATAAGTACAGTGTTATCACTAATTTTCCTAAGAAAAAGAACATCAACAACATATATTTCTAATAAGTATATATTTTTTTTTTGATGAACAAAAAAATCTGAATTAGAAGGATGCTGTCTTCATCGTAAGTAATGTGATGATATTCCTTCTGTTTGCAGGAAGAGGCTAAAAAATATATGTAATCCAAATTTGGTGTCCATGCTTATATTATATCTTTTGAAAAAATAAGAAGAGCAATTAGAGAAATGATTGACATGTTTCTGATATTTGAGTCACAGAGAAGTAGACCAACTTAGTAAATTAGATATGAATTCGTGTTTATCATGCAAACAATAAATTTAAATTTTGACTAGGTTTGTCTTTTCTTTAATCAAAATACGTTTTTTCTTCCGACAGGTCATTGAGGACGATACAGACAGAGATGGAAAATTTGACAACATGACCCTCAATATTGAAATGCCAATGACTGGCACAGATAATGTAGTCGGGATTAAACTCCTGCTCTTTTTTGAGTACAAACTGAAGGTAATGACAGACAATATATTGCCTCAATTTGGTATTATACACGATTGAATTTTTACAGGAAAACCTAAACAACTATTCAGCTTGACTTGTCAATGGCCAAACATAGCATTTTTATGTTTTTAAGATTTATGTAGAAAGAATAGACTATTGAGACATGTGTAGATCATGTGTAGAAGTAAGACATCATTTTGATTACAAATATTCGACCCAATTTCGATGATTGTGATTGTAAAGGGTTTTATTGCACAGTAGTTTTATAGCATTAACAAATTATTGAAATGTCATTAGAAATGTGGAAATAATCGAATATGTGTGTTTACAGGCCTGCAACTCATAAAGATTTAATCTTTTGGGACTTAAATTTAGCCACATTTGGATTTTTTTGCTCAATATTCAGATTTTTAAAGTTAAAGTTTGGATTAAAAAGAAGTGAAAATGTGGTTATTTTACTTAGAAATGAATATATGTTCAAACTGAACTAAATTGCACCAATTTCAAAATGTGGCTTGGTACTGATTTATTTCTTCCAATACGGGTTTCCCAAATTACTGATTTTTTGTTAGCTGCCTTTGGCATATATTATCATGTAGATTTATTATCTGATGATAATATAATAATCTATTTGTTATCTATAAAGCGGAGGATTTCAAATGGAAATTAGATAAATCAACTCACATTTTATATTTTTTTTTGTTTTTTGTTAGCAGATACAATTGTATCATATCTTTACAATAAAATGTGCCTATCTAATATTTATCATAAATCTTTATCATTGGATATTTATAATAAAAAAATTATCTTCTATTTTCTTCTTCATCTCTCAGCGTTTCTCAGCCTTCACTATGGAATCTCTTGGATACATTGAATATAGCTCCCCTTTGCCTGGGTCCAGTTTGCATCACTATGGTGATCTGAGATTGAGACAAAAAGAGCTTTTAGGTCATAAAGGCAGCGATAGGAGATATAATGTAAGATTGATTAAACTTTATGGTTTGTTTACTGTTAGACTAGATGTCAAATAGCTGAGTTGATAAGTCTCTTTTTAAAATTGGGCTTCCTAAATTGAACCATGAAAAAGTAATCCTTTAAATCGAATTTTTAACGCGCAACTGAGATTTAAGTTAAATACTATCTTTTAAATATACACACACAAGTTCGGACTAAAGGCCAGAGGTATGGCCTATCTTAATTTATCAAATTAATATATAAAGTGTTGCTATTGGTTCTTGGTTGTATATTTTTTAATAATTGTGCATATATTATATATATATATATATATACATTGTCGCCATAGATTCTCAACTTTGTGTTTATACATTTTCATGCATGCCACGTCTGTAAACGAATTTCCATTTTTTTGGATGAATAAAGTATATCTTATCTTATCTTATCTTATCTTATCTTATCTTATCTTAATTACCCAGCCTTGGAGGGTATCCCAGTTTCTGTAGCATTCAAGTTACAATTGCTTGTTGCCCTTTTGCTAGGATGCTAATCGATTGCAAATTTCTTTCCTCCAGCTCTAAAAGAGTCAGTCCTGTGTTTTGTCTTTAATCTTGATCAAGCAATGTTGAGTATGATTAGTGACCAGATGAGTGACAGTGACTAAGCTACCAGAAGTTATGGACTGTAAAATACATTGAACAAAAATGAATATCACAGCTTAAAAAAACCCCGAAGACATAATGTACATTTTTGCATTGAGCTTTCATAGCCTAAAAATATTATTTGCTTCACTCATTGTGGGATACCTGAGTACCCAAATATCAGTATTCGATTACGTTATTTCAAGAATAAAAAGAATCACTTCGATTCCAAAATGGCTGACTATTGTTGACGTTTTCTACTTAACAAATTATCATTAGCAATCTACAATACACCACAAATGGCGACGAGCATCTAGAACCCAGATAAGTGCAATAACGTTTACATGTATTTTCATTCTACCAAGCCATAAAACTATAATCTATTGACAGACTACTACCAACTATTGAGCTTGCATTCTCCAGTCTTGTACGTGTACATACCAACATGCCAAGACCCGACACCTTCAACGAAGGACTAGAGTCCTTCACAAACTATAAAGAAAGACTGGATGCGTTTTTTGTTGCAAATGACATTGCCGAACAGAAACAAACAGCAACTCTGCTATCATCCATCGGGGCTAAAACGTACAACACACTACGATGTTTGACGTCACCCGACCTTCCCTTTAGTAAAAGTTATGAAGAACTTTGCAAACTGCTGTCCAACCATTACTGCCCCCCTCCACTTGAGATAGTTGAAAGATTCAAGTTTCATAAACGCAGTCAAGCGATGGACGAATCGCTTCCTGATTTTTTAGCATCCATAAAACGGTTGGCTGAACACTGCAAATTCGGAGACAATTTAAAAATGTCTCTGCGTGACAGATTTGTTTGCGGAATACGCAATGAAACCATACAAAAGAGACTCTTGCAAGAGCCAAATCTCACTTTAGAATCTGCAACAGCTTTGGCACTTGCAATGGAAACTGCCCAGCGAGATGCAGCGGAAATCCACACAACATCCGGCAAATCAACAGCTGATCTCAACATTATAAAAACAAATCAGCCTTTACCTACTAACAGAAGACATAACTCACAAACATACCCACCGTGCCAATCATGTGGGAAAAATAACCACAGGAGAGCCGACTGCTACCTCCGTGATGCAGTGTGTAAGTCATGCAACAAACAAGGACACATTCAGAGAGTGTGTCAGGCCAGGAAGGGCAGCCAACAACAGAGGAGAGGAGGAGACAGAACCTCACAATCCCGACAAGTTCACGAGCTAGATGAAGACAATGTTTCCGAAGATAATTTTACACTGGAAATGTTTCACATGGAAGGAAACACACCAAAAATAAAGGTAGACTTGCAAATCAATAATATTCCTACAAAAATGGAAGTTGACACAGGATCTGCTGTTTCAGTGATGACGAAGAGGGACTTCACAAAAACATTCAAAACCTTCCCAAATTTGGAAAAGACAGCTGTTCGTCTGAAAACATACACAGGTGAAACCATTATTCCACTGGGAAAAATTTCAGTTCATGTAGAACTCAACAATCAGAAGAAAATACTTCCACTCCTTATACTTGACAAAGGCAGCAATCCGATTTTGGGAAGAAACTGGTTGGCCGCTATAAAATTGAACTGGCAAAGCATACATCAGATGACGACACCTAAAGATAGATTCAATACAGAAAAATTGAAAGCTCAGTTTCAAGATATATTTTCAGATGGAATTGGAAAAATAAAAGGAATAGAGGCAACACTTCATCTAAAAGAGGGAGCCGTTCCCAAATTCCACAAAGCCAGACCAGTGCCGTACGCCTTAAAACAAAAAGTTGAGAAAGAACTAGACAACTTAGAAGAACACGGGATAATCACAAAAATTGCAACCTCGGATTGGGCCACACCCATCGTACCCGTATTGAAAAGCAATGGAACAGTGAGAATATGTGGTGACTTCAAGGTAACAGTCAACCCAGCACTTAACACAGAGCAATACACAATGCCAAAAATGGAAGACATGTTAGCTACTTTGGAACAAGGTCAAACATTCTCTAAAATTGATCTGAGACAAGCATACCTTCAGCTCCCTTTAGACAGTGCGTCACAAAAAGTAACAACAATCAACACGTCAAAAGGACTGTATTCCTTCAACCGTTTAGCGTTTGGTATTTCTTCGTCACCAGCAATTTGGCAAAAGACAATAGACACAATCCTCCAGGGAACACCCGGAGTTCAATGCAACCAAGATGACATGATAGTCACAGGGAAAACAAACGATGAACACTGGCAAAATCTGCTACTAGTCCTAGCTAGACTTCAAGAGTATGGACTGAAGGTCAATCTTGAAAAATGCCAATTCTTCCAAGACGAAGTTATCTTTTGCAGTGTCAAAATAACCAAAAATGGCTTGCACAAAACCGAAAACAAGGTCAAGGCCATCATCGACGCACCACAGCCAACAAACAAAACACAACTCAGATCATTCCTCGGGCTTGTAAATTATTACCACAAGTGGCTGGAAAATGTAGCTCAAATTGCGAAGCCACTGTACAATCTTCTACAGGATAACACAAAATTTGAATGGTCAACTGAAGCTGATCATGCTTTCATTCAAATAAAAACAATGATCGCTTCGGACAAAGTCCTCATGCGCTACGACCCCGATCGACCATTGCGACTCGCCTGTGACGCTTCACCATACGGCATCGGCTGCGTTCTCTCGCACATCACACCAGAAGGCGACGAAAGACCTATTGCATACGCCTCAAGAACCCTCAATAAGGCAGAACAGAATTACTCCCAACTAGACAGAGAAGCTCTAGCTATCACGTGGGGTGTTAAAAAGTTCTTCAATTATGTATGTGGCAGGCACTTTACACTAATCACTGACCATCAGCCACTCAAATACATCTTCTCGCCCACAAAACCAGTCCCTGCAATGTCTGCAGCCAGACAACAGAGATATGCAATTTTCCTTTCAGTCTTCGACTACTCAATCGAATACAGGAACTCCAAGTCAAACGCTAATGCAGACGGATTTTCACGATTGCCTTTACCCACCACAAACTCAAGTCAAGAGGCCGATTCAGCAGATGAACTATTCTATACAGAAGTAATAGAGTCCTTACCAGTCAACGCAGCAAACGTTGCCAAAGAATCACGCACGACAAAACACTGTCACAAGTCATACATTACGTCCAAACTGACAGATGGCCAAACACAGTCAACGAAGAACTGAAACCTTACTTCAACAAACAAAACGAACTGTCAGTGCAACAAAACTGTCTCTTTTGGGGATATAGACTCATCCCTCCACAAAAACTGCATGCAAAAATCTTAAGTGTTCTTCATGAAGGACAAATTGGTATAGTCAAAATGAAAAACTTGGCTAGGGATACTTCTGGTGGCCTGCTATTGACAAACAAATCGAGGCAACTACAAAAGGGTGCCCTGGTTGTGCTTCAGTTCAACCTGATCCACCGAAAGCTCCTCTTCACCCATGGCACTGGCCCGACAAGCCATGGCAAAGAATTCAAATAGACTTCGCGGGACCATTCATGGGATTAATGTTTCTAGTGGTCGTCGACGCCCATTCCAAATGGGCCGAAATAATACCGACATCCAACGCCACATCCATTTCAACAATCAATATATTGAGCAATCTTTTTGCAAGATTTGGTTTACCTGAACAGCTCGTATCTGACAACGCTGTGCAGTTCACATCCAATGAATTCAAATCCTTCACAAAGGTCAATGGAATCAAACACACCCTTAGCACACCCTACCACCCAGCAACCAACGGGCTGGCTGAGCGAATGGTCCAAACTTTCAAACAAGCTATGAAAGCTTCAAAAGATGAGAAGGGTACCATCCACACCAAACTGGCAAGATTCCTGTTTGCTTATAGGAATGCACCACACACCACAACAAACGAGAGCCCAGCATCACTTATGTTTGGCAGACATCTGCGAACTCACCTAGACATCATTCGACCAAGCATTCATACAAGAGTATCTTCATGTCAAGACCGTCAGCTTCGTACTCACTCTTCTGCCAACACCAGGAACTTCGACAACGGAGACAACGTCTTGGTCCGAGACTACCGCGGACACCAACGATGGCAACACGGCGTAATACATGCCCAAACGGGAACACGCACCTTTGAAGTCAAAACAGCTCCCGGAGCCATATGGAGACGACACTCCGAACCAAATTGTTCACACAAACACCCCTGCAATCACAAGCAAACCAGCACCGGCACCACTATTGGACATCGTCCCAAACTTCAGAACGGCTGAGATACCAACCATGGTTCAAACAACCCCAGCGAATGACCGAGATCCAAATTCTACGCGGTCACAGGTCGAGGTCCCGCCCTCACCACATAGAGAATTCCCAAATTCTCTAAGTCTCTCTGACAACATGTCACAGAGAACGCAATCTCAAAACAATCACAACACTACAAGTGCACCTTACACTACGAGAAGTGGTCGCAACGTGAGAAAACCAAACAAATTCACACTGTAGGCAGGGCCATTTATAAGCCTTAAGCTTGACTATAATATTGGAAGAAATATTTGTGACGTTGCGACCACAAACATAAAAACACTTTGCATCTACACAGCCGCATGAAGTAGACACTAGATCTAGTTAAGACTATTAGAGTCCATTACTGTGTTTTCTTTTATCATTATGAACTGTTGACCACTTCAACTAGTTTAGTACTACACAGAAGAAACACTTTTTCTTACTCATCATTGATATATGAGATAATTTTTTTTCCCTCGTATGCAAACATTATTTTTTTTTTTTTTCTCATTTACTTAATTAATCATTTAAGCTGTATAAAACAAATGTAAGAATGAATGAACCATTATGTAAACCAAAACGAGCGAAAGTATAATAGCTCATTTTTTATTTTTTTTTACATCATCTAATTTTTTTTAAGGGGGAGATTGTGGGATACCTGAGTACCCAAATATCAGTATTCGATTACGTTATTTCAAGAATAAAAAGAATCACTTCGATTCCAAAATGGCTGACTATTGTTGACGTTTTCTACTTAACAAATTATCATTAGCAATCTACAATACACCACACTCATCTCCTTTTGTCGTCAAAAGACCCATTATTTCTCCTCTCATCTTTTGGGATTCTATGTATTATTACTGTTTTAATTCTTTTTAGTTGTGGCGAAAGAGCGTCTTTGAACCCGAAAAGATAATTGTTAAGTATTTTGTTCCTTTTTTAATACTATTATATTGTTTTGGGCCCTTGAGTAAGCATTTCGGTGAACTCAGATGTAGATCAGTACTTAGCTGTAGACAATGACAAGTATTCTAAGGGTGCTAGTGAAAAAATGGTGCCTAAATGCACATTGTCTGAACCAGACAAAAAAAAAAAAAAACAAAAAAAACAAAACAAACACTGCTAATGCCATCGTTGTTCTTTTATTGAATTGCTTATGTTCAGAAAGCTGAATTTTATCTTTTGTTCTTTTTCATTTTTTGGGGGGATTTTCCTCCTTTGATCTATTTTGTAATTTTTTCCCCACCATTTATATATTTCAGAAAACTTTAGTTGATGCGACCAGTCCTTATGCAGGAACATACTCTTTATCTGAGATCTTTAAAACCTACACAAGACGCAATGGTATGGTGGGATTTTGTTTACTACTGCTGCTTTTTGTTATTCTTTTTAACTTACTCATTTACTTACTTACTCAATCACTCGCTCATTTAATTACTTTCCTGTCTACCTATCTACTTACCAATTTACTGACTCACTTAATTATATACTTGCTATTTTCATATTCATTTAATTACTTACTCCTTATCTTATTATTTACTTACATCCATACTTGTTTGCTTACTTACTTATTTATTAAAGCCCTTTAGTTTCCCCATGGAGCTTAGGCATGGCCATCTTTGATCTGAATCAGATAGCCCTACATTTTTTGAGGGTGTATAACGATGTGCTAAGTGAAATTGTACTGCAGGGCTGTTCATTTCCAAGCAATTTTTTAATTGTCTGTGTTAAAATATTTAGCAATGCTCAGGATTTTGGCTGTGGGAGGAGCTGATTGCTTTGACTAAAATGCATACTGAAGATAACAATGAACTGATCACCAGCTCATTCATTCCATCGCCATCTAAGTTTTTGTTTTTTTCTAGCTTGTTGCACATAGTCAGTAGTGCCGTTGCAGTCTTGTGGTATAACACTCTTCGTTGAATCTGAACCTTGTTAAGGGTTTGAGCTTTGCTGTAAAGTTGAGTCCTGTATGGTGTAAAGTTGGGTCCTGGGTGGTGCAAAGTTGACTCCTTTTAAAAGGCTCTTTACTCACTTTTTCTTATCTTACAGGTGTAAAATAAAATTCCTGGCAGGCAACATGTTGAAAGAAATAAATCATATTCTGTTACAAACTACATGTCTCGTCCTACATGTTTAGAAATGCAATTGGCTTGGAACTCCCTACAAAGCTTTTTGAACACATTCAGTGAAAATTGCTGTACATAAAATGTCAGTTGAACATATTGTAAAAGTGACCATACAAAAATGACACCTGTCAGATGACTTATACTACTTATTGTAGAAATTTTCTTCCATTTAAAGGTATGATAATTACATTATTAAGCGCAAATGAGCATGGTTAAACCATGCGTTATATAGATATGCACATAATTTATTTTAAACTCTGGAAATATAAAGAAATAGAGTTTAAAGCACTGCTATCTGTAAATATTGTATAAATAAAACTGTTCTGCCATGACAATGCAGTTGTGGATATTCTGACATCTGCTCTTGCAAAAATGATAGTGAAACTGTGCTCGTGTGCCCCAGCTGATCCTCTTTATGCAAAAGATTAAAACAGATGCTGGTTTTGAAACTCAGATATCACTTCAAAACTTAACTATGGCCAATGACCTTTGTAAGACTGTGTAATTTGTTACCAGCTTCGGAATTCAGCTTTGATCTACACAGGGGAAATGCATGAAGCAGAAAATTTAGTATATGGAAAACCCATTTTTACAGGAGAGCAACAGCCCCCCCCCCCCCCCCCCCCCAAAGAAAAAGAACAAACCCAATAAAAAAACAAATGATAAGTAAAAAACAAAACTATTCATCGTCACTCTGTAATTATAGAAAAATATGGCGCTTTTAACTTTCTAATTTTTAGTGTAACAAGAACATTTTAAAGGCCTTGTGTATAGATGTAGGGAATCATTCTGATGACAAAAAATGCAGATATCTCTTATGGGCCCAATTTTGATAATGATCAGTTTTGTCATTGTCTAGCATTTATCAGAATCAGCGACCAGTTGAGCTCTAGCACTTCAGTCTTGTGCCATGACATCAAATTGGATGTCTTTTGTCGTTGTTCCAGGTACAAGGCTAAAATGTGAGTTGCTTGGATTTAGTGGGAAGAATGTGCATCTGTGGTCTTCCAGAGGTTTACACTCGAGCAAGTGTCACTGTATAGCAGAATGAGAAGGACAAACTGACTGAAAAAAGTGTCCAAAAGTTTTCGATTATAACACTGTCAACTCCTTAATTTATAAACAATGCTATTATAGCAAATACATTCCCTCTCTTTGAAAATGTTAATATATATTGTATTCCCTCTCCTTGAAAATTATAAACGATGCTCTTGTAATGTATATATTCCCTCTCCTTGAAAATCATTAACGATGCTATTATATTGTATATATTCAGTGACAACTACCTTGGCTGACTCGTACAATGTGTGGACATCAGGACGTGCACCAGGCTCACCATTCACCATCTCCTCCATGATCTATTATCCAGAGGAAGTTGTATAGTATCCTTTATTTTAGTTCCATTTTAATTCCCGGTCAATGAAATAATGATTGATGATGATGGTGGAAGCTGTAATGATATTGATGATGGTGGGATGAATGATTATAATGATGGTGAAAATAATGCTTACGGTGTTGGTGATGAGAGAATGATGATGGTTTTTGTTTGACATGTAGGATAAGAGCAATTAATTAGCATAGACGTTGTATGTAAAAAAAATTATCTTCTAACCGAACTTCTTTTAGTAATTGATTCCTTAACACATGCCAGCTATACTCCAGGCTTTTGGTACCTAATCAAATGGGGATGGGTCCAGTATGCATCTGTGCTCCTCCTCTTCCTCTACATCTTCAACAAGGTCAAGGTCTTTGTGTTCCAGCATCAGGTCGTGACAACAGTGGTGGAAATGCCAGGAATGAAGGCCAAAGCATCGTGATGATTTACGACATGATTAGAATTAGGATTTTTACATTCATAAATAAAGAAAACCGTTCAACTCAAAGATACCCTTCTTTGCAGGAGATTTAAATAAACTGCAGAAGATATAACAGCCCAGTGGGAAAAAATAGCTTCGTCACATATCTCAAAATTAAGCATTTTAATTGGATAGTTTTACCCAATGTTTATAGAGATGGTGCGTCATTTGTTGATGAGAAATCTTGGCCTGAAATTAGAAAACCATGTATTTTTGTAGTTGAACGGTTTACAATCCTGACCACATTGAAGTCCATTCACCATCCCTTGTGGGTAAAGGATGTCAATCTTGTACCCTTTTTTTACACCTCTTAAATCTTTTGTCCTCTTCAACTTAGCTCACCATCCATTTTCTCGAATCAGAACATTTTGGGTTTTTTTTGAGTGGGATCATTTGCAGGATGATGACAGTCGAGTTTGTGTATCCTTTATTGTGGGGAGGGGAATGATTATCTTAACGCTCTCGAGTTCACCATGATTGAAAATTGAACAAAATTGTTTGATTTTCCATTCATATGAACTCGAGAGAATTAAGGTAATTATTATTTCTTAAGCACTTGATTGCATCCCTTTTGGCAGAGATCATATATATTTCAGGTTCTTGTAAGCCCAGATAATCTTTTTTCATATCTCTTAAATATATCTGTATATGAAAAGAAAATGTATTTTAAATTTCTCATCATTTTTCCGTTCTAGGCCTATCAAATGACTAATATATGTGAACAAACAATCAAGAAATAATTTAAAAAAACGAATTCTTTTGAATTAACATCATAAAAGACCGTTGGTAAATAGCCTTTAATTAAACATATGGATGGTGTTGTATTAAATCACTCCTGGGCCCTCAGTGTGTTGGCTTTGCTAGAAAATGTTTTCAATTGAATAAAAAATGAATCATTAACGCAAGGAATCAAATAAACTTCATACATTCTCAGTTGTTGTTTAATCTGTTCTATTCTATGCAGATCAAGGCTTATAACAAAATGTTTTTTTTTCATTGTCACTCCTTTACATGTGATGTTGATTTTAAAAAACACCAGATTATTATTTGTCTAATCACAAATACTGGCCAAATAGATTTCATCAAGAAATTTCATTGAAGCTGGAGTGGCATGGCTGTTATAGTTATTGCTTTCTTGCTGGTATTGGTAAAATGTTTTGTCAGGCACGTTTAAAATCGAACACTAACCTTAAAGGTATTATTTGTTTAGGTTGATTAATTTCCTACTCAAGATAAGTCACGAACAAACAATAAAAGTTTTAAAAATAAACATAATTCGATTGGGAATCAGTTGGAGTGAAAACTTTGAGGAGAATAAGATAAATTTTAGAAATATATCTTTTACTTTTTACTTTTTATTGGAATCTGATTTTAGTAATTGGGTGGGAGAACATTTTGCTTGAAAGAAATCTAAAAACATTTATCATATAATAACTTATCATAAACTGGCTTATGTACTCAATGATTTCAAAAGATCGTACAATTGTTTGTACATATAAGATTTGTTGAAAGGTGTGACAATGTTGGCGATGAAGTTACAACGAGAGAATGTTCAAACGTATGTGGATGTGAACAAATTAGAGATAAGACATTTTCTGTATGTAAGAAAATAAAGTGAAATTGAATCCATCATATGGATGGTGTTGTATTAAATCACTCCTGGGCCCTCAGTGTGTTGGCTTTGCTAGAAAATGTTTTCAATTGAATAAAAATGAATCATTAACGCAAGGAATCAAATAAACTTCATACATTCTCAGTTGTTGTTTAATCTGTTCTATTCTATGCAGATCAAGGCTTATAACAAAATGTTTTTTTTTTCATTGTCACTCCTTTACATGTGATGTTGATTTTAAAAAACACCAGATTATTATTTGTCTAATCACAAATACTGGCCAAATAGATTTCATCAAGAAATTTCATTGAAGCTGGAGTGGCATGGCTGTTATAGTTATTGCTTTCTTGCTGGTATTGGTAAAATGTTTTGTCAAGCACGTTTAAAATCGAACACTAACCTTAAAGGTATTATTTGTTTAGGTTGATTAATTTCCTACTCAAGATAAGTCACGAACAAACAATAAAAGTTTTAAAAATAAACATAATTCGATTGGGAATCAGTTGGAGTGAAAACTTTGAGGAGAATAAGATAAATTTTAGAAATATATCTTTTACTTTTTACTTTTTATTGGAATCTGATTTTAGTAATTGGGTGGGAGAACATTTTGCTTGAAAGAAATCTAAAACATTTATCATATAATAACTTATCATAAACTGGCTTATGTACTCAATGATTTCAAAAGATCGTACAATTGTTTGTACATATAAGATTTGTTGAAAGGTGTGACAATGTTGGCGATGAAGTTACAACGAGAGAATGTTCAAACGTGTGTGGATGTGAACAAAATTAGAGATAAGACATTTTCTGTATGTAAGAAAATAAAGTGAAATTGAATCCATCATATGGATGGTGTTGTATTAAATCACTCCTGGGCCCTCAGTGTGTTGGCTTTGCTAGAAAATGTTTTCAATTGAATAAAAAATGAATCATTAACGCAAGGAATCAAATAAACTTCATACATTCTCAGTTGTTGTTTAATCTGTTCTATTCTATGCAGATCAAGGCTTATAACAAAATGTTTTTTTTTCATTGTCACTCCTTTACATGTGATGTTGATTTTAAAAAACACCAGATTATTATTTGTCTAATCACAAATACTGGCCAAATAGATTTCATCAAGAAATTTCATTGAAGCTGGAGTGGCATGGCTGTTATAGTTATTGCTTTCTTGCTGGTATTGGTAAAATGTTTTGTCAAGCACGTTTAAAATCGAACACTAACCTTAAAGGTATTATTTGTTTAGGTTGATTAATTTCCTACTCAAGATAAGTCACGAACAAACAATAAAAGTTTTAAAAATAAACATAATTCGATTGGGAATCAGTTGGAGTGAAAACTTTGAGGAGAATAAGATAAATTTTAGAAATATATCTTTTACTTTTTACTTTTTATTGGAATCTGATTTTAGTAATTGGGTGGGAGAACATTTTGCTTGAAAGAAATCTAAAAACATTTATCATATAATAACTTATCATAAACTGGCTTATGTACTCAATGATTTCAAAAGATCGTACAATTGTTTGTACATATAAGATTTGTTGAAAGGTGTGACAATGTTGGCGATGAAGTTACAACGAGAGAATGTTCAAACGTGTGTGGATGTGAACAAATTAGAGATAAGACATTTTCTGTATGTAAGAAAATAAAGTGAAATTGAATCCATCATATGGATGGTGTTGTATTAAATCACTCCTGGGCCCTCAGTGTGTTGGCTTTGCTAGAAAATGTTTTCAATTGAATAAAAAATGAATCATTAACGCAAGGAATCAAATAAACTTCATACATTCTCAGTTGTTGTTTAATCTGTTCTATTCTATGCAGATCAAGGCTTATAACAAAATGTTTTTTTTTCATTGTCACTCCTTTACATGTGATGTTGATTTTAAAAAACACCAGATTATTATTTGTCTAATCACAAATACTGGCCAAATAGATTTCATCAAGAAATTTCATTGAAGCTGGAGTGGCATGGCTGTTATAGTTATTGCTTTCTTGCTGGTATTGGTAAAATGTTTTGTCAGCACGTTTAAAATCGAACACTAACCTTAAAGGTATTATTTGTTTAGGTTGATTAATTTCCTACTCAAGATAAGTCACGAACAAACAATAAAAGTTTTAAAAATAAACATAATTCGATTGGGAATCAGTTGGAGTGAAAACTTTGAGGAGAATAAGATAAATTTTAGAAATATATCTTTTACTTTTTACTTTTTATTGGAATCTGATTTTAGTAATTGGGTGGGAGAACATTTTGCTTGAAAGAAATCTAAAAACATTTATCATATAATAACTTATCATAAACTGGCTTATGTACTCAATGATTTCAAAAGATCGTACAATTGTTTGTACATATAAGATTTGTTGAAAGGTGTGACAATGTTGGCGATGAAGTTACAACGAGAGAATGTTCAAACGTGTGTGGATGTGAACAAATTAGAGATAAGACATTTTCTGTATGTAAGAAAATAAAGTGAAATTGAATCCATCATATGGATGGTGTTGTATTAAATCACTCCTGGGCCCTCAGTGTGTTGGCTTTGCTAGAAAATGTTTTCAATTGAATAAAAAATGAATCATTAACGCAAGGAATCAAATAAACTTCATACATTCTCAGTTGTTGTTTAATCTGTTCTATTCTATGCAGATCAAGGCTTATAACAAAATGTTTTTTTTTCATTGTCACTCCTTTACATGTGATGTTGATTTAAAAAACACCAGATTATTATTTGTCTAATCACAAATACTGGCCAAATAGATTTCATCAAGAAATTTCATTGAAGCTGGAGTGGCATGGCTGTTATAGTTATTGCTTTCTTGCTGGTATTGGTAAAATGTTTTGTCAGGCACGTTTAAAATCGAACACTAACCTTAAAGGTATTATTTGTTTAGGTTGATTAATTTCCTACTCAAGATAAGTCACGAACAAACAATAAAAGTTTTAAAAATAAACATAATTCGATTGGGAATCAGTTGGAGTGAAAACTTTGAGGAGAATAAGATAAATTTTAGAAATATATCTTTTACTTTTTACTTTTTATTGGAATCTGATTTTAGTAAATTGGGTGGGAGAACATTTTGCTTGAAAAAATCTAAAAACATTTATCATATAATAACTTATCATAAACTGGCTTATGTACTCAATGATTTCAAAAGATCGTACAATTGTTTGTACATATAAGATTTGTTGAAAGGTGTGACAATGTTGGCGATGAAGTTACAACGAGAGAATGTTCAAACGTGTGTGGATGTGAACAAATTAGAGATAAGACATTTTCTGTATGTAAGAAAATAAAGTGAAATTGAATCTCAACTGAATTTGATAGTGTTGTGATGTTTGTTTGGAAAACAAGTGATGGTGACATGAAATGGTGCATATTTAAAAAAAAAAATTATCATAATTTAATTCTCAAACACCTGCATGTTGAATTTTCCCTGTCTGTTTTCAAAATCAACACTCTTTTCTTTAATGGTTGGCCAAAGTATGTGGTATTAATGCAGTTGTGTCAATTATGCGCAGTTTGAAAGTGAATGTGAAGGAATGTCCATCTTGATGCATTAAGTACATATTTTCTTTTGTATATATTATGTGACATGAACAATGATGAATAGTATAAGACTGGCCTGATGCGTAAACCTTTGAGTTTCATCATATTGTGAATACAAGGAAGAGTTTCTGTTGTCGCTTTTGTTTTTGGGGTGAATTTTAAGATAAGAAAAAGAACGATTTAAGTAAGGATGAGTAAGATGGCTAGATACTGAGAGAGAGAGAGAGAGAGAGAGAGAGAGAGAGAGAGAGAGAGAGAGAGAGAGAGAGAGAGAGAGAAAGAGAGAGAGAGAGATTTTTCAACAATGATTCTTTTGTTTGTTTTTAAATGATAAATTAAAAAAAAAAATTAAAATAATATAATGAAAGATTCATTGGCTCCATGTTTAATACATATACAATAATATTTCTACTATATTATTTAATCATACTTAGCAAATTTGAGATTGTGAGTCAAAATTTTTAGTTTGTCATGATTTCTTCATGTTATTCCGTCCATTGCAGTAACATATTAGACATTCATTTTAAAAATATCATTCCGTTTCTTGTTTGAATATTATTTATGTTTAATCATAGTGCAAAATTTTAAAAAAGCAAGATGTCGGTACCATTAAAAAAAAATTAGACTTAGTATATTGACAATGTTAGAACATTTTAAGATTCATATTTTTATTATCTAGTTTTTGTTATAGTTAATGCTATCTCAAAAGATGCAACAATAAATCACGAAATTATTAAAACTGTCTCTCTTTTCTTTTACTGGGGTCCCGGAACTCTTGGAAAAGGACTGGTCTTTATGTTGGGTTTAGAGAAAGATTTTTTTCCCACCTGGTCCCTCTTTCCATCCAGCAATGATTTGGTAGCTGAGTCTGTTAGATCTGGCAAAAAGCTCTTTGTGATAGAAGAGTCGTAAGACTGTTATCTTCATTTTGTGATGAATTTCATCTCACCTTCGCCGAATAATGAAAAGGTGGTTCAAGTTCAAGTCAGGCGAGCCGATATGTTGTTTAAAAAGACTCTTTACTCACATTCTCTCACTACATGCAGATGTAAAATGAGTGCTCGACCAATAACAACACTGTCGCTTTTGAAAAACAATTTTGTTATAGTAAGTGTCATGTCTCGTCCTTCAGTTCAAGTTTTTCTCTTGGCTTGAAACCCCTTGCCAAACGCTCTTGAGTAATTAGTGGGTACTGCAATATTTAAACTCTCAAGTTGTATATATTGTGATTTCCAATATGGACTTTGTGAGGGATGAGAAAAGGAGGGAAGGGGGATATGTGTGTATGCATGTGTGTGTGTGTGTGTGTGTTCGCGCATGCTTGTATGTGAGTAAATGTCTAGTTTAAATTGTATGCATGGTACAGACCTGAGCGTGGCTTGGTGGTTCAGAAATAGGGTATCTCGTGTTGTCACATAAGTCAAGCAATGTTAAATATGATCAGTTGCTGTATTGGTGACAGTAAACAAATTCTGGTCCCAGTATTGTGTCCTCGGGTAAAGCACTTAATGCATAATACCCGACTCGACACAGCTGTGAATGAGTACCTAGCTACAAACAGTGACAGATATTGTAAGAGCGTTAGTACATAAAGGACACCTGGCAGGGGACTAGTACAGTTTACAATGGAAATATGGTTCCATACGGCGTGCTGGGGGAATAAATCAAACATGTGAAGCCCATTGAGCATGGTTAATCTGTTGGAGTGCACTATATGACTCTATGAATGTTCTTTTTTTATAGAATAGATGTGGAACAGCAAGAAATTTAGCAATGACAGGATTTTAAACGTGGAACCCTTCAGGCTGAGGAAACTGGAATGTGTATTTACGAGATCCAAGCATACCCACCACAATATTATCCAATCCTTGCTACTTAAATCTGATTTTCAAGGGACATAAGCAAACACAAAACATTACTGCCAACTTATAAATGTGGGGTCATATCCCTTGCAACTTAACGGGCAGAAAAAAAAATGAAATGTTTGCCGTTTGCTTTCTCCTCTGATCTGGTGACAAGAAGGGTCTGCCTTAAAGAAGGGCGTCTTAATCAGGATTTGAAACATGTCCGTTTGCTTGTGAAGGCCTGATCAATACAGTTATCTGATCTTCTGTCCACCTACCAGTGACTGGATAACAGTCTGTTTGATCTTGTTGGAAGTACTTTGCGAGGCCATACTTCACAATTCTTCATCCCCCCCCCCAACCACCACCACCACCAGGCCATAATGGACTGACTTATCGATTCCATATTCTACGAGCTTCCTTTTTAGATGGACACTTACATTATATGTCAATTGTCTATAACCAGGCACTTATTGACACCCGAGTCGAGTGTATGCAAAATGTCTCACCGAATGAGACTAAACTGGGACCAGAATTTTTTGGTTGTAATTCTAAATGAAGAATAAAAATATACAGTAGTTCCTTTCATTCACCAGGGGAGATAAATTTTATATAGGGCCTATCTCGAAACAGGACCGAGTTAACGTAGGCGTTGATCGCAATACAGCGCCACAAAGTGAGCATAAAGGTCTAAGTTTTTTTGCTCAAGGAAAATAAATACATAGATGCCTTCAGTGTGTCCCGAACCCAATCATTCATAAGGTCAATGACCACGCTCGATATTGCGTGACGTTGTTACAAAACAAGACATTTTACGGCTAAGCCACTGGCGCTATACATCATTAAATGAAAGACATTGTTAAATGAAAGACAGAGTATTAAGTTGTTAAACTCATAGCTGTTATCTCTTAAATGTATTAAGTGAAAGCGAGTGTGGACAATGTCTGGACGGATGACAATGAACATTCTGCCATAATGATGGGTAAGACAATCTTTGCACTAAATTGTCACATTCAACTCAGATAAATTATAGAATAAATGAAGTTGACGTCAGTCGGATTTGTTATTGTTTTATGACCGCCAATTGGGTGATAAGTTCTCGCTAAATTCTCCCAGACTATGATGGTATACGTTTAAATCAAATACTCCCCAGTTCTGCCTGCAAGATCAACCATTTGTAATATTGTAGTGAGAACGAATCACACGGTCTTTAATCGGTAACGACTTGGTGGGTCTTCTGAGTTCCCATGATGGGCAGAGGTCACCGGAGAGATTCTAAATTTCCCATTTACATATCTCTGTTATGTGCTATTATAGTCCCAAATTAAGATTTGAAAGAAAGGAGTTGTGATAATAAATAAATACTTATTGGTTATTAATACGTATATTATTGTACCTTGTAAGTTATCGAGTGTGTCCTTTGCTTGTGCCTGATTTGGGTCTTAAAGATAATTTCAAAATGGACACATCTGTGGATTACTAGGTGGAACCTGTTCCCTAATTGAACTAGTCCCCTTTCCTTTTATGCTTTTAATTTCTACAATTTTTTCTCTATTATTTTCCTTTTTACTGGAGCTGAAATGACCTACTAGCGTAAAAAACCTTAAAAAAACAAAAACAAAACAACTTAAAACACCAACCAAACAACCCCTCCCTAAAAAAATCCCCAACAACCCCCCCCCCCCCCCCCCACACACACACAAACACACAAACACAAAACAAACAAAAACCCCCAAAAAGTAGAACCCCCCCCCCCCAAGTAAAAAAACCCCCCCCAAAAAAAATTAATTTAAGTCAAGCAAACAGAAAACAATAACAAAGAGCAGAGCGAGGTCAATTAATTAATTCTACAGACAATGTTTAAGATTGCATACAGTTTTGTATGTTGATAATATTTATCTGCGAGTGGAACAGGTGAGTATTTTACTTAAACGCACACATTCTATACCCGACTAATATAAAGGAACTGACCGATATTATTTAAGATGTGGAAAAGGAATTGTTCAATGCTGCTACATATTATAACATTAACATATAGACGACGTGCACTTATTTGCAGGCCCGATAACCCAATTTATTATGGGCTCATTGAAGTCATGGAAATCTAAAAAGAAACGACAACAATGTCAAACAAGGCCCATACTTGCTTTCAGATGTCAGACCTACATATATATATATATAATATATATATATATATATATATATATATATATATATATTATATATATATATAATATATATATATACGTTGCAAATAGTCAAAACCAATTTTGAGTTGGTTTATTAACCTAAAAGTGATTAAAATTCATCAATCTAAAAGTTTTCAAAAAAGAAATAAAAATTCTAAATCTGAAAAAAAGAATGCGAAGACAAATATTGCTTTAATTTTTAAAATCAGAAAAAAGAAGAGCACTTCACGACTGGGGATCGAAACTCATACCTCTTGATATTAGGTTATCAAACCTGCAAATGTGTGCATGTCGCCCTGACTCAATACTCAATGTCTCTTTGATACGATAAATCACAACGTGCAATTTGTGTACCTTGTCCGTAACCGTTCGAATAAGTCTTAATTTTTGGGGAAATCGTGTTCTTTTTCATCGTATTTTTCTCTCTGCTTCATCTGGCAGAGTATGATATGATATGATATAAGTCCAGATTTATGTAGGCTTTTACAGCCTTTTATCTGCTCTTGTGTATTCGTGAACGTATTTAATTCAAGTCTCTCAAAACTGGGCATGCCACATAGTGGAAGGAGGTGTCTGAATTTAACTTTACAAACAGTATTTTTCTGTTTCACAATGAGCATCAAGACGGCACTTCAATGCCTACAATGAAGGGGCGTCGACAACTGTATCGGCAAACAACTTTTCAGATTTTAATATTGCACTAGTGTTGCAGCTTTCTCTCACAGATTCAAAACACGCACTTTCTGATACCAGTATAGAACAGTACCCTATTTATTTTGTAAACGCAATGGTCTGAACATCGAAGCTATCATGCCAGAGTAAGCCTAATCATTTTTTTTCTTGACTTTTCATAACACTTAAACAGCGACATTGAATATATTTCTTATCACAACTCCTTTCTTTCAAACCTTAATTTGTGATTTATCGTATCAAAGAGACATTGAGTTATTGAGTCAGGGCGACGCGCACTTATTTGCAGGTTTGATAACCTAATTCATTATTATGTATGAATGTATGGGCTTATTGTAGTAATGGAAATCTCAAAAAATGACGCAAAATATTGTCCATTACAACAATGGTAAACTAGGCCCAGAATTGGGTTCGAATGTCAGACCTGCTGTTTGGAGTGATATTGAATTTTATCTTTGAAATGGAAAGAAATGAAAAAAAAAATTCTTGTCATGTTTGGAAACTATATTTCTATCTATTGTCCTCAATAAAACAAAACAAAACAAAACAAAACAAAACAAAATCACTAGAATCAGAAAAGTTGATATTTATTTATTTATTTATTTACTGCATTTCAAGAAGAAGAAGAAGAAGAAGAAGAAGAAGAAGAAGAAGAAGAAGAAGAAGAAGAAGAAGAAGGAAGAGGAGGAGGAGGAGGAGGATGAGGAGGAGGAGGAGGAGGAGGAGGAGGAGGAGGGGGAAGATGTAGAAGAAGAAAAGACCAGATTTGTGACATTTTAATTTATCATTTTAAGAAATTACATTAATTTCCCCAAATAGAACATAAAAGCTTAACCAAGTTCCATATTATTGTTGGCTATAACTATAATCTTTAACAAACTGCACCGACATAATAGACACCTAGTTAAATGAACATAACCACGCCCCTTGGACGGTCGTCCAAATGTAAACAATGACAATTAATGTTTATTTAAGCAAACAACAAGGTATCATGATCGACGCTATGAGTATAAGTAAAAAAGCTCGCCTGTCCTACACGGCTGACCAAGGTCCAATCATATAAAACTATGCGTAACATTTTAAATTTATAGTCTGATTGAGTGAATCAAATGGGAACTAATCACACAGCTAGTGATCTAAAAAACAATAAAAGAGAGCAGAGAATGTCAACTTCCTTCATTCCATTGTTTGTAATCAACCAGTTATATTTGTCCGAATGGGCTTGAGGCGTGTCACAAAACCCGCGTTTTGATTGGTCAAAAATCTATTGATCCATATCGTTTTGAGGCGATTGGTCACACATTTTACAAGGGAAGGGGAAAAGGCATGCTCTTTTTCTTTCTCAAGATACCAGAACAACGTCATTGACAACGTAGTATCCAAACCGGTCTGCGGACCTCAAACCGTCCATTTCCAGACACACCCCAGGGAAGCGTTGGCGCGGTCCGGTTGGGACCCTTGTCTGGGCAATCGGAAGCCTGAGAAAGGAGCGCACACACAGGAAGATTTTATGAATTGGGCCTTGTATTACGGCTATAGGACACAGTATCGAAAAGAGTATGGCCCGAATTCGGGGATACCGTATACAAGGGTCAGTATTGTTATAATTGATAGTGGTAGTGATGATGATGATGATGATGATGATGATGATGATGATGATGATGATGATGATGACGATGGTGGTGGTGATGATGATGATGATGATGATGATGATGATGATGACGACGACGACGACGATGATGATGATGATGGTGATGAAAATGATGATGATGATGATGATGATGATGATGATGACGACGACGACGACGACGACGATGATGATGATGATGATGATGATGGTGATGATGATGATGATGATAATTGTCGCAAATGTGGAGGAGAGGTAGCGAATAGGTGAAGATAAATAGAGGTAAAATAGTTTCCCCAGGTACAGAAGTCTCCTGGTGTCTCTTTCACCCTGTTATAGATAGATTTAGTTCCTGGCGACTGGACACAGACAGTAATAAAGTTTTAAGTTTAAAGAAATAGGTAGTTGTTGTGGTAGATGTGGCACGTTATCACGTTATATATGGATAGATCAGGTTCATAAGATAAGTATTAATCCCCGTTAATTCAGAAATACTTTAATATAAATCAATAGAATAACCTCACACAATAACATGTTAACACACAAGTAAA
>NC_088366.1:30371046-30396046 GCF_034508935.2 Berghia stephanieae
AAATAGACTAAAATAGAATAGAATCACCCCATAGGGGAATAACCCAGGGCGAGGTGGCTTGCTCAAGGCTACACAGCGCAGCGGGTATTCGAACTCGGTACCTTTTGGGCACGAAGCAAAGACCGTACCGCTGAGCCACGCTGTCCCTATAATAAGAGTCTAAAGTCGATTGTTTCGGAATAGGAAAACAAATTCCTGACGACAAATCTTCTACTTTTCCGGTTCCAAAATCATTAGAAGTGTGTATGTAACCAGTCCTTCGGAGGACTAATAATAAATTGGTTACATATTGAAGTATAAGGTCGCATTATTAACTATACTATACTATACTATTTTAGTAATAGGATGTATACCTAGGCATATTCTAGGGATTACGGCACGTAAAAGATCGAAGATGGAGGATCTTTAATGACGACCAGCATACTATCTAGATTAGAAAATAAGATGCCATCCCTCTTACACCAGAAGATCATTTACACAAGGTAAGTATTCAGTCCTCTAGAAGAGCGGTTTTACACTTCCATCGAGATTGGAACAAGATTTTTGACATCGTACTTTTGTTCCATATTATAATATACACGTCGTATTTATAACTGTTGGGGGTCCCGATAGTCCAGTTGATAGAGCACTCGCCTCACACGCGAAGGGCCCAAATGGATCCTGGGTGCAGTCGAGATTTCTTCTCTCTCCCCCCCCCCCTCTCTCTCTCTCTGTCTACCCAGCTGACTGCTAGATTTGGCGGAAAGTACTTTGCGATAGAATAGCGTCCTATCCAATGGATAACAAGCAATTGGTATTGTCCGATTCACGCTATAGAAACCGGGATAAAACTCCGGCTCCATGAGCCTAATGACTCTGACGGACTACATTCATAAAATATATTTTTGAATAATAACGAGGTCATATTCTGACTCATAAGTTACAAGTTGAGTTTGAAATTTTAATTTTAAGTATCAAGCTCACCTCCAACGTCATGCCGTTTTGATACGATTGGTTACAAATGGTATGTTCTCTAGAAGCGCTATGTGTCGCTTGAGTGTAGCTCTGCAGTCTTGAACTCGCATTATCACCAAACATGTTACCCGTCGTCTCAAAATGCTATTGGCTTGGGGCGCATTGTACAACGCTTTTAACATATTAAGTGATTATTATGTTACATAGAAGTTCATATTTAAAAAAGCAACTTTTAAAATGGAATTGACTAAATCATTGAGGTTTTTGAAATTGAATTGACTAAAACATTGAAAATTTAAATTCTTTCTTGCAGGGTGAACCCCCACAATTCGAATCTTGAGAAACAAAGATGGCAGAACATCAAAATATTGGACAATGCCAACTGCCTATCTTATGGATTGTAAGTCTTTTGGATAATGTAATTATTTTGTAATGTATCATGGATGGTGTTGTGCTTGTACATGGAGAGAGATAAAGAGATAGATAGAGATAGATAGATAGATAGATAGATAGATAGATATATAGATAAATAGATAGAGAGAGAGAGAGAGAGGGGGGGGGGAGAGGGGAGAGAGAGAGAGGGATGGGGAGAGATATATAGATAGATGGGAGAGAGTGTGTGTGTGAGAGAGAGAAAGAGAGAGAGAGAGGGAGAGAAAGAGAGAGGAGAGAGAGAGGGGGAGAGAGAGAAGAGAGGAGAGAGGAGAGAAAGAAGAGAGAGAGAGAGGGGAGAGAGAGAGGGGGAAGGAAAGAAGAGAAGAGAAGGGAAGAGGAAAGGAAAGAAGAGAGAAGAGAGAGAGAGAGAGAGGGGGGGGGGGAGGGGGAGGAGAAAGGTAGGGAAAGATGGGGACTGTGTCAGAGAGGTGTGTGTGTTTTAATTGTGTGAGAAAGACAATAATATGAGAGAGAGAGAGAGAGAGAGAGAGAGAGAGAGAGAGAGAGAGAGAGAGAGAGAGAGAGAGAGAGAGAGAAGAGAGAAGAGAAGAGAGAGAGAGAAGAGAGAGAGAGAAAGAAGAGAGAAGAGAAAGAGAGAGGAGAGAGAGAGGAGGAGGGGGGGGGGAGGGAAAGGGGGAGAGGGAGGAGAGAGGAGGTGGGAAAGTGGGGAGCTAGTGAGAGAGAGGAGGTGGTGGGTAATGTGTGAGAGAGAGAGAAGAGGAGAGAGAGGAGAGAGGAGAGAGAGAGAGAGGAGAGAGAGGAGAGGGAGGGGAGAGAGAAATAGTAGGGAGAGAGAGGGGGAGAGAGAGAGAGAGAGAGAGAGAGAGAGAGAGAGAGAGAGAGAGAGAGAGAGAGAAGAAGAAGAAGAAAGAGAAGAGAAGAGAGAGAGGAGAGAGAGAGAGAGAGAGAGAGGAGGGGGAGGAGGGGGGGGGAGGGAGGGGGAGGGGAGGGGAGGAGAAAGGTAGGGAGAGATGGAGACTGTGTCAGAGAGGTGTGTGTGTTTTAATTGTGTGAAGGACAATAATATGAGAGAGAGAGAGAGAGAGAGAGAGAGAGGAGGAGGAGAGAGAAGGGGGAGAGAGAGGAGAGGAGAGAGAGAGAGGAGAAAAGAGAGGGAGAGAGGGAGGGAGAGAGAGAGAGAGTAGATGGAGGTGAAGAGGAGAGGAGGAGAGGAGAGGGGAAGGAGGAGGAGAGGGAGGAAGGGAGGGGAGAGAGAGAGAGAGAGAGAGAGAGAGATTCCTGTAGGTCAACAAATACAGGATTAGGCAGGTCTATGGATTAAGTGCTGACGATTACAAGAACAAGATTATTGTTGCCTGGAGTAATTAAGGGCCGCTCGGGTTAATCCGATGAAATCGAACATTGTGCAGGTGAATGTGTTGATCTATGCCAAAATGAAGAGAGAAAACTGGACATTAACAAAATGAAAATTTACGTTTTGGTCATACATAACAAACTTTAAAAAAAAAAGAAAAAAGAACCCCCCCCCCCCCTTCCAAAAAAATAAACAAAACAAAACCAAAAAAACAAAACAAAAAAAAAACAAAAACAAAACAAAACACACACACACACACAAAAAACCCAGCCCACAACCCCCCCCCCCCCTCTACAAATCTTACAAAAATATTTACAACCTTCTATAAACAAATAAGCCAAACAAATAATAACCAGATAAAACAAAACAAAACAAAGCAAAAACAATATAAAAAAAGAGCAAACAAGCAAATAAACAAACAAACAAAAAAAAATAAATAAAAAAATAAAAGAATTTTTTTTTGTTAAGCGAGCGCTTTACCAATATCAATTTATAACCTCAGCCTCCATCCAAAAGAGAAAAAAAATGAGGCAGACCAATGTATTTATCCAATCTGCTTTCTTAGCTCATTAAGCTATATCAAAGTATTTATGTTGCTGTCTGTACACATCCCATTTATGGCGTTGGGTGTCAGACAAACATTATTGCACTTGTAGCTATAACGTGTCATAACTGTGGTTCAGACCATCTGCATAACAAGATTGATATTCAACTACCTTGTTAGAATAATATTATCGTTTCGATATTATTAAAGAAAGAACCAATAGAGGTGCTTTGATAGATCCAGAAAAAAACCACAATTATTGTAACGTTATTTAAGGAATTATAAACATTTTAAAAGACAGTATTTCTTAAAGTTTGTAGATTGGAAAAAAAATTCACTGTGGATTTACTTGACTAATGAAATGGTTTTGATTTTCAAACGGTTTCGCCTGCTTATCACGTTGTGTTATATTTACATTGTGAAAGGGGAAGGGCCTAATTATCTGTAACTTAAGCAAAGACTCGGTTACATTTTATTCCCCTCACAAATCGGATTAAAATTTATAAAATTATAATTTAAAATACAAAACAACAACAACAACAACAAAAACAGCACGTTTAGTGGATCTTACGCTATATAAAAGCTCAAGAAAAGACAACAGCAATGGATGGTGCATATTTTGACGATGGTCCAGAAAACACGTCTGTGCCATTCCAGTCACTTTACAAGTAAGATTAGGTGTTCGTCGCAGGTTTTGTTTTATGAGCCCATACCTTTTGTGTCAAACTGATAATTTAGGGAGCAGGCACTGGTGCAAGATAAAGACCTGAAAAAGTGTGCATGAAACAGTGTCAGACAAAGCTTTGTCTTTTCATACTCCGTTTTGCAGGTTTTTTAAAATCAATATTGTGTCGTACAATAACAGAACACGCCTTCTTCAAATTACCCAGAAAACAATCAATTCATCACATAGATGAAAATGAACCCCATCTTGTCGAAAGGCTAATGTCTAATCAACAACAACAGAAGTACGGCTATTGTAGTCTTGTGATATGCCACTCGCTTTCGGATCGGAAGGTCCTGGGTTCGAGCCTCGCGTGGCGCATAGCTGAGTCCTTGGAAAAGGCTCTTTACTCACATTCTCTCACCGTACTCAGGTGTAAAATGAGTACCTGGACGTTAACAGCGTTGCCACTGTCCGAACATTTTTTAATATCGCCTAACACGCGTCATGTCCCGTCATACATGTTAAGTGTTGCTGTTGGCCAGGGACCCCTTGTAAAGCGCTTTGAGCACGTTTAGTGGATATTGCGCTATATAAAAGCTCAATTTTTTTATCAATAGGGAAGCAAGCAATAGTTATTACTACCCGTTTAAGGACACACAAAAAAAAAACAGGATTGACTCCAACTTTATGTTCCTATGACTTTGAAGTCAAATTTGACATTACATGACCAAGAGCAAATGTCTCCTCTCACCCAGGTAGTTGACTGAAACTGTTTTGTTTCTACCAGAAGAATTTCAAACAAGGTTGTTTTATTCCCCCCCCCCCCCAATATTGTAGAAATGCCCCAAAAGTCTGTATATATCGTAAATAAATATCCGGCAGAGCCATCGGGCCATTGGAGCTTAATCCGGGTTTCTGTTGTACTAAGAGCAATTACAGGACAAGAGCAATTACATACTATTCTTTGGATAGGACGCTAGTCTATTTTGACCCGCATGTCCATCCAGCAGTGATTGTATCGCTGTGACTATTATTATTATTAGATCTGGAGGGGAAAAATTGCCATAAAAAAAGAGTATACAATGCTTACTTGATTCTAGCACGATTTTCAACACAACACGCTGGGGGGCGATTACCGAATTGTATCTATATAATGAGCCGTTACCTCCCATGAGCATTGGATTTCGGCACGCTCGGGTTTAAACACGCTTTTTGGCTTCTCCCAAGAGTGTAATAGAATCCAGCGAGCATTGTATAATATAATGTAATTAAGATAGTTACGAATGGAAACCTAAGAACAGTAATACCTGCTGGAAGTTCAGGCAGCTCCAAAGGGTGATATCGCCCTCCACTATCAAGTAATGAGACTTGCAGACCGCTATGAAACAATTCTTAATATTAATAATAATAATAATAATAATAATAATAATAATAATAATAATAATAGATGACATTTGTATAGTGCATTTTCAAAATCAAATAATTCTCCCCCCCCCCAACCACTCACACATGCAGACACAAACAATTGAACATTCACACAAAGGGTTATAACCATATTATAATATGTCTCAGATTAAATATAGGCAGACGTGAAAAGGAAATGTTTTAGTTTCAATTTAAAAGGCAGAGAATTTTTCCAATACTGGGTTGATGAAATAAATTTGGAGGTTTAGCCATACGCGACTACTACTACTACTACTACTCTACTACTACTACTACTACTACTACTACTACTCTACTACTACTACTACTACTACTACTACTACTACTACTACTACTACTACTACTACTACTACTACAGTTGAGTTAGTTCTGGTTCTCCGCTCAAGGCAGTCTGATATTTAGGCCTACCTATAATTCTTGTTTCAGTCGCAGGAACGTGCCAGGGTATATGGGCCACGTCCAGATGGTGGAACAGTTGGATAGTAAAGTGGCAAAGGAAGCTATGGGAGACAACAAGGCCATGGAGTCCACAGCACAAGCCTCTTACAGGTCAGGCAGTTGTAGTCATCATCATTATCATCATCATCGTCGTCGTCGTTGTCACCTTAATCATAATCATCATTATAATGGTTGTTTGCAACAGCTATCACCATTATCATCGTTGTCGGCAACCATCACCACCATCATCATCGTCGTTGTCAGTAACCTCCATCACCATCATCATCGTGGTTGACAACAACCAGACGCAGCACCACCATCACCACTACCACTAACACTAGAACTACCATCATCGTCATCATCATCATATTTATCTAATCTTCATCATCGATGTCTGCATCAAGAACCACTACCAGTGGTTCGCAACAAATGTGATCGGGTTTTTATGTGGAAAAAAAAATAAAAGAAAAACAACAAAACAAACATCAACAACAAACAAACAAAAACAGAACAATTAATAAAACCCGACGAAAACAAACAAAAAAATCCGATAAAAAAGAATACAATATAAATCAACATCATATTTATTTGAATATTTAAAACACATTTAAAAAGAACATACAATCACCAACGTGAAAATTTAATAAAACGATATTTTAGAAGATATTTATAATACAACCTAATCAAAACCAGCCACACATTTTTGATAGCACAATAAAAACATAGACCTAAATTCATAGGGTACAGAGCAATATTGCGGAGATAATATTGTTCCAACTTAGACAATTGCTATTAGGGGTTTAATGGTGCCTGTAGCAATGCAGTCCATACATAGTATTGTTAAATGCTAGTCCAGGTGAAGCAACAGTCTTTGTATTTTTCATAATTAATATCCAGATAAATTTATAATATCAAATTTCGATTAGCCAATACTGGCAGGACTTTTGTTTTGTTTTGTTTTCTTTTCTGTGATCTCATGAAGTTAACAGCTAAAAGCCGACAGAACTGGAAACTTTCGGCCTTCACCCCTGAAGTACGACAAAGACATTAGAAAGCTAACAGATAGATGATTTACAAAAGGGAAAATCATTTCTCATTTAAAAATTCATGACAACAAAGTCCATACCCCAAGGACATGCTGTAAACCCCAACCTTTGTTTCAAAGATTAGTTAGTCCATCTAGAGAGCAAATGAACCTAGTACAAAACACTACAAAGAAGATGGTCTCCGTCATCTTGTTCAAATTTGGCGGAAAAGAGATTTTACTAAAATAATAATGAAATAAATATTTTTTAAAAACCCAACAAACATACAAAAAATAAAACGAAAACAGGCATTCCACGATGGAATATAGATCATTCATCAAACAAGATGTCTGGTGTCAACAGGAATCACTCATGTTGTCCAAGTGAGCAAATTGGGGGTTAATAATCTTGCCCAAGGAAAAAACGAAAGTGCCTGAAGGGGGGCTCGAACCCGGGACCTTCCGGGTCAAAGTGCGATGCCTTAACCACAAACAGAAGCAAAACAAAAATAAGCACAAGAAAAATAAACACACAAAAAAACAACAAAAAACAAACAAAAAAAACAACAAAATACAAACCAAGCAAAGTGATTTTATCTCGATAAATAACATTTGCAGGGGATGAAATGTCGCCTCATATTATGAACTCTGCACGTATATATGGAATAGCAATTTTTTACAAAGTTTGTCTTTTTTCGCCAGAGGTGAAAGGAATAAAGTAGACTATATTTTCAATCACACCAAAGCTCAAAGCATAACATTACAGTGAGCATCACCATAGTTCTTGATTCCAAATTGCTACTTATTACTAATATAAAATGACGTACAGAATATTTTTTAAAATTGTTTTTTATTCCTATTAATATTAAATAACAGAGAACATCCAGGAGATCTTTACGCCCATCACGGGGAGGATGAGAACGCCAACAAGCACAAGGGACCCTTGTCAAGAATGGTAACTTTGACCCATCCATTCAACCCATTCACTCAGCAGTCCGCCTACAGTAACATGGGGGCTACACAAACCACTGGCAGTCGATAGATACACTATATGTTTCACTTTCATCCATTATTTTGTATCAATAATTATAGTATTGTTATTATTGATCATTTATCACAGAGGTTGTTATCTTGTATTTTTACCATTGTTATAGTTAGTGTTAACCCATCATTATCATCATATCATAGTCGTCATCATCAACACAACCATAATAAATCCCGCTTATTATTTAATGAATATGATTGCACATTTTTCATCACAACACCAAACACATAGCCTACACCCCCCCCCCACCCCCCCAAAAAAAATAATAACTTGCTTTTTTGTTTGTTTGTTTGTTTGTTGCTTTAGGTCTCTTCCAACACAATTGAGGTTATATGAGAGACCGCTGAAACAAAAAAAACAAGCAATCTAACAAAAATAGTACAAATGTAAATCAAAATCATAACCTAAAGATATCATAGGCTAAATTATAAATAACCAAGAACAAACAGGCAGAAGATTTACAGAAAAAAAAATATCCCCTGTCAAAAATACAATCACAAACCAAAGAAGCAGGATAGGCTAGCAAAGAGAAGAAGAAACGACATCACTATCGGATCGTACACCCATGCGAACATCATAGGTATATGATTCAAGGGTGATGCTCCCATCCAACCACCCGCAATAACTTGCTTTCAACATGAACGAAAACAGTATAAAATTGTTTGCTTGTCCATTAATGAGAACGTCATTTTAAATCAATAAATCATTTATCAATGTCTACCACCATACATTGGGAAAGTCTGTTTTTAGGAGCCCTCGCAGCACTTTTCTGGTCATTTCAGCGCCAGTAAAAAATAATAATTATATGATTGTCAAAAAATTAAATACCCACTATTTAAATGTCCCTTTAAAAGCGCCCCCCCCCCCTCTTTTTTTTTTTAAAGGGAGGGGGGGGGGGCGCCTTTTAAGGGGACATTTAAATAGTGGGTATTCAATTAAAAAAAAAAGTAAAGGAAAACCAGAATGAGTTCAATTAGGGAATAGTGTAATCTATTCATCTGTCTGATCTGGTCTGGTTGTTTTTAAAGGTTTTATGGCGCTAAAAACACTTTTAAGTTGTTTCAACGCCAGTAAAAAGGAATAAAATGACACAAGTACAAACTATCCGCTTTGAAGAATACATTGAAATGCTTACAAACTGTCTGATCTGAGACAACCTGAGAGTTCTACCAAGACTCAAGCATAAAATCACAGCCAACCAAGGATGAAATATGTTTTTGTTTGTTTTTTAGGGGTTTTACAGCACTTGCGACACATTTAGGTCATATCAGCGTCGGTGAAAAAGGAAGAAAATGGGATAGTCACAGAACTTTATATTTACAATTAAAAGCATCCAAGAAAAGATGAGACAAAGGGGACTGGTTCAAATAGGGAATAGAAGAAGATTCCAAGAGCACTCCATCAGTATTCTTAAAACTAAAAAATAATGCACTCAAATGTTTATAAAACATATTCAAAACAAATACCATAACAGTACGCAACAGAGAGAAGAAGAGGGAAAAAATATAATCTCCCAAAACTAACACATTATACTGTTTCTCTCTCAGACAAGGACTCTGGCCAGGACCAGGACAAAACCAAGTAATTTCATTCCAAGACAAAGACAGAAAGCGACCTGGAAAAGGATATATAGGGGGGGGGGGGTATATATGGTGCAGCAATAGAGACCCCCCCCCCCCTCCCCCTGCCCATCATAGGAGTTCAAAGACCCCACCCAGTTATGAAATACCTTGAGCACAAAGACCAGAAAACGTTGACAACTTACTTACGGCACTTACAACACTTTAAAATCTATTCAGCACTATGTAAAAGAAAGATGAAGAAATGAAATAGACTGAAGATCTTGTTTGTTTTTATTTGTTTTTAAGGGTTTTACGGCGCTTGCAACACATTAATGCCATATCAGCACCAGTAAAAAAAGAAGAAAATGGGATAGTAAAAAGTTCTAGAATTACAATGAAAGCATAAAAGAAAAGGTAAGACAAAGGGGAACTGGTTAAAATAGGGAACAGATGTAGATTCCAAGAGCACACAGTCAAAGTACTTAGTTTGAGATCACCTAAAAGTCTTATCCAGACACAAGCACAGGTCCCAACTAAGAAGAATACACTCAAATGTTTACCAATCATATAATATAATATGTAAACTAAACATAATATAATGCATAACAAAGAGATGATTTACAAGGAAAAAAATATCATCTCCCAAAACTATAACTATACAGTCGACTGTTTCCCTCTCAGCCACAGCCAAGGAACTCCGGCAAGGATCAGGACAAAACTAAGTAATCTCATTCCAAGACAATGACAGGAAACAATTGGAAAACAGGTATGGGGGGGGGGGGGGGGGGGGGGAGGGGGGATAGAAGACACAGCATGTACCTCCCTGCCCACTATGGGAGGTCAGGATCCCCACCCAGTGACTGAAGATCAAGGTGTGGATTGCATAAGAAAACGCACGACACAGGACACAGATTCCAACAGGGATCAGAAGTGATCCAAGAGATGGGGGAGTTATATCTGAGTGAATAGGCATTGCTCTTCTTTCCGGTAGAACTTGGTTTGAACCCAGCTGACAGCATCTTGTATTTGCCGTTTTGTCTTCCAGGATTTTAAAAATCTATTTATGGGCAACCTATTCTTGTGTCTAGTCTGAAACTGCACATAATAAGTTTGATAACAATATTATCTCTCACAAAAAGAATAAATCCATCTTTTCTTCTCAGCAAAATCAAATGGTTCCATTCATGAAAATGAACACAAAGCCAAAAAGAAGGGAAAAATGATTTAGATGTATAAAAGGGGTAGCAAGGCTGTGGACAGATGAATAAATCACCAGTCTAAGAGGGTCTAACATTTCCCTGTCCAATGGGATGTTCCACTCACACCAGTCTGTCAAGGAGTTCCATGACAACTTGTTTTTTTTTTTTTTTTTTACTGGTTTTAGAAGAATACACTAAATGCTTATAGATCACTATATATTCAAAACAAAAATATAACAATACATAATGGATAAATAATTTACTAGGGGAACAAAAACATCTCCCAAAACTATAATTATACATTTTACTGTTTCCTTTCCAGGGGACAGGACAAAATCAAGTAATCTCATTCCAAGACATGGACAGAAAGCAAGTTGGAAAACAGATATAGGGGAATAAAAAAACAGCAAGTAACCACCTTGCCCACTATGTGTAGTCATATGTCATTTCAATAAAAGATGATCAAATAGTCAAAGGAATTCCTTTGCACTTACATTGTTAAAAAAAGAAGTCATACTTGAAGGCTGGTTGAAATAGAGAACTATATTATATTATGTATTACATTTTAAATCATAATCAAAAATATAGACTAGAACAAGTGTCACAAAGAAAACCTAAAATTTCAAATCAAATAATTTATTTAAACAAAATTAAAGCACTATGAGGAAAATTCAGAGAAAATTTTAAAACTAGATTTTCAAAAAGACAACGAATTTTATAAATTAATAGAAACGAAATTGAATAAAAGAATGAGCAAAAAACAAAAAAGGGAAATGAAATTAACGATCATAACAATATTAAATCACCTGCCCTTTCATATATTTCAAATGAAACCAAATTTATATTAGACCTTCACTTTTTACTCGAAACTGTGATGTCATATTCCTCCATGCTCTCAAACTAGCGGCCTATCCAAAGTTTAACATTTTGATGTCACTGTCTTTGCTTAACTCTCTCGAGTTAAACATGAATGAAAATCATCAAGCAAATTTGTTGGACTGTCCATTCATGTATACACGAGACAGTTTACGGTAAAGAATGCAGGACAAACTTTGTTCTAATGGGCCTTTTAAGGACAATGATTATCATATTTTATTCCCGATAAGCATAGGTGCCTGTTTAATAATACACATTTGTCTTCAACAAATTCTGTAACATATTCTTTCCTCAGGGCCCATCAACCAACAAAAATCCCACAGAATGTAGTAAATGATGTACAACTGCTTGCCAGATCACTGATTTAAATCTCAAGAAATAAATTACCTTAAATATTTAAAATGTTAACTATATCTTAAAATATTGAATATTTGGTTCAAGAAATAAATAATTTCTTTTATTTAAAATGTTTACTAGATTTTAAAACATTACATGTTCCAACCTAGGTAAGAAGTTATCTTAAATTTCTAAAATATCACATGTTGCGTCTCAAGAAATACATAAAATTGTTAACTATATTTTAAAATATTACACGACCCATCCTATGAAATACAATTTTTAATTAAAATATTGACTGATTAAAAAAAAAATGACATATCCCATACAATGAATTATATATCATAAAAATTTCAAATGTTATCTATATTTTAAAGTATTACCTTATACATTTTAAGAAATAAATAATTTATTTTAGATATTTAAAAGATTTACCAGATATTAACATATTAAATGTTCTAATCCAAGAAAAAAGTCATTAAATTAAAAAAAAAAAATGTAAACAACATATCTTAAAATATTACATGTACCATTCCAAGAAATAAATTTTCTGTTTCGATATTTAAGATGTCTGTGCGATTATATGGTCTTGCAGTTTGATTTTTTTTGTTTGTTGCTTTAGGTCTCTTCCAACACAATTGAGGTTATATGAGAGACCGCTGAAACAAAACAAAAAAAAGCAATCTAACAAAAATAGTACAAATGTAAATCAAAATCATAACCTAAAGATATCATAAGCTAAATTATAAATAACCAAGAACAAACAGGCAGAAGATTTACAGAAAAAAAAATATCCCCTGTCAAAAATACAATCACAAACCAAAGAAGCAGGATAGGCTAGTAAAGAGAAGAAGAAACGACATCACTATCGGATCGTACACCCATGCGAACATCATAGGTATATGATTCAAGGGTGATGCTCCCATCCAACCACCCGCTTGCAGTTTGATATCCACCTTTGAATCAGAAGGTACAAGGTTTGAGTCCCACATTGAGTGGTGAATAGTCGAGTCCTAGGAAAAAGCTCTTTACTCACATTCTCTCACGTACTGTAAAATGAGTACCTGGCTATTAATAGCGTTGTCTTGTCGGAAAATAACTTGCAATATCGCCCAATAGGCGTAATATCTCATCCTACATGTTAAGTGTTGTGTAGGCCAGGGACCCCCTTGTAAAGAACTTTGAGCAGGTTTAGTGGATATTGGGCTATATAAATGCACATGTTTAATGTTTACTGAATTTTGAAAATATGGCATATCTCATCCCAAGAAGTACATAAAAAATGATTTCTATATTTTACATTATAACATAATGCATCTCTTGATATAAATGATTTATTTTATATACTTATAATGTTTACTGGATTTTAAGAACACATGTTCCCAGATGATAAACTGTTCAAAATAAAAATAAGTTTGCTAAACAATGGAATCCTGATAAATCCAACACTGTGGACCAGAAAGTTTGGGTGACTTTATCCATTATCCATGGAATACACTTAAGTAAAGAACATAAAACTTGGGATCAACAAGAAGTGTTGACTTTAAGCAGAAGTTGACTTTAAGGGTGTTGACTTAATGTGGATTCCATTGTAATCTAAAATATTACATGTTAAGTTTTTAAAGTTAAAAGTTTAAAATGTTAAATTGCGTTTTAAATAATAACATGTTCAGAAATAAGTTTGTCTAAATATTTAAAATATCTTCTATATATTTTTAATATCACATGTTCATAAATAAAAATAAATAAAAAAAAAATTAGTATGTTAAAATCGATTTTCGTTGTGCATTTGAGTTAATGCAGTAATTATTTGTTTTTAATTACATTTGTCATATCACTTTTGTGACTATATGACTCAATCTCGTGTTATGCAGGAATGAACAAGTTAAATTATAAAAATTAAAAGCACCCGAGAAAAAGTGAGTAGAAGGGGAATGGTTCAAATACGGAACAGATGTAGATTCCAAGAGCACATTATCAATGAACTTAGTTTGAGAGAACCTAGGTAAAATTCAGACATCAGCATAGGATCCCACTAAGAGGAACAAACTCAAATGTTTACATTATACATTCAAAACAACAAATACAACCATATATAACAGAGAGATGATTTACAACGAAAAAAATATCTCCCAAAACTATAACTATACATTTGACTGTTTCACTCCCTGTCTAGACAGGGAAAGGACAAAACAAAGTAAACATTCTAAGACAAAGACAGAAAGCAAGTTGGAAAACAGATTCAGGGATGTAGAAGACACAGTAAGTGACCTTCTTGTCCATCATGGAAAAGGCAGAAAGCAACATATATGGGGATAGTGACATGCCCACCATAGGAGGTCAGAAGACCCCACCCAGAAAGGAGATGAAATTTTGAAATTGCCAAACGAGTTAATTTGTTCCCAAGAAAAAGTAAGCCAAATGAGACAAGTTAAATGGAGAGCAAGTGGACTCAGGAGCAATCTCTCTGTGTGTTTGGTCTGACCACTTAAAAAAAAGGAACCCATAAAGCTAATGAATCTCAAGGATAGAATGCCGAGTTTTAGTTTAGCAATCATTGCCACAGATCTGAAGACTGACCATGCTCAATATAACTTGACTTCCTCACAAAATGAGACAATTGTGCCCATGTAACCAATACTGCAATATATTGTATTGCTCACTGTCAGACAGACAGTGTAAAAGTGTCTAGAGAGTTCAAATTTTGATTTCATATTACCTTCTGAATTAGCTACTAGCTTTGGTTCACCACTGAATAATGTTATTTGCAATGGTAAATGGCAATTAATCTTTAACAGTGAGACAGTGTTTAATGATACTTGCAACACAAATAAGAGCCAAGGAAAAAGTAAGATGAGAGGATTAGATAAAGGGGGAAAGGGGAAAACAGAAAAAGAAAGGAAGAAGTATAGTGCCTCTATCTGTTTTAACAATGAGAATCACACACCGACTCCATTCAGACCCATGCGCCTATAAATAAATAAAGAAATATAAAATAGTCTGTACCAACAACAGTCATGTCATCACACACAATTATTAATCTAAGAAAGAGATGATTTACAAGAAAAAAAATTATCGGCTATGTACAGCTCTGTGGTCTTGCCTCTTGTGGTATGACACTCGCTTCAGAGCAGAAGGTCCTGGGTTCGAGCTTTGGTCAGCGCATAGTTGAGTACTTGGAAAAGACTCTTTACTCACACTCTCTCACTGTATTATCATTTAATGGATATTGCGTTATATAAAAACTCAATTAAAAACAAAAAATAGATGTATGGTATCAGCAACCATCCCTCAATTTTGCCTTGCAGTCTCCACCCTCTATCACCCTTTGTGTACATATGTACTCGGTCTATTGGGGTAGCAAAAAAACCTGATAGTTTTGTCTCACATTGCATTGTAAGTGTAAGGGGAACAGTCACTAAAATTTAAAAAAATCTATATCTGAACAAAGCCACGTCATCCCATTAACAACAAAAAAAGACATGATATAATGTAGCCCTGGTACAGAAAGGACCCCTACCATTATTTATTTGGTTGTAATTAGCCTAACCATGTTTTCACCAAGAGAGTAGCAAAGGCAATTCAAATTACATAAGTTACATATACTTCAATGAATATACGATTATTTTTGGTCGAACACAACATAAAAATAACCCTTTCATTTTGAAAATATAAAAAAATAATTAAAGTGCATTAAGATTTGGTTGAACACAACATCATTAAAAAAAAGAATAACCAGGCATTTTGAAAATATAAGAAATAATCAAAGTGCATCACCAGAAATAAATAGCAAGGTGAAAGATAAAATATAGAAATAATTCAAAAGCAGACAGTATATCATAAAACATGAGCAATTTGGTTTGTTGACGTCAAACATGTCATAGAGAGATACATAACATTATGTAAAATATATAGTATTTTAACTAAAAAATATTTCAACACAAAGGGGGGGGGGGGGGGGGGGAGGTTGGTTCAAAGCCATTACCTCATTAAAAGGCAACATTTAATTAAAAAAAAAAAGCAATTACCACTTTAAAAAACATAACAAGGTAAATGAACACATTGATACATATCTATAATCATGAGTCATAGTGACATTCAAATTATGAAGATGGATATTAAAACATACAGTCGAATTTTGACAAATATTAAAATTAAGTATTAAAAATAAAAATCTTATTCGGAACTAAGCTTCAATTTGGAATCAAATTCATCAATTATAAATATGGGATTCCACTTTATTTGATTTGTTTTCATTTTGTATGGCACTGCATAGTTGATTTCAAAGATTAAAATGCCAGATGATCAAGAAAACATGATATAATAATATAGTTGCTGTTGGATAAAAATACGTTGAGTAGATAAATGATATATCATATTTTAAAATCAATTTTACACAGTAAAAACAAACATCAAAACACAGACGAATAAAAGAAACCCCGCCAAAAAACAAAACAAAAATATTTGTTACCAACATAGAAATGATATGTTTGTTGGAGTATGCAATGAAATAGCAAGTATCCCAACATATTAGCACCAAAGCCTTTTTCTCTCTCTCCTATCCATTATCGTATTACACGAATATCATTTCACCTTTCTATTACTGAACACTGAGAAAGCATCTTCTTTCTTTTTGTTTTATTATTTTCTAATTTTTTTTTCATTTGAAGGTGAAGATCTACTCCTTACTACTTAAGAAAAAAAAAAAGAAGCCAAATTACAGAATTATAAGACTATTACTATGCATTAAGAAAAACAAATAACAACAGTAAAAATTATGTTCAGACTTCCCTGACCATACAACATCCATTTATAAACTTTATCCACCTATCCGGTCAAATATAAACATAATATTATGGAAAATAAGCTTAATTCAACAATTCATCTCAAATATTCAGAAATATATTCATCCTGACTTATAAAGCATTTCATTAGTAACTTGTACATCGCTGGATAAAAATATTACTTTATAAATATAAGGTGACAGGGAATTTGCTCACTATGTAAACCCACACACTCATTTTACAAACATTACTAAATCTGGTCAGGGTGAAACCTTTCAATAATCATTGATAAAAAATACACAAATAAATTAACAATGTCTTTCAACTGTATGGCTTAAAAGCCTTTTGATTCTCAATCAATTAACTTATATGCATCAAACCCTAACACCAATTTTTGTCACCAATTTTGTTGTGAGGCCTACCTTGTGGTTTAAAAAAACAATGTAAAGCTATAAAGGTATAAAGCCCAACAATTTCCTTTGGTTGTTAGAGCAAATTTAAAAAAAAAAAAATGATTTATCACTTTTCACATTATTAATCTGATTACATCTGCAGACGAGACCATTTTCATCCAGACAGCAGATACACAATGCAATATGGTCCAGCAGATACAGCAATGTAACATGGAATGGCAATCACAGCAATGAAAAATGGGCTTCAATGAAACTTAAATCACATCACTGTTACTGCTCTCTTGGTAAAAGGGATAAGATATGATGTCGGCTTAGAGTAAAGTATATCCCTATTGGTAAAAGCTTAAAATAAACTCAAACCAATATAAAGGGGATCTAATAAATAGAGAAAATAAATCTCTGATCCCTTCAGAAGGTCAAACTATCTATTTGGTTTTCTTGGATTCGTCTTCTTGTGGTTTTTCAGGTTCCTGTTTCTCTTCCTGCAGCTGTTCTTGTTGTTGTTGTTTATTATCTTGCTGCTGCTGCTGTTGCTGTGGATGACGCTGTCGTTGTTGTTGCTCTGGTTCCTCTTCTATCTGCTGTTGCTTTTGCTCTTGTTGATCCTCCTGTTCTTTTTGTGGATTCTTTTCTTCCTGGGGTTCTTTTTGGTGATCTTGTTTTTCTGTTTTTTTCAGTCGAACTTTAGGTTCTTCCTGATTTGGCTTTTTCTGTTGAGTTGATTGTTGTTTTTTATTCTGTTCATCTTCAAACGATTGTCCAAATTCATTGGCTCTCGTTTTGTCCACAGGATATAGCCTAAATTTTAAAATCAAACACGAAAAATGAGAAACATGAGATTGCTTAATTGGAATGTCACATTTAAACTGAAAAAAAAAGAAGTAGAATAGGAGCTTTAAAAATATTCACAAATGATGTGGAAATTTCAGGTTTCCCCTTTGTCAACAGAATAGATGATGAATAAAAAAACTAGAGGCGAATGTGAGATGAGAGGATGAAACTTTTGAGGAGAACACATAAAACATTCGAAACGTCCACATAAACGTTTTTGTTTGTTTCTTATTTAATTGAGCCTGATTCTACTTTTCAATGTCTTTCACATTGTTGAAGATCAACGAGAAACAGCTCATTTTACAAATATTATCTGCCACAATATGCAGACCTGCCACTACTATAAAAAGTTCTATGAATTATTTTGGTTCAACTTCAGAACTACATATGTGATTTTGAGTTAATGAAACTTGTCGAAAAGGAAAGTTGAGTGTAAGAGCATTTATATTCAGGACTTTGAAATATTGTTTGATCCTGCCTAAAACTTTAAGAAGGTAGATCTGGTCATGTGAGGCCAGTCTTATTTTGATTTCACCGAACGACATAATATTACCTATCGTCATCTCAATCATCAGGAAGACAGACATTACCATCACCAAAATGTTATTATAAATATTTCATTACGGTTAAGCAAAAAAATAAAAAAATAAAAAAAAGAATAAAGTCCTGAAAACATTATTCTATAAAAACTTTACTTCACATATAAATATAAAGATTGGAGCAGTTAAGATAGAAAAATATCATTTAACTACCTAGTTCCTAAATTATGTTGATCTCATTTTATGGTAAATGGAAGAAAACATTTTTTTTTATCTCTAAAGATCAATTTAAGTAAAAAAAAAAGAACATGTGCATACTTTATCAGAAGTTTGCAATTCATTCTTAAATTCCTATTTGCATCCTTGATTTCAGATTTTATAGTATATAAAGTCATTAAATCAAAGGCAATAACTCAATATATCAGTAAATGCCCACACCACTGTAATAAGTAGTGGAGGTTGATAGCTAAATTTGATGAGCACTTGTCTTACAAGCAAATAGATAGAGTGCAGTTTTGTAATCTTTGGTATGACCTTTGCTTTATGCCCTGATTTCCCCTGGTTTGAGTCCCACTGTGGGCGGTGCAAAGTTGAATCTTTTAAGATTGCTTTTTACTCACATAAACTCACTGTATTCGGGTTTTAATTTATAAGAGAACCATGCAGGCGTTATGTCTTGTCAGACATGAAAAGAGTTGCTGCTAACATAAAACCCTTGTAAAATGCCTTGAGCGTATTAAGTGAATATTGCGCTAAATAAAAGCTCACATAAAAAACAAAAATATCAGGGTTTTTTTTCTGACCCCTCTATCCACCCAGCAGTGATTGGGTAGTCAGATCTTTTAGATCTAGTGGAGATAATTTTACCATGGACATTCCAGCCCTAGCAGCGTCATGGCTCTGAAGGACTACTTTGTTTTACTTTTTAAATGTAAATTTATAAGGATACCAACCATCTTTGGTACAAATAAACCAGGAATATGAAATCGTCTCTGAAGCAAGCCAGACGATGGGCAGTGGGCATAGTGATGATGAAGGCAAAAATGTCATCAATGAAGGTGTTGAAGGCCTGGCAAAAGAACAAAAATAAAACATTTAATTTTATACATTCAAATAAATTGAGACATTGATACATGAACATAGGTATGTATGATTCAAGAGCTCAAAATAAATATATAAGAATAAGATGCTCTGAAACTGATACCAAATGTAATTAACCAAATTTATTTCCATTTGAGTCAGTTGAAACAATTACAATCATCATATTAAAAATACATACAAAAATTCAGTAACATTTTCAAAAGTACTAAGCTGGGATGCGTTTCAGAAAATCTTAATTAAGTTTCATTAAGATTCCTTCCCCCATCCCTTAATTCAATATATTACAATTATTATTAAATGTTTTTAATCTATTAACATTTGATATTATAATATTTCCAATTTGATATCTTGGTTTATGTTGATTATGATTAATTGTTACTTTTTTACATCCACATATAAGTACGAACAAAAATAATTGAAAAATAAAAAGGTCGTTTGCCAATTTTACTCTTTCTATTGTGATCGTTTAAACCTATTAATTAAAACAATTTGGTCCTGAGGGCTCCAATTTTGAACAAGAACAGTCGACAACTGATTTATCAAGGGTATTTCTTGAAATTAGGCCAACATAAAAGTCCATTTCAGATGTCTAAAAAAATGTCTTTTAAATGCCTTAATGAAAGTCAGTTGATGTCTTCAATTGTACGTTTTTTTAAAAGTCAATGAAAATGCTGCCATCATATGATAAAAGGAGGTAAGCGCAAACGTAAACAAAAAATAAGCTATGTACGGCAAACAATACTATCTGGTTCATGTAATAAAGTGCAATATAACACTATAAGATACAAAATTTTGAAATTGAAACATAAAACAAATCCTTAAAAATTTGAACACATTTCAGATCATAGCTCAAAACTAGTCCCATGCTAACATCCTTTTATAATAAGTCGGCAGATTGATGTATGTTAAGATGCTGAACAAATGAACATGAAATGGCCATATCATTTCTATAGTCCACATATAGGACATTTCTATTGTTTGATATAATAATCAGATTTCTTACTTTGTACATAAAAGCTCTCCAAGGCAGGTGTGCTACTGATTTCATCTGTACAAAGGAATGGAAGTAAAGAAGATTATAACATGAGAGTGTAACCATTTTGAAAAATGTAGAGGCGAATAAGTTGCCAATTTATAAAATTTCTAATAACACGTTGTAGAGTTTTAGACAAACCATGAATGAAACAATAATAAAAATGAGATATCAAAGTACCAAACAAGGAATGTTTTGGACCTAAAACCTGACCTCAGACAACAACATTTGGCTTTCCATCTTTCCGGATCCATTTCACCTTTGTTACATTCTGCCATCCCGATTCCCATATTTTTTGGAACACCTATCCATTCATCACACTTTACAATTTTTTTTCAACCCCATCGTTGTATAGGAAGAAGATAACAACTTTAAGCAAACAAACAAAACAACAACAACAAAAAACCCCACCCTCCCCAACAATCTGCTGCATCCATCCCACTATATATCTAAAACAATCAAACAACATTAACAAAATAAATATAAAACTTCATCAACAAGAGAGTTACAAATCTTTTAAACTCCCCAATTGATAAAATTCAAGACCTTTAAAATAGCTACCTTGTAATTGACGAATAGCTGAGGCATCATGAACAAAAATCCAAATGCGTAGACACCTGAAACATAAATCATTTGAAATTGAGAAGCTGTAAATCCTTAAATATTCTCTGAAATTCTGTAGACGGTTGTCCTAAAAACTCTTTGCTCTTTTTTTTTTGTGTTTTGAAAATATTTAACTGACAGTTACATAAAACACACATTAATTGAAACTCAAAATTGATTAATACCACCAGTATCAGTTAATGCACAACGCATTTTCATGTAAATCCAATGCTAATATCCATCTGCAATGTGTGTCCCTTCTGCCATAAAGAAAGTTCTGTGAAATAAACCTAGTAAATTGGCAACTTTAAGAGACGTGAAGACATAAGTAAATCCTCTTAGCTCTGCAGACAAAAAACCCCCCCAAAAAACCCCCAGTCCATCACTTTACAATTTTAAATGCATAAAAATGAAAATGCTTGCAATATCTCTCTGAATTAAACAAAAAATATGATTACAATGAAAACCTTGGCATGGCTTCTCTGACGGACTGATAAACTAAATTTACTTTTATGGTCATGCGACTGAGAACAAAATGCTCTCTTGATTTCAATTCTCTAATATCTCACAAATTAAAATTAAAATAATTTATATAACACTTTTTTCACAAATTCCTAAAAATTATTGTAATGCTCTTGATATTTCGCAGAGTGTTTTTCTCATGGTGCATATTTAATAAACAAGCATTCTTTTAACAGCTCTTAGACAATATATATAGGAAAACAAATTTACTACCACACCAAACGTTCATCAACCTGTAAATGCAAGTAAGCTGAATACACTACTATGTCAAGTGATATGTTTTTAGATGTCTGGATGGATTGGATTGGCACCTGAATATTTGCAGGAACTAAGTAAAAAATATGAACCAACTCGAAATTTAAGATGATCTCAGTGCCAACTTCTAAAGGTTACAACCTCAAAATCCACTTTTGGTAAAAAAGCCTTTTCATCCATTGCTCCACGCCTATGGAATGCACTCAGTCCTTGGACAAAGTCCTGTGAAAATTTATCATCTTTCAGAAAATGTCTGAAGACTGAGTTGTTCTGTAAGGCTTATTTTTTATGAAATAGATGTTGCTTAGATTTTGTTTCTGTATTCATGCTTATTATGTAGTGTCATGATTTTTTTCTTTTTCTTTTTATCATGTAAAGCGCTGCAGAGCACGATTGATGTGGATGTTTAGGCGCTATATAAATTCATTATTTATTACTATTATTATTATTAACAAAACATCATGCATGTGATAGTGAAAAAAAAAATTAATATTCTTCAAGGTCATAATGTTCATCAAGCCAGAATTAATCGTTTTCTGTAGACTTGAAATGATATAAACATATCTAGCTACCTTTTGGAAAACACATTACATTATTGTAGAGGATTTGTCACCATACCTAACACATGAAGATACCCAATGAATATTGGCTGATCAGAGGAGACAGAAACATAATTGACTCCAGATGGATTTAATATCGGTTTATTTGCTTGGGAGTTGGGTACAATACCAATTTAAAAAACAAACAAACAAAAAAGCAACAAAACAAAACAAACAAAAAACTTTTATTTAGCACATATTCATCAAATGTGCTCAAAATGCTTTATCAGGGGTCCATAGCCAACAGCAACACTAAATATGTTAGATATGACATGTGGTTTTAAGTCGTCATAATCATTTTTTTTCAACAGAGAAATGCTGCGATCGACCAGGTACTCAATTTACATCTGCATATGGTGAGAGAATGTGTATTAAAAGCCTTTTCCAAGGCCTCACCTTTGCAGTGCCCACAGCAGGAATCAAATCAGTGATCTACAGGCCAGATGCTGAGAGTAATATCACTAGACCACGATGAAAAAAAAACCCCCAAAAATCACAGTAATGCTCTTGATATTTTATAACGTGTTTTTCTCATGGTGTACATTTAATAAACAACCATTCTTTTAACAGCTCTTGTACAATATATATAGGAAAACATATTTACTACCACACCAAAAGTTCATCCATCTGTAAATGCAATTAAGCTGAATACACTACTATGTCAAGTACTATGCTTTTAGATGTCTGGATGGATTGGCACCTGAATATTTGCCGGAACTTATTTAAAAATATGAACCCACTCGAAATTTAAGATCATCTCAGTCCCAACTTCTAAAGGTTACCGCCATCAGGGGTCCATAGCCAACAGCAACACTAAATATGTTAGATATGACATGTGGTTTTAAGTCGTCATAATCATTTTTTTTTCAACAGAGACCAGGTACTCAATTTACATCTGCATGTAGTGAGAGAATGTGTATTAAAAGCCTTTTCCAAGGCCTCACCTTTGCAGTGCCCACAGCAGGAATCAAATCAGTGATCTACAGGCCAGATGCTGAGAGTAATATCACTAGACCACGATGAAAAAAAAACTATGCATAGATACCACAAACATCTTTTTTGTCTATATATGTCACGAAGAACAAATAAACAAATCTTACCATTGACTAGACTGTTAATGCACCAGGAATACCAACTGTGGACAAAAAAGATGATGAAGTAAAAAAAAAAAGTAATAAAAAATTCAGAAAAACCATAAGGTTGTCAAGACAGTAAATTTTGGGATAGTCAATGTTTATGAAATGTTTATCTTTTAATTGTTGGAATGAATTTCTTTTAAATCAAAAAGAAAGCAGAAATAGTGATACAAAACGGTTTCCCTTCAACATCACTGCTCTCTTGGTGAAAAGGATATCAAGTTTTGACTTTTAAAATTATTTTTCTATCGTGAAATCGTAATTTTTTCATTGAAAACTTGAAGTATATAATATTAGTTTTTAAAGAGGGTATACCATGTTTTCACCCATTTTGGAAGAGGGATCATTTTGACGATGGTTGATGACTCTTTAGTTTGTCAAACGGATGCCAATCTGGTAACCCATTACTTTTTCTAACAGGGGAACTCCATTTCTACCTTTGCAATGCTATTTTTAGCCCCTTAACCCATCTTGCAGTCAAATTAGATCCTCAAAAGGAGTTTAGTAAAATTCCAGTTATGTAAACAGAAGTAGGCCATGCATAGTTACCAAGGGGAAACCCCTTGAATCCTTCTCTCTCATTGGTCCCCAGGATCACATGGTTACAAGTTATGCAAAATGGCTGCTTACGCTGCACGGTTGTGGTTTGAGTGAATGTTGCAAGAAATTCGAATATCTTGCTTCATTATAAACTTAATTTCATTAGATATTTGATAAATGAATAAATTAACTAATCAGATACAACTGATAGTTGTATTGAGTTTGTGGTTTTGTGGTCGTGGATGTGACCATGTGCTTGCCTCGGACGATTCGCTGAAAGAGGATGGACTACGGGGAAGAATAAACTAAAGAGCTAATGGAGAGAAACATAAGATGGCTACCGGGACGGGAGGACGAGATAAAATGAAAAGATTGACTATCGAATTAAAAAGAGATTGATGGAACAGGGAGGAGGCAGATAGAGAGAGAGAGAGAGAGAGAGAGAGAGAGAGAGAGAGAGAGAGAGAGAGAGAGAGAGAGAGAGAGAGAGAGAGAGAGATGGGGGAGTAGGAGTGGAGAGTGGGGAGGGGGCATGGAAGATGATGATGAAAATGATACAGAAAATGAAAAGAAAAAAAAAACAGGTCGGTGTAGACCCTATACTCTCTGAGTGCAAAGAACTCCCCTCCCCCCCTTTCCAATAGGTCCATCAAATTTGTAAACATGGATTGAGTAAGATAAATTATTGTTGAGCTGAAACTATTTCATTCTTTTGTTTCAAGTTTGAAGTGTTAGATTGTCTGACTGTCTCACAGCCTTTAACTTTTCAGTCAATCGACCTTAATGCCTCGGCAGCTTTTGTCAGT
>NC_088366.1:30411046-30413546 GCF_034508935.2 Berghia stephanieae
TCCTTTTAGCCTTTCGCCCTCTTTCCCTATTTCACCATGCCTCATACATCTCCCAAGCAACTCTTGCGCTCTTCCTTACGGGACATTCGTACGTTTCTTTCCTCTTTCCTATCCACCTATCTCAAGTAGGCTACACTCTCGCCCACGCCACCCTCTATAAAACTCGAGCTAGCAGCCACTTGAATTTCTTAATGTACTGCCTTAGGAAACGCACGGCCCCTAAAGGATTCGTTTCACATTTCCACCCTTCTTTAGGCTCTCTAACCTCATCCCAGTTCTCCCAGTTTCTGGAATTAGAATCCAAGTGTGCCATGCAACGACTTAGACTTACTACAGACATCCTTCGCAAACAGATATCCAAATTAAACACACACCATCGACACATCCTCCACATGCTTGAGGCATCGTACTTATCATAATCATTTACTTTACAAAGCCATTAGGTTATTCATACATTTATGTAATCAACATTACCATGCATGCTTAAATTATGTCAAAACCAGTAAATTAGATGCTCTCTTTCCTAACAGAATTACACATCTTGACGATAACCTCCCTTCCCATTCGGCAACACTCCCATCGGTGGATTCACCCACTGAACCTTCCTCTGGCCCCACTGCTCTTAATGGCACCCATAACCAGCCAGTCACCATTGGTGGTTTGGGAGTCCCTCCAACAGCCGGGGACCAGTCTGGAAGCGATCAATTCACCCCACCCACCAGCGAACCCACCCACGTGATGGATAATGTTGGAGCTATCCCCCCCAGTAGGAACCACAACAACCACCGGCTGGTGGTTTCTGTCCCCCCGACCATCCAGTTGAGCAGTGCAGAGGAATCGGTCTTAAGGAAAGGTGTCAAGTTCATCCCACTGCGAAGAACGTCCGACCAGTCCCGCATTGAGTCGGATGTACGTCGCTTCATGCGTATTTTACGCTTGAAGTATCACTTCAAAGATGATGAACGTGACCATGACTATGACCGTGACCCTGAGGATCCGTTTGCCGCTTTCTCACGACGTAAAAGAAACTGGACTCCTAGTCCTGGCAAGTCCCCTACACTCGACCTGTTTATCCAGACTTGTCTTAGACAGATAGAGGCACTACGACCCACACCTATCAAGAGGTCTAACCTCACCCGTCTTGAATGGGCTGCCGTACGATCACTTAGATCACGTCGTGATATAGTGATCAAAGCGGCTGATAAAGGAGGGGCCGTAGTTGTTTGGGACGCTGAGCTCTATAGAGCTGAGGGCCACAGGCAATTGAGTGACCAGATATTTTATGAGAAAGTGACTTCGGACCCAACACTTGCTAACAACACCAGAGTCCACCAGACAATCCAGTCTTTGATATCGCAGGGAGAATTACCTAGTAGAGCAGAGGTCCTTAAACACGACCCCAGCGACCTAGGTAATCCATGTTTTTACATGCTCCCTAAGATACACAAGATCCGGGAATTGTCTGACACTCCACCTGGAAGGCCGATTGTGTCGGCTATCTCGTGCCCCACTGAGAAGGTATCGCAGTTCCTCGATGCGGTATTTCAACGTATAGTTCCCACCCTGCCATCGTATATCAAGGACACTAACCATGCTCTTGGTGTCATTGACGAAATTCGATTCCAGGATGAACGTCCACGGCTAATTTTCACCATGGATGTGAAGGCACTGTACACATCCATACCGCATCCTGACGGACTGCGTGCCATCAGGCATTTCGTCGACCGCCATCCATTACCAGGGATTTCCAGCAACAGCATTGTGAGGCTCACCGAACTTGTGCTCACACTCAACACTTTTGAGTTCAATGATGTATTTTTCCATCAGATCTCAGGTGTTGCGATGGGCACCAAGATGGGTCCCTCATATGCTAACCTCTTCATGGGCTACCTTGAGGAAACCTTCTTCCATCAGTACAGTGGACCTGCCCCCGAGCTGTTCAAAAGGTACATTGACGACTGTTTCGGCATTACGTCATTGACCCACAGCCAGTTGAAGGGGTTCATCCTAGCGATGGACTCCTTCCACCCGTCCATAGAGTACACTTATGAGATTTCAACCTCTGAGGTGAACTTTTTGGACATCAAGGCTGTATTGACCAGCACGGGAGTACGGACCACTGTACACTACAAGGAAACGGACAGTCACAGCTACCTGCTCTATCGGTCATCCCATCCGGTGAAGTGCAAAGACTCCATCCCATTCAGTCAGATACTCCGCTTGCGGAGACTCTGTCTGGAAGATGATGAATTTGCGCTTCAACGTGATCGCATGCTCGATTTTTTTAGGGCACGGGAATATCCCGAAAGGGTTTTGCTTAAGGCTGTCCGGAAAGCCAGCCTCGTGTCGAGAGAAGCAGCAATGAGGCCTCGCAATGCCAGGAAGCAGGAGACACAGCGTCCCATTTTAGTCCTCACGCATCACCCCCATGCCGATCAAGTGAGGAACATCCTATTGCAGAACTATGGGATCCTCCAGGCGGGCGAAGACACCCACAGAG
>NC_088366.1:30416046-30418546 GCF_034508935.2 Berghia stephanieae
TAACCCCCCCCCCCCCCTCTCCTTATCATTTACATCTCAGCATTATTTTTCACCACACCCACGTTTTCAACCACTACCTCTCTCTTACCACAGTCTATCCCTCCCTTCCTTTCTCTCATTCACTCGCCTCTCCAGTTTACCTATACTTATTGATTACCTTACTCATCCTTTTAGCCTTTCGCCCTCTTTCCCTATTTTCACCATGCCTCATACATCTCCCAAGCAACTCTTGCGCTCTTCCTTACGGGACATTCGTACGTTTCTTTCCTCTTTCCCTATCCACCTATCTCAAGTAGGCTACACTCTCGCCCACGCCACCCTCTATAAAACTCGAGCTAGCAGCCACTTGAATTTCTTAATGTACTGCCTTAGGAAACGCACGGCCCCTAAAGGATTCGTTTCACATTTCCACCCTTCTTTAGGCTCTCTAACCTCATCCCAGTTCTCCCAGTTTCTGGAATTAGAATCCAAGTGTGCCATGCAACGACTTAGACTTACTACAGACATCCTTCGCAAACAGATATCCAAATTAACACACACCATCGACACATCCTCCACATGCTTGAGGCATCGTACTTATCATAATCATTTACTTTACAAAGCCATTAGGTTATTCATACATTTATGTAATCAACATTACCATGCATGCTTAAATTATGTCAAAACCAGTAAATTAGATGCTCTCTTTCCTAACAGAATTACACATCTTGACGATAACCTCCCTTCCCATTCGGCAACACTCCCATCGGTGGATTCACCCACTGAACCTTCCTCTGGCCCCACTGCTCTTAATGGCACCCATAACCAGCCAGTCACCATTGGTGGTTTGGGAGTCCCTCCAACAGCCGGGGACCAGTCTGGAAGCGATCAATTCACCCCACCCACCAGCGAACCCACCCACGTGATGGATAATGTTGGAGCTATCCCCCCCAGTAGGAACCACAACAACCACCGGCTGGTGGTTTCTGTCCCCCCGACCATCCAGTTGAGCAGTGCAGAGGAATCGGTCTTAAGGAAAGGTGTCAAGTTCATCCCACTGCGAAGAACGTCCGACCAGTCCCGCATTGAGTCGGATGTACGTCGCTTCATGCGTATTTTACGCTTGAAGTATCACTTCAAAGATGATGAACGTGACCATGACTATGACCGTGACCCTGAGGATCCGTTTGCCGCTTTCTCACGACGTAAAAGAAACTGGACTCCTAGTCCTGGCAAGTCCCCTACACTCGACCTGTTTATCCAGACTTGTCTTAGACAGATAGAGGCACTACGACCCACACCTATCAAGAGGTCTAACCTCACCCGTCTTGAATGGGCTGCCGTACGATCACTTAGATCACGTCGTGATATAGTGATCAAAGCGGCTGATAAAGGAGGGGCCGTAGTTGTTTGGGACGCTGAGCTCTATAGAGCTGAGGGCCACAGGCAATTGAGTGACCAGATATTTTATGAGAAAGTGACTTCGGACCCAACACTTGCTAACAACACCAGAGTCCACCAGACAATCCAGTCTTTGATATCGCAGGGAGAATTACCTAGTAGAGCAGAGGTCCTTAAACACGACCCCAGCGACCTAGGTAATCCATGTTTTTACATGCTCCCTAAGATACACAAGATCCGGGAATTGTCTGACACTCCACCTGGAAGGCCGATTGTGTCGGCTATCTCGTGCCCCACTGAGAAGGTATCGCAGTTCCTCGATGCGGTATTTCAACGTATAGTTCCCACCCTGCCATCGTATATCAAGGACACTAACCATGCTCTTGGTGTCATTGACGAAATTCGATTCCAGGATGAACGTCCACGGCTAATTTTCACCATGGATGTGAAGGCACTGTACACATCCATACCGCATCCTGACGGACTGCGTGCCATCAGGCATTTCGTCGACCGCCATCCATTACCAGGGATTTCCAGCAACAGCATTGTGAGGCTCACCGAACTTGTGCTCACACTCAACACTTTTGAGTTCAATGATGTATTTTTCCATCAGATCTCAGGTGTTGCGATGGGCACCAAGATGGGTCCCTCATATGCTAACCTCTTCATGGGCTACCTTGAGGAAACCTTCTTCCATCAGTACAGTGGACCTGCCCCCGAGCTGTTCAAAAGGTACATTGACGACTGTTTCGGCATTACGTCATTGACCCACAGCCAGTTGAAGGGGTTCATCCTAGCGATGGACTCCTTCCACCCGTCCATAGAGTACACTTATGAGATTTCAACCTCTGAGGTGAACTTTTTGGACATCAAGGCTGTATTGACCAGCACGGGAGTACGGACCACTGTACACTACAAGGAAACGGACAGTCACAGCTACCTGCTCTATCGGTCATCCCATCCGGTGAAGTGCAAAGACTCCATCCCATTCAGTCAGATACTCCGCTTGCGGAGACTCTGTCTGGAAGATGATGAATTTGCGCTTCAACGTGATCGCATGCTCGATTTTTTTAGGGCACGGGAATATCCCGAAAGGGTTTTGCTTAAGGCTGTCCGGAAA
>NC_088366.1:30423546-30443546 GCF_034508935.2 Berghia stephanieae
GAAACAGACAATAGGAATTGTTTGCCATCTTTTGATAGGACACCAATCTATTGCAAAGTACATTCTGCCAGATCTAATGGACCCAGCTACCCAATCACTGCTGGATGGACAGAAAGGTCAGCCCGTGGAATAAATGAAGCATCACAAAGCTACTTGAGAAAGGTGAACTTGTGAATATATGCGGTATAATTGTTCATTATCTATTTATTTCTTGAGCAAGAAACTTTGCTCAAATGCTCACTTTGCGGCATTGCTCTGCCTGTCAATCATCTTTTTTCAAGAGAGATCCTATATATAAATTTTCCCTTGAGATGGAAAAAGATAAATTAATCTATCTTTACCTTTTCAGAATCATGTATATCTGTGTTTCTGTTTACTATCTCAGTTGATTACTTTAAGAAGTTAAAAATTGCATTTCCGATTGAATTTTTTTACCTCGATAAATGTACCGATACCAGCAGGAATCAAAACTAGCAGACTCGTCTCCTGGTCCATCAGATAAAGGAAAATAATTGTTGTAGAAATACATCGCCATATCACTGAAAAAAAATAATGAAAAAAAATAATGGATGTGGATGATAGTCTGAAGCCAATTCAAATTTGATGTAAAAATTCACTCTCTTGCCACTGACTTAAACAGTGACATTAGGCATGCTGGACCCAGTTCTCCTAAAAGGCTTTTGAGCTTGGCATTTTACAGTGCACTGAGAAAAATAATGTATAATGGAAAAAAACAAACAAAAACAAACAATTTTACAATAGGCCCGAAAAACTATTCATCACCCTCAAATTTGCCACAGTAATTTAAAGGTTTCAAAATTTTTCTATACTAAGAACAGACTATAAGACTTTGTGTATAGATGCAGAGAATCAATATGACTAGGACATAAATAACTCTGATATGATTTCAGGTATACTCGAACTCCAATTTGTTTTTAAAAAAAAAAATTAAAAAAAGATCATTCTAAGTCATAAGGTCAAAAGAGCCAGAGTTTTTCTAAGTTTCTGTGGTGCACTTGTTAAAAGGACAGTGAAAATTGCCAGCTACCCTTTAAATAGGACACTAGTCAATTGTAGATTACTTTTCGCATAAGCTACCAAACTCAGCCACCCAATCACCATTAAGTGGATAGAAGGATTAGAAAAAACAAAAAACAAAAAAAACAAAAACAAAACAAACAAACAAAAAAAAACAACAACTTTGACTAAACGAAGAAATCAGAACATGTCCTCTTGCTTAAGAGTCAAGTGCTATACCAACTGAGCTTTAAGAAAAACAACAGGAGCAAATATTTAAAAAATAAAAGCTTAACTCCATCTACATGTGAATAACAAGCAAAAGAAAAAACAAAACAATGTAGATAAGTACTTTCAATTAGTGTTTTGGTAAAAAAAAAAAAGACAAAAATTTTAATAATAAATATTAATCAGATTACACTGACACAAAAGTAGTCTAGAGCCATAAAACGCATGATGCCAGAGTTTATCACAATTCCTATAGCATTAAATTGACAGTAGCGATTGCTTGCTACTATTTGGATAGGACGTTAGTCTATCACAAAGTACTTTCAGCCTCTTTTTACAGATCCAGCTACCTAAGCAAGGATGTCAAAGGATGTCAACATCAAAATTTCATTTGTTTTTTTCCATTTACTCACCAACTCGACTCGACAACCCAACCATTGTTTTTCTTGCTTTCCAATATGATATATCATTCTTGAATGCCAAAAAGTCAAACAGCATCTGGAGAGATCATATTTAAAAAAAAATAAAGTGCCCACTAATCGAATCTAGAAGTTTTTGACTTTTATTGATTTCCATTAAGTAATAATAATAATAATAATAATAATAATAATAATAATAATAATAGTAATAATAACTACTACGAGTTCTGCTGCTGCTGCTGCTTCTGCTACTACTACTACTACTACTACTACTACTACTACTACTACTACTACTACTACTACTACTACTATACTACTACTACTACTACTACTATACTACTACTACTACTACTACTACTACTACTACTACTACTACTACTACTACTACTACTACTACTACTACTACTACTACTACTACTACTACTAATAATAATAATAATAATAATTTAAATATGACCATAATACGATTTTAAAAAAAAAGTTGACTCACATGAAAGGCAGCAACAAAGAATGTTAAAATCAAGAAGTAAAAATTTGTATCAGCAAAAATGCCCTTCACTTCATCCGTGTCTTTCTCTGTAAATCCTAGAGAGAAAAAAAGAGGTGAAAAGCTGATAAGTGCCACAATTTTTCATAAATGTTAAGTGTTGCTGTTGGCTCAGGATCCCTTGAAAATGTTTTGAGCACATTGAATGGGTATTGATTGCACCATATAAAAGGTCACATTAGTGCTCCCTCGTTGAAAAAGGTTTGATCTGGATAGTTATCTGATTTATTACTAGATAAATAATATGTGAATTTATAATTTGAAAGAAATTCAGTCTCATCGTTAAAGAGTTAAGAAAAAAAAAGATCCAATGCTCACCTAATCCTCGTAGCATAGTGAAGGACTGACTGATGTGAATCCACAGTCTCAGTTTTCCCATGGAGATGGGTGAGTAGGTGATAGTCAGGGGCATCTCTGATGATGTCTCATTCAAGGGCTGGGGAATTTAAACAATTGAAAACAAAATGGTTGATGGATCAGCACATTGATGTCTAGAAAAGAGATGAAAGATTCTTCATGCCTTGTTCGTTTGTTTGTAGGATTTTTACTTTGCTTGCGACACTTATAAAGTAATTTTAGAGTCATAAATAAGGAACATGATGGTGTAATTATGAGATAATGAGTTTGCACTTACAAACATCATTGAAAAAGTAAAACAAAAGGTATTAATTCAAACAAGGAGCAAAAGCAGTTTCATAAATAAACCTGACCCTTTTCTAGCTCCGTGTCAAATGATGTAACAATCAAGGGCTAAGATAAGCAATTCTTCTTGGGCATGAAAATCAAATCTCCATTGTCATGTGTGTATGAACCCCATGGCTTGATTCTTGTCAAAGTTAGGTATAAACAAAGCTACTCTCATATTTATTCCTATTTCTTGTATGGGGCTTTACATTCGTTCTCTCACATATCTGGTGTGAATGAGTGCTTGGCCAGAACCATTGACCCAAAATTGATTTCTTTCCAAAAATTTGGTTCCATATGGTGCATTACCTTGTGAACAATATAACCCATAAAAATGCATAAGAAAATAATTGGGATGCTTTTTTCTTCTTCTTGTTTTGCTTTGTTTGACACCATATCATTTTTAACCCTCCAATCTTTATAATAAAAAGCTTACCAGTAGGTCTTTTAAGCGATAACCAAGTTCATCTATGTAAACAATGGGTAGGTAACTTCCATCTCTGTGGAGCCTAAATGTAAAAGGAATGAAAAACATAAAATCAAAATCAATCTATTCTGGTAAATACAATTGACTTCTAACAATCAGAAGGTAGAATAAAAAAATGAGTTGCTCTTATCAGATTGTTCTGTCACATTCTACGTCGTAAACCAGAAATTCCTACCAATAAAGCAATGACACACTATTTCTCTGGCTAAAAGAAACAAGCTAGGGCATGATGGAAAACAACATTACCTCTCACTCTCAAAATCACAAAACCAGATTAACTACACGAGCAGAGGTATCAAACAGCAGAAAAAAAAGACAAGAGACAGTTGGAGGATCTTCGCAACTAGAATAAGAGAAATTCTTGATAAAGTAATTTGAAAGAAATTCAAGCTGCGAAGTCAGACGGCATTGAAAGCAGAAGACTTTAAGTCAGCAAGTCATTATCAGAAGGGGTTGACAGAAGTTATGATTGACGGGATTTCAGTAGAAGGTACGATTAATAAATAATGAGTAATAAATAAATAATAAATAAATATAAATAAAGTGAATGAGATGGGGCTGTACCGCTCCCTCCTACAATCATGAAAATTTCGTAGAATTCCGAATTAAAACTAATTGAAAATGAAAGTTGATGCCAGACTTCATAATCAGAGTTCGAAATGTTATTTAAACCTTGTGAGTGTAGATTGTTTTTTTTTTTTTTTTTTTTAAGATTGTTGATTTTTAAAGCAACTACAATTTTTATCTCCCAAAAAATACAAACTTTTAGATTTTCAAGTAGGCAGTTCTGGGCTGGACTTCCGAAACAACAAACGTGAATTTCTACTGCTCATGAAATAGGACTATATATTCTATGATACTACGTAAATATACATTTTATAACACTTATTTATTCATTCTTGTGAAACCAATTTAAGTTCAAATTGCAGAGGTAAAAAGTTAAGACACTATTATGAAACAACTACAAAAGCATTACTGTTGTTACACTTCTTCCTTAGAAAATCCTTCATCTGGTATTTTAATTTACATTATTTGCTAAAAATGAGGCAATGAATTCAAGTGGAATATTTCAAAATGTACATCTTTATCAACTACACCTAAATATGATTCATATTTCTCAACATTTTGTTATCGCACAAGAAACATTCTTTTTCACAAATTGATATAAAAAAGGACTCTATTGGAAGTCAATGTCAGTTTTATGGGTCAGATTTTTAAAAAAATGCTGCATAAACCAATATTCGCTCCTTCTAAAAAAATGATTTTACTTAGACCAGGATTGCCTGGTTTGTGTTAAATAACATCAATGAGTTTATTAAAATGTCAAATAAAATATACAGGAGTACACAATTAATTTAATGCTACAGAAAATTTTCCCCAGGCTTTTTTGAATTTGTGAACCTCTGATAAAAATACTTTCAACCATATTCTTTGGTATTAAGTCACTTGACCATAGTTCCATGGGTATTGAGATCACCAATTTCAACTTACCGAAGGTGCTGATATATTTCAGGTGGAACCTGAGTCCTGTCAATTAAGAGATCCTTTTCTCCCATGACACAAACAGTGAGACGAGGACGCCAATGACTGTGCGGCCGGATGCTTTCGTCTTTTTTATTGTCTGATGAATGTGAAGATGATTTTGGCCCCGAGTCTTGTTTAGTTCCATTTACCTAACAAAAGAATATTTTCATTAAAATCAAAAATATATAGTTAATAATTCTTGTCCAAGAAGGATTTCAAATAGAAAACTATCAAGAGATCAAAATATTACCAAAAGCAAACTCTTAAACTACTATCTATTAGAGTCATTTTTAAAGTAACACATTACTGCACATAAGCTATCATGATACAACGTCTCAAAACGCTATTGTCTGAATAAGTTTGGTGCTGAAAGTTGCATTTATAGCCGAAAATATCTGACTTGGGCTGAGTTGATCTGTTTTATGTGGAAGATTGATATAGTATTTTGATGGTCTGCAAATCAAACCTCTGATGTCTGATGATATCAGAGGTCTGATCTGCTCAAAATTAAATAAAAGATGGTGCGCAAAGTTCGTATGTAGACTTTAATTTTGATCCACCAATCGTTAAAATCGAGACTTTAGAGGTTTGATCCGCAGACCATCGATTTTCAAGTGTGAAATACCAAGATTACATATTTTGGATCATCATCAGTTTAAATTGACTCTCTAGCATCTGGTTCACTCCAACGTAATACTGGAATTAGGTGATAGGTCACATATAATGTATATTATTGTGTGCGGCTATGCGGTCTTGTAGTATGACACTTGCCTTTTTGATTGAAAGGTCCTGGGTTTGAGTCCTGCTCTGAGCACTTTACTTACATTCTCTCACTGTACTCAGGTGTAAAATGAGTGCCTGGTAGTTAACAGCTTTATATCTGTTGGAAAAATTGTAATATTGTCTAACATGCCATGTCTTGTCCTACATGTTACGTGTTGCTGTTGGTAAGCGGCCCCTTGTAAAGTGCTTTAAGCACGTTTAGTGGACATTGAGACATATAAGTTTTTTTGGGGTATTATTGTTATATTTAAGGCAATATTTCCATGCTATACATGATCAAGACACAAAGATTCTTTGTCAAAGGCACACAAAGGAAAAAAAAAAAGGACTGGGTCCAGAAATAAAAAAATATCTTTAAAAAAAAACAAACAAAAATCAAACGCTTCTGGCACAATGAATGAGCAACTTGTAAAGAGAAACAATTTACTTTATCAACATTGCTTAGTTAACTTGGTCTCCAGCATTCAAGAAGAGCATTTATGGAGCGCAATATCCACTAAATATGCTAAGGCACTTTACAAGGGGTCCCTAGCCAACAGCAAAACTTAAAATGTAGAACGAGACATGACACTGGTTAGACGATATAACCATTTTTTTTTTCTGACAGAGACAACACTATTAAGAGCCAGGTACTCAGTGAGAGAAGGACTCAACTATGCGCAGTTCAGAGCTTGTGATCCATTGGCAAGTGTCATACCACTAGACCACATAGCCGCACAAAGATACAAGGAAAAAGGGAGCTATTACCAATGGATGCCATTCAATAATTACATTGATCAGACCTGCCATAAAAAAACATCAACTCTTTTTTTTTTTTTTTTGGGGGGGGGGGGGGGGGTCTCAAAAAGATACAAATTTTAAAAACCCCAGTATTTTTCACTCTAAGATGTAACATTCTCAAGCTGGTTGATCTAAACTATTTCTGTAAAATGCTTTACATCTGATGAGTTTTAAAGATGTTTTTCTGCTTAATCTTTGTCACGGTTGTAATGTAAAAATGCCCTATGAAGAAAAATGAGTGTATATAAAAGAACAGTATATGTAGGCTCAAGATTTAGGCAGTAGGCTGCATCTAGATGATCCAAATTTATCATGGAATTGGCAAGAGGAATTAAATTCAGAGGCACACAGCAGAGTGAAAAAAGGATTGGCAGTGGACATCAATTCGTCAGTGGTGTTGCATCATTTTATAGGTAGCTCAGAGAGATAAAACCTGGGTGACACCACCAATTTAGCCTTTTCATTTTTTATTAAAAAAAAAAGAAAAAAAAAAAGAAACTATAACTCACATTTTGTCCACCAGATCCGAGGAGATTGACAAAGCTACTCTGAGGCAAGGCAAAGGTTGTGATCGCAGAAACATCATGAGACAGGTAGGATGTATGTGGGTCTTCCCCATGAACATAAAGGAAGGAATGGACATACATTGTACCGTTGTTACGGACAATCTTTGGTACTTTCACTGTCACAGATCTGAAAGAATGGACAATATTTGGAAAGATAAAATCAACACCAAGACATCTAAATGATGTAAATGATTATCAAATGAGGCACATAAAAAAGGGAAAAAAAATATACTATAATTTCATTTACTGGTTTGTGCTATGTTTCATGTTAAAAAAAAACAAGTCTCCCCTTCAAAAAAAAAACAACAAAAAACAAAAAAACAAAACAAAAGTGAGAAAAATCACAGAAGCTACAATAGATACAAAATAATGAAAAATGGCTTATTCTTATCATTTAAAAAAGAAAAAAGAACTGAGTCAGAAGACTGATTAACTTACTTTTCTGCTTTTTCATCAATAGTAAAGTTGTTGTACATCCAAATATTCTTTAAAGATGAGCTGATTCGCTTCTGATTTGACACGCTGATTTCAATCTGTTTATAAAGAAAAAACACAAGTTCTAAATTTCACTGTTCACTTTTACATCAACAATATCAAAAACACATCAAATTGAAAGACATTGGTCATCTCTTTGTGATATTTGCAACTTTACAACATTTTTGTGTGTGGATTATTGACTTGGAAAAACAGAAATTTTTTATTTTGGCAAGTTTCAATGAAATTAATAGGAAGCATGATTGATTTTAGGACACATGGATTATTCTGCGCGTGGAAGCCGTCTTTTAAAAATCAGACCACTTATATCAAAGCATTCATTTTTTAAAGGGTAGTGGCTAGAGAAACCATAATCGTGGTCTCCAGAGCTGACATCGGCCAATTTGGCCAATAATGGTCTTCCTTAACAAAATGGCCTGTTATGGCTAGGGAGATCACAATTTTGATCTTCACAGTTTAAATGGATTGTTTTGGATAGGGGAACCATGATTTTGGCCTGCTGACCGTCAAAAATGTAATTCCAGTTACAGAGACAACAATAGAATCTTCATTTACTTACGTTGAAAGGTTGTCACCATAATGGATATAAAGATAAAGAGAGTAAATCTGACTCATGAATGAACAACACAAAATAAATGACGTTTCGGCCTTTGGCCTTTTTCAAGTAAACACAGAATACATATATAGGCGAAAATTTGTAAATGTGGCTGAAAGGCCGAAACGTTGTTTATTTTGTGTTGTTCATCCATGAGTCAGATTTAATCCCTTCATCTTTATCTCCATTTTATTGACTCATTTAGGCAGCTCTATTTATTAGTTTTGTCACCATAGCATTAGTCGAGGAGTGGGCAATCATGTATATTGATATAAAAATGTGTCAACTTTAATGTGCATAGTGTGGCTAAAGTGATAAGATGACTTTCTAAAAATGACTATCACAGCTGACACTATGGGTTCGAATTTCGTTGATGCCACTTTTCTTTTTTTTACCCCCCCCCCCCCCCCCCACTTACACCACTCAAAAGAAAAAAGTAAAAGTGAGAAAATCCGATTTGGGGAGCGGAAATGTGGAGTTGGCAGCCATGCTTTGGGTTCCAATAGTGATACTCCCTTTGTGGATCTGACTAGAGATAACAATAATAATAATAATAATAATAATAATAATAATAATAATAATAATATAATAATAATAATAATAATAATAATAATATAATTTAATAATGATAATAATAATAATAATAATAATAATAATAATAATAATAATAATAATAATATATATAATATAATAATAACATAATAATAATAATAATAATAATAATAATAATAATAATAATAATAATAATAATAATAATAATAATAATAATAATAATAATAATAAATCTGTCCTGATATTATGTTTACCATAGTATACTCACAGCTAGTTTTGGGTTTTTATTTACAAAAGGTTTCAGACAATTTCCCCGTCCTGAACATTTTGGCAGCTGGAAAATACTATACATGCTGTAGGCAGTGTACGAGATGTAGACTACAAAGGCTGCTATTGCAAGCCTCGTGAGAGAGAAATGGAACATCGTTGAGCCTCTGTTGCTTTTGAGGTTTGATTAACAGCTGATGGTGTAAAATTTCTCTTTGGGTTCTCTGATATGGAAAAAAGCAAGTCACAAAATTTTGCAAGTCATTAAAATATAGAGCATTTATAACCATACATCGAACATCACTCTGATTGATACTGTTTGATCAGTACAATTGTCATCAGACGATAGAAATATAATCCGATTTAAAACGCTCTGTTACATCCAATTCAAGTCTGGTAGGTAACTTATTTGTCTGTTCAGTCAATTCAGTGTGGGTGTATTTGTGTGTGTGTGTGTGTGTCTGTGTGTGTGTGTGTGAAATTATCAACATGTGACTGGTCAGTTTACACAATCCAATTGACACCAATCCAACCTCCATCACTTGATATTGTGTCATAGAGCATACAAAGGCTATTGTTTTCAATTAAGGTAATGGTAAATCTTGGATGGGTCGGTGATCTCAGCTGTTTAACACTCCTACTTATCAATAATCCTTTTAAATTATGAACCTGCTCTCTTTTCACTTACCTCAATTACTCATCAAAAATAAGTACAACCATACTCAAGTTATATTTTTTGCAAATTCTCAACAACTTCAACATGTCAGTACCTTCAGCAAAGAGAAGAGTTGAGATACTATCAAAAGTAAAAATAAAATGACAATCCAAAACCTTCAAGAGTTCATGAAAGATAATTTTGTACTTGGCATTGGAAGAACTTTAAATGACATCCTAAAAGAAAAGGACAGATGGATGAGTGTGACAGAAACAGAAAATGGCACCTATATGTGTATTAAACACAAAGACATGAAATATTGCTTTGGCTTTTTAATGCCAGGACAAAATAGCTGCCATTCAACCTCGAGAGTAGGAATGCTGCAACATACCTCTGAATTATCAATTAATGAAATGGACTCAGAAATCAAACTCTGTGAAAAACTGTTTCATGTTATGAAAAGCAGAGCAATCTGAATGGACATCGCCCCCTAAAAACACATTTGAAAAAAATGAAACAAAACAAGCAATTAAAAAACAACCCACCCCCCTCTCCCGAACAAAACCACCCCCCTCCTCCTAGAATGAAATATAATAAAAAATAATTTAAAATGTAAAATCATAAAAAAATAAGCTTTTTTCCCCTGTCAAACCTTGAGCCTTTACTACAGGTCAAGTCGGATTGTCTTTGTATTTTGCATACAAACAGTTTTATTCATTAAATATTATAATCAGTTCATGTTTTGAACAACATACTGAGAATTACTTTACAACCACTGGTTTTTTCGATTTCTCACGTGGAAACGGCATAGACAATTTGAAATTTTGAACAATCATTTTTACTTAGAGTAGCTATGTTAGGAAATACAAGGGCTCTTTCAGAAATAACCGAAAAATGCCCATTGCTCAGCAACCAGTGGAGATTTTTTAATTCTGTAAACGACATGATATTTCTTATTTCCTTACGGATATTCCCAGAAATTATGAAGTGCATCATTTTGCACAATGAATTTCTAGACGATTTTAAAGATGGCGGCCCACCTTGAAACTTGGTCAAAGGAGGAAATCAGAGCTGTCATACGTTTTTTGAACGCCAAAAGTCTGAATCCTACCGAAATTCATAAAGAACTTCAGAGTGTATATGGTGAGCATGTTATAAGCCGTACACAAGTCTATCACTGGTGTAATTTGTTTGAAGCCGGCCATTCCAACTTGACAGACAGGGAAGGGAGAGGGCGTTCGATAACTATGACGTCAGAAGACAATGTGAAGCGAGTTGATGAGCTTATTCGTCAAGACAGGAGGTTGAAACTTCATGAAATCGCAAGCAGTCTTGAAATTTCGGAAACTTCTGCCCATAGAATTGTATTTGATGAACTTGGCTACAGAAAAGTCAGCGCAAGATGGGTTCCTAAGCAATTGACAGACAATCATAAAGAACAAAGATTGGACATCTGCAGGGAACTTTTGAGAAGAAGCAAGAGCTCACGCAGGGTTCACGGGCATACTGCCAATGCCAGCGGAGACTTTCTAGGATACGATGTGACTTTTCTTGACAGCATAGTCACCGGTGATGAGACTTGGTTGCACCATTGCACCCCAGAAACAAAGCAAGATTCGATGACATGGAAACATCCATCCTCACCTGTCGCGAAAAAATTCAAAGTCATGCGGTCAGCAAAGAAAATAATGGGAACTGTTTTCTGGGACAGTCGTGGTGTTATTCTGTTCGAAACCTTACAACCTGGAGCAGTGATGATACTCACAAAAAGTCAAAAAGGAGGAAAAGTCTCGGAAAAACGGAAAACTCACCTAGAACATTCTTGCACCACAGGAAAGTAGGCAGGATGACTTCTTTTGAGTACTTGAAGAGTACTAGTGTGTTTTGGGCCTCTTTCTAGGTGGGGGCCCAACCTGTTTGGATTGCTTCTTTATATGAAGCTTATAGGCTGTTTTAATTGCCTTCTCCCGGACTGCCTTTGCTTGCTTTTTTGTTTCCGCCTTTACAACTGCTTGATCAAACATTTGTCTTTTTCTTTCCTTTTCCTCTTTCTGTTTTTGCAACTCAGCATGATACTTGCTGCGAGATTTTTTAATGCAACTTATCAGGACAGGATCAATTTCACTGTGATCTATGTCTTTTCTTTTGAAGCATTCCAGGGCAGTGGCATTCCTTGCTTTCAAAGAATACTTCACCGTCTGTATGGCAGAGAATGTTGAAATATTCATGTTGCCACACTTGTCTTTAAGAATATCCTTCATTTTAGAAAAGGAACCCTCTACCTGTGGGCCATGAAATATGGATAAGCAAGCCCTAGCCAGCTTTTGAAGAATAGGAAAGTCACTATTTCTATTCCACCACAAATCAACCCTTTCCCCATTAAAGTCCTTGGTTATGACAAAATTTTTTATTTCCACCAAAACAAGTTCCATTTCCGTTTGAGATAAATAATGCCCAAAATGACTAGCTAGAGTGTTTAAGGCTTTGCCAATGACACTATGACACTATGACTATAATATCCGCGGATCGAGGATCTGAGGAGGAAAACCGAGGAAAGCAAAGAAAACCGCGGATTTCCGCGGATCCGCGGAAAAGTATCATCACTGCTGGAGAAACAATCAATGCTGCAAGGTACTGCCAAACTCTTGACAAGCTTAGGGAGGCCATTCGCAGAAAGCGCCCAGGGCAGTTGACCAACGGGGTCATTTTGCAACACGACAACGCTACACCCCACACAGCACGAGTGACGCAAGGTTGGCTAGAGAAATATGGATGGGAGATTTTGCCACACCCACCACACAGTCCAGACCTCGCACCATCTGATTATCACCTCTTTGGGCCACTGAAACGTGAGCTGGCAGGAAAGCGCTTTGATGTCGATGAAGAGCTTGTTGACCATGTGCGGAAATGGCTACAAAACCTTGACGGAAATTTCTTCCGAGAGGGTATCTAATCCATGGTGCGGCGTTGGCAGAAGTGTGTCAACAGACTTGGCTGTTACGTAGAGAAATGAAGGACGAGTCAAGGTATGAACACGTGCAAGAATTTTGTTGATAGCATAAAAAACGCGGATTTTACAGGCATTTTTCGGTTAATTCTGAAAGAGCCCTCGTATGTATTTCAAAGATCCATTTCTAAAAATGTATTCAAGCCATGTAGAATATATATATCATCAAAAAATGACAATTATGGTATTAATATACACATTTTAATTCTTTAAAAAAAAAGCAGTTGCCCATTTGACATCTTTCATGAATATGGCTGCACGTCTCTATGGGTGCTTGGTGTGAATGTGTGTGTTACTTTGAGTGTGTCAGTCTGTTTCTAGTATCCATTTAGTACGTAATTATTTTCCATTAATCTCTGTTCAGTGCAAGTGTTCTTAGCTTATGAATGTCATCATGTGTGTTAAGGTGCTGAGGCAATTGGATGTTTCATTGTGTTGTTGAAATCAGTTCTTCGGCTGTTGTTTCAAGTAAATGTACTTGATATTTTTTGAGATCTTAATTCAATGCTGTTGGAAGTGAAATTGGTGTATGCCCTCTGTATTTGGCTCCAAGTAATCATCCATTGAGGTTTGTGCTGGAATATTTTCATCGCGTGTCCGAACAGTTTCCATCTTTGTTTCTTTATTCGTGTACTGACTGGTTGTACTTTGCATCTGTCATATACATCCTCATAACTGATTTTGTCTGGCCAATGTACCACAATAACTCATCTCAATTGTTTGCGATGAAGGGAGTCCAGGGTGTCCAAATTCTTTTTTGTAAGACCCCACTACCACAGTTGTATATAAGGATTGGCAACACAAGCGCTTTGTAAAGGCGTATTCTTTTATTTTCATTAATGATGCTTGCCCTGTTTCAAACGTTGTGTAGTTCTCTGAATGCAGTTTGAGTTAGCATTTTTCTCCGTTTGATGTCTTCATTCTCATTAATCAAGTTTCCAGGTTTTCTTACACTTTTCCATTCCATTTGTTTCTCGTTAACCACTGTAATTTCTGTTTTGGATTAGTTGACATTTAGATTCCAGTGTTGCAGAGTATTTGATATTATTGGTATGTGCTGCTTCACCAGGTATGCCGTATCAAATATGATATCAACATCGTCTGCGTAGATCAGTTTGCGGATAAGGATTTGAAGAATCAGGAGTTTTTGTCTTAATCCTTTTAGTGCTGCTTCCAAATATACTGTAAAAAAGATTGAGCTCAGACTGTCTCCTTGGGGAGTTCCCAGTGATGTTAACAGTGAAACTGTTTCTGCACCAGATGTAAACGTAAGTGTTTTGTTTGCCAGCAGCGATCTTATTAGTCGGATATGATCTTTTTTGAGAAATGAGTTCAGTACTTAAAAAGCTTTGTTCTGCAGATTGTATGAAAGGCAGAGCTCATGTCAATGCCCAATATAGTGAACTCTTCTTTGTATTTTTCAGTCCTGGTTTTCAACCACCTATGACCCCATACAATGTCACTGGGACTCCTGTCTTTTCTGAATCCGCTCTGTGTCGGTGACAGATATTCCTCCACCTTTGATCTTATTCTGTTGAGAATACGCTGAGCAGTTTTCTAAGTGTTGAAAGAAGAAAACTTGGTCTTAGATTTTTTAATGGTCCTTTTTTCTTGTTTGGTTTATTCAACAGAATTAGTTTACCGGAGCTGGGATCAAGATGTGTTTTAGCAAAGGTGACTAGATGTAATTCAGTTAGACACTTTAGCTCCTCTGCTTTGATGGTGTCAATTCTCGGGGCCTTATGATAATTACTTACTACTTGCTTACGGCCTTTCGCTTCCTAATCATCCGATCGGGATGCCTCGGCTGCCTCTCTAATCATCTGTGTCATTTCCTTCCACAGTTCATGATCTTTTGCTGGGGATGCTAAATTCATAAGGTCTTCCTTTGATTTTAATTCTTTGTTATTTTGAAGGCGTTTTAGGTCTTGATTGAGGACAGTATAAATTGACGTGGGTGGTCTACCTTGATATTTCTTGTGTCCAGATGGGGTGAAAAACGTATTCATGGCATTATTAGCTGGTATATTTTCATCTCTTCTGAGTATATGCCCAAAGAAGCCGCCATCTTGCCTACAGGATTTGAATGGATAAGGGTCTTTCATTACATTTTTCATACAGTATTTTATTGCTTATTTTTGTGGGGTATCGTATATTCAGGACTCTTCTCAGTTGTTTTCTATGGAATCTGTCTAATCTTTGCTCTTCGGCTCCAGTCAGTGCCCATGTTCCGCAGTTGTATATAAGCACAGATTTTACAAGGGTTGTGTATAATTTGATTTTAGTATTTAATTTTATTTTATCTTTTCTAATCCATATATGTAGTAATTTATTCAATGCAGCCGTCGATAAACTTTTTCTTCTCTCTACATCTTCCTTATCTCCTATTAATGATCCTACTTTTTTTGTGGCTCTCCATCCATCTTTCTTCCTTGACAATAATGTTACATCTGTTTTGTCACTATTTACGTACAGTTGGTGATTTTGTAAGGCTCTTTGGATGTCATTTACATTGACTTGTTTCAGACCAATAAAATCGATGTCGTCTGCATATGCAATTTCCATGGGGAGTTCGTTTTCAAAACGTGATTGGGCCAAAGGTACAGATTTACGCACATCTTTTAAAGCATTTTCTAGCTAAATGATAACTAAAACAGGGCTTAGGCTGTCTACTTGTGGTGTACCGATGTTGCCAAGGAATGATTTATTATCTGCACCGATTATTTTGGTGGTTATCCAGGTTTCACTTATAAGGAATCTGATTAATCTAACTTCATCTTCCATAACTATTCCTTTCAAAATATTTAACAAGGATTGGCGATTGACAGTATCGAAGGCGGCAGACATATCTATTCCAGTTATAACTATTTCTACTTTTTCTGACAGGCAGCAAGCCATTTGTGGGTCCAAACTACATCTGCAGTACTTCTCTCCATCATGAATCCGCTTTTGACTATGTGACAAATAATTTTCAACAATCGATCTAATTCTATTCAGTGTTATCAGGGAGAGCGAATTTCTAATTTTATTAAGAAGAGTAATTGGTCTCAAATTCTTTGGAGGGCCTTTTGGTTTTCCTGGCTTTTGAATTGATATCAGCTCCCCTTTATCAATACAGTAGAACATGACCATAGCGGCACCCGCTACAGCGGTACCATCGCTACAACGGGACCTTACAGAAATCCCGCTTATTTTTACTATATAAATTCAATTACCTGTGCTTGGGTTTAGCGGGTCAAGGAAAGGCCCGAACTTGCTTACAGCGGGAAAAATTGAGCGAGCTGTACGCACCGCGACTCAGCGAGTGACATAGACTGGGCTCTCTCCCGTCACCCAGGACTAACACACATGTCTCCATCTGCCATTTCGCTCGTGTCTTCACACACACCTCTCGTGTCTACCCGCACTTCTTTTGCTGCTCGCTCTATTTCTTTATATGCGTTGATTGGTCAGTCTTGCGATGATTAATTAAGTTGGTCAACCTGATATAAAAGAGATGCGTTGCACAAGATGACGCCGTGTGTAAAGCCCTTGGCCAATTAGAGAGAAGAGGCTTGTACGCACGCTGTGGTTTAATTTAATCCAGATTAGCCCTATTATTACTAGTATGCCATTCCTCATTCATTGCAATTGTTGCTGCTCAAGCATACGCACTCGTTCGTATCGTAGTCCTTCCTGCATAAATTCCCCCCCCCCCCCAAAAAAAACCCCCAAAAAACACACACAACCCCCCCCCCCCAAAAAAAAAAAAACCCAACAAAACCCCCCCCCCCCAAAAAAACAAAACAAAACAAACACTGAACCAAAGATAGTCCATTTCAAGGCTCATGGGTCACGTTAGTTTTATTGACATTCAAGGGAGGTAATCATGTTTATTTTAGGAACATTTTCCCCTGCTTTCCTATAGCGGGAACTTGGCTACAGCGGGATTTTTCTGCTGGGACCAAAAGTCCCTCTATAGGTATGCTCTACTGTATCCAGGTTCTGGTGATGTTCAAACGTCTGATTGAAAATGTCCACTATGTGTTCATCTAATAAGGGTGGTCCATATTTTAGACGTTCAGCGAATACTCCATCTTCTCCCAGTGCTCTGTTGTTATTTAGACTTTTAAAAGCATTTCTCACTTCTCTTGGTGTAATAGGTTTAAATAGTGGTCGGGGATCTCCCTCAAATGAGCTGACGTGTGGCGTTTTGTTTCTTGAAATTTTGTTTTATAGTATTCAAAAAGAACATTTGAAATGTCACTGGGGTTAATAATTAATTTTCCCGAGTTGTCCTCTATCTTTGGGTTTTCAAATGGTCTTTGGTTTATTAGTCTCACAGCTTTATAAATTGCTTGATCGTTGTTGCATTTATTAATATTATCAACTTTTTTGTCCAACTCTTCATTTCTAAGATCAATTACTCTATGTCTCATGCGGTGTGATATTTTGTTTCATTCATATTTGAGTTTCTGTCTTTCTCTTTCCTTTTTTGAGTTTTGTATTCTTATTCGCAAATCTTTTTGTTGGTGAGATAATTGAGCTATGATGGTGTCATATGTACGACCTTGTCGTTTGGTTGTAGTTCTCCCGGCGCTTTGAATAGCAGTATTTATTATTGCACTCGTACACATGACCATGCTTCGTTTGGTGTGTTGTTGTTGTTCATTAAATTGTCTAGTTCAGTATTGAGTTGTCGCTAGTATTGTTTACGACATCGTGAGTTGTTGACAATATTTGTAATATTTATTTTTGGTTCATGAATTGTTGTGCTATGTTTTCTTGATTGTTTGTGCCATTCAATAACAAAGTTTGTTTTAACTAGTCTATGATCTGTTGTTATCAATGTGCCAGCATATGATCTCGCATTTGTTATGAATTTTTTGTGTCTTTGCACAGTATAAAATCAATTTGGTTGTAAATGTTAATAACTGCTCCTGTTTCTTTATTTTTCCTCTGTCCTACCCACGTCATTTGGTGTCTAGAAGCATGATTAAATGCGCTATTTGTGACAAATAAATGTCTTTTGCCTCACTTATCAAATGCTTTTGGAGGATGAAAAAAATATTTTAATATTGGAAAGTTTAATGTAAGAACACTAGTAAGTAAAATTAGATAGAATTGATCAATTTGCAGAGGATGTGTCAAATTATAAATTGGAAGCCGCTATTTTCACTTCACTGTACAGTGAAAATAGTCTGTCATGCTATTTTCACCGTATGGTGATAATAGCCTGACTGTGTGTAGGAGGCTATTTTCACCGTACGGTAATATCTTGGTGAATGATTTTCACCGTACGATGATGATAGTTTGGGAGACTTTTTTCAACCTCCCGTAATATTATGGTGGACGATTTTCAGTGTACGGTGATAATAGTGTGGGAGACTTTGTTCATCGTACCGTAATATCTTGGTGGACGATTTTCACCGTACGGTGATAATAGTAATAGTGTGGGAGACTTTTTTCACCGTCCCGTAATATTTTGGTGGACGATTTTCACCGTACAGTGATAATAATGTGGGAGACTATTTTCACCGTACGAGTAATATCTATGTGGACGATTTTCACCGTACGGTGATAATAGTGTGGTAGTGGTAGACTTTTCACCGTCCCGTAATATTTTGGTGGACGATTTTCAGCGTACGGTGATAATAGTGTGGGAGACTTTTATCACCGTACGGTAATATTTTGGTGGACGATTTTTACCGTACGGTGATAATAGTGCAGGAGACTTTTTTCACCGCACAGTGATAATCGTGTGAAAGGCTATATTCAGTGCACAGTGATAATAAGCATATTTATAATAGTGTGGGAGACTTTTATCACCGTACGGTAATATTTTGGTGGACGATTTTTACCGTACGGTGATAATAGTGTAGGACTAGGAAGCTTTTTTCACTGTACGGTAATATCTTGGTGGACGATTTTCACCGTACGGTGAAAATAGCCTGACACACTATTTTCACCGTACGGTGATAATGGTGTGGAAGGCTATATTCAGTGTACGGTGATAATAGTGTGGGAGACAATTTTCATCTTACGGTGAAAATAGCCTGACACACTATTTACGGTATGGTGATAATGGTGTGGAAGGCTATATTCAGTGTACGGTGATAATAGTGTGGGAGACTATATTCACTATAACGGTGTGGCAGGCTATATTCACTGTACGGTGATAATAGTGTGGGAGACTTATTTTTACCGCACGGTAATATCTTGGTGGACGATTTTCACTGTATGGTGAAAATAGCCTAACATTTTCACCGTACGGTGATAATGGTATCTTGGTAGTTAACAAACTTCGCGGCATTTGTCTGTGTTGAACCCATGACCTCAAGAAGTCGGGAGTAGCGGCTCAAGATAGACATAGAGATTGAAATCACTATTTCTCGAGTTGTGAATAGCTCATACTCATACAGTAGAGCCACGTCCTCCCCGGCCAGGTGTTGTTGTTGTACCAGAAAGGTCGCGGATTCAAGACCCCATCGCAGCCACGAAATTGGAAAGCTTCATCGGTAACTGTAACCAATTCTGAATCCGCGATCCCGCCTGTATCATTATAGCTTTGGGAGGCCTTCCGAAAGCTCGTCATGCCGAATATTCGCTCCTAAGAAAAAATACAACCAAGTACTTTTAACTACTCCTAATAGGAAAAAAACAAAACAAAAACAACCCTAGGACTGCTTTGCACTGCCTTTCAATACCTCACAAATCAAAATGGCGGCCGAGAATCAAAACAATGGAAATTTTTAACTTTCACAAATCTATCAAGGTTTGTTCTATATGATGACAAATTGAATAAATAAACGTCTGACAAAAGGTCCAAAGTGAAAATACAAATTGAAAGAAATGCTATAACGAGGAGCTTTCGGGAGGCCTCCCTTGTTCTCGGCAAACCTTTTCTTTTTTTTAAAGCTGGTCTGCACGCAGGAAGGAATGATGTCGGGTCGAATTCTAATGGTCTGGATGCAGAGGCACATACGTCACAGTTAGTATCCTGGCTTCTGATTGGCTAATACATACGGTGAAAATAGTCTGTCAGGCTATTATCACCGTACGGTGAAAATAGCCCAAAACACTATTTTCACTGTACGGTGAAAATAGTTCAGTCCGGTTATAAATTAGATATTACTTGTTTACAAGAAACCAAACTAGAAAATGGCGTCGATCGAACTGTGGGTACCGGTCGACTTATTTGCTTTCCTTCTACCTCTCGATTTTACGGATGTGGCTTCTTTATTAATGAAAAATGGAAGCATTCAATCAATAAGTGTCCTTGTTAAATGTAAGGTAATCTTCTACTTCTACGTTTACTTTGTAGTTGTAGAGAGCGTTGGTCAATTTATAAGTTTCAAGTTTCAATTAGATATCCTCTTAGTCTTCTGTACATGAGGCTAGGGAGGTCTAAGCGT
>NC_088366.1:30448546-30458546 GCF_034508935.2 Berghia stephanieae
TACTACTACTACTACTACTACTACTACTACTACTACTACTACTACTACTACTACTACTACTACTACTTAAAAAAAAAATTGAGCTTTTATATAGCGCAATATCCACTTAACGTGCTCAAAGCGCTATACAAGGGGTCCCTGGTCAACAGCAACATTTAACATGTAGGACGAGACATGACGCCTGTTAGGCGATATTACAATTTTTCGGACAGAGACAACGCTGTTAACGGCCAGGTACTCATTTTACACCTGAGTACGGTGAGAGAATGTGAGTAAAGAGTCTTTTCAAAGGACTCAACTATTAACTATGCGTCGAGCGATCCGAAAGCGAGTGTCATACCACTAGACCACATAGCCGCACTACTACTACTACTACTACTACTACTACTACTACTACTACTACTACTACTACTACTACTACTACTACTACTACTACTACTACTACTACTACTACTACTACTACTACTACTACTACTACTAATAATAATAATAATAATAATAATCTATTCTTTCAAGAAATAGGGTTCCACAGCCTTTAAAATCTTTCCCAACGAGCACAGAATTAGTGCCAAACCTAAAAATTATAAAACCATTTTTTTTTACAGATTGATGTACGAGTTACTTGCAAACCTTTTTTTGGGGTTTAAATTAAGGGTTTTTCTGTCACCAGTTGACTTAAATTATTATTTATAATATCTTCTAGGGCATAATGATCGGTCCTTAATTTGACATTGGCCTTGGGAATCGCCACCTGGCCACGGTGTTGCTCTATTCATTTGCGAGAACCTATTGGATTTATGAACTGACCGATTTTAACGTTGATGGCTCAAAAGATTCTTCTCGAGCTAAGCTAATTTCCACAATACAGAAAGAAGTATAATGATTTTCTCCGCAAATATTTAGGGTGCTCAACTACTGCTATTACTACTACTACTACTACTACTACTACTACTACTACTACTACTACTACTACTACTACTACTACTACTACTACTACTACTACTACTGCTACTACTACGACTACTACTACTACTGCTACTACTACTACTACTACTACTACTACTACTACTACTACTACTACTACTACTACTACTACTACTTCACTACTACTACTACACTACTACTACTACTACTACCTACTACCTACTACTACTACTACTACTACTACTACTACTACTACTACTACTACTAACTACTACTACTACTACTACTACTACACTACTACTACATACTACTACTACTACTACTACTACTACTACTACTACTACTACTATACACTACTAACTAATAATAATAATAATAATAATAATAATAATAATAATACTAATAATGATAATGGTTGTGATAATAATAATAATTGTAATAACAACAATAATAATGATGATGATAATGATAATGAATACATTGCGAGCATAAATGTAAATTCACTTGACCTCAAAGAACTTCTTCAAGTGTCCTGGGGTATGAAACACAGACCTGGACATAATACCACTTTGTGCCGATGGATCACATATAATATATTGAAATAACCATCCCTTTATATTTTTAGGGTCTATTTCAAGGAAAGACTGAAATAAATTTGGCGTCAACTGCAGTGCAGCTAGGGCGAGGAGTTGATCTCGGTACAGCCTTGGTACGAAGCAAAGACCATACAGCTGAGCCACACTGCCCCCCCCCCTCTCCCTTTCTCTCTCTCTCTCTCTCTCTCTCTCTCTCTCTCTCTCTCTCTCTCTCTCTCTCTCTCTCCCCCAAGGTCTTCTCTGGTCAAACGTGTTGTATTTCGGACGTGAGACATGATACTTACTGTACCGTTGCGTCGAAACAATAATATTATTAATGTAATGAAACCCTCGACACCCCCTCCCGGTCTGAAACAGCCCTGCTCAGTATTTACGCTCCATTAAACTTTCGCCTATGGCCGACCTAATGCTGTTTTTATTTCTTATTGGCGCAAGGAGATACGGAACTAGACTGCCGTACTCTAAAAATAAAATAAAAATTTAAGAAAAAATTGGCTAGAAAACTCGTCCTATAAATATCGATCGATTAAAATATCCCTCATCTTGTCAAAAACTCACAAACCTGAGATTTCCTTGAAGTCTCAGGTTTGAACGTTTTTGACAAGATTAGGGTCATTTTAATCGATCGATGTTTGCAGGATGAGTTTTCTGGCTAAATTTTTTAAAACTATTTTTTTTTCAGGGTTCGGCAGAATATGTATATATACATATATATATATATATATATATATATATATATATATATATATATATATATATATATATATATATATATATATATATATAATATATATAATATATATATATCAGGGGAAAGGAAGGCGAGTTGATGTCTGTTGATCAATTGGGTGACGTTGTCTAAAATCATCTTAAAAAAAAAGTATATTATTAGTGACATAAGTTCGCTTTTAAGTCGAGCGTAGATATGACAGTTCGGCTGGCTGGTTATGATGTAATATCGTGAGCACTTCGAGTGTGGAGATTGCTAAATATCGCCACGATTACTATTATTATACATTTAGTGCTCAATTCGTTTTGGATATTCTTCTCTTGTGTCCAAATCCGTGTTGTAATATTATGTGCATTTTAAAAATGGATATATGCAGCATCGTGGTTCTCTAGATTAGCATCATTGATTATATGCGTCATCATCATCATCATCATCATCATCATCATCATCATCATCATCATCGTCGTCGTCGTCGTCGTCGTCGTGATTATTATTGTTATATTATTGACATCACCACCACAACTACTTCCACCACCACCATCATCATTATCATCATCGTCACCAATCGCCACACAACTAATATCATCTTCCCTATATTGCCTAATTAAAAAAAAATAATTGAGCTTTTATACACCTCAATATCCACTAAACGTGCTCAAAGCGCTTTACAAAGAGTCCCTGACCAACAGCAGCACGTAACATACAGAACAAGACATGACGTCTATTAGGTGATAATACATTTATTTCCGACAGAGACAGCGCTGTTAACGGCCAGGTACTCATTTTACACCTGAGTACGGTGAGATAATGTGAGTAAAAGAGTCTTTTCCAAGGACTCAACTATGTGTCTATGAAATTTTGGTTGTTTTTTTCTTTTCGCACTTTTAAATACTATTCACTCTGCCTGATTCAAATCACATAAATTTAACACTCGTGCATTTCCCTATTGTTTTAACATAAAAATTGTAAGTTTTAACATCTACATCTCCCCCGACATACGGTTTGAGCTAGAACAAAATGCCCTCCTGCAGGAGAGTGTAATGTAAATGTTGCTGCTCGAATCTCAAAGAAATAAATAACAATGTGAAATTGAATATAAGCTTCAATTTAATAAACGAAAAACAGATAATTTGAACGTTTCGGATTTCCCCTTTAATAACAAAACAGGATGAATGAAAGAAACACTACATAATAAGAATGAGATAATATTATGTGATAATGGCGCTGTTGTTATACTGTGAATCACATTAACAACGTCAGTATCACATAATATTATTATCTCATTCGTCTCTTGTGTTTCATTCACCCTGTTTTGTTGATAAAGGGGAAACCCGAAACGTTCAAATTATCTGTTTCGTTTATTAAATTGAAGCTTATATTCAATTTCACATTGTTATTTTTTTCTTTGAGATCCGAGCAGCAACATTTATTTTACACTCTCCTGAAGGAGGGTATTTTTTTCACATTGTTATTTATTTCTTGAGGAGGGTGAGCTTTGTTTCTAAAAACTATAATAGTTCTAGTTCATTCCGACATGATGCCAAAATGGATACGGTGGGTCCAATGTGTTGCTACATCTACGTGTCACTATTTACTCGATTACACCTACTTTTATTGTTACTGAAGCATAATTATAATCTATGTTTTGTGTGCTTAACCCAGAACAAAAAAAAAAAAAAAAAAAAAACAACAATAAACCAAAACATAATATGTGACAATCAAATGGCCGGGATTATAATATAACAATGAACTGTTTCTACGTTATCGATTTTTTTTTTCTCGTTTACAAACTTTCAATTTAATATTATCGTAAAGGATAATGAAAACGTTATAAATCCTTCTTCTTCTTCTTCTTCTTCTTCTTCTTCTTCTTCTTCTTCTTCTTCTTCTTCTTCTTCTTCTTCTTCTTCTTCTTCTTCTTCTCCTCCTCCTCCTCCTCCTCCTCCTCCTCCTCCTCCTCCTCCTCCTCCTCCTCCTCCTTCTCTTCTTCTTCTTCTTCTTCTTCTTCTTCTTCTTCTTCTTCTTCTTCTTCTTCTTCTTCTTCTTCTTCTTCTTCTTCTTCTTCTTCTTCTTCTCCCTACCCCCTCATTTTGTCTTCAAGTTTGATTGTCTAGTCGTTGAAGGAACGCCTTTGTCTTCCTCAGCTCTGTCCGGTGATTAATACCCCTTTATAACTTGAATCAAAGGTGTATTTTTTAGTTTCAGTGTCAAGGGGTGGGGGGCGGGGTGGGGGGTGGGGGCAGAGCTTATTTAGTATGTAGAGGTGTGTATCAGGCCAAAAAATCATCTCTTACTGTTGCATGTTTGGTCTGGAGCATAATGTGTTGGTGGGCGTCTTCTAAAAAAAAAAAAAGAAAGAAGAAAAAGCGAGATTCCAATTTTCGTCAATGTCAGAAACTTTCTATACCCATTATCCGCAATAAGACAATTACCAACTAGTCAATGTACAAAGTGTCTAGTTTATAGTTTTCTCTACATATTCGATTTTTAGCATTTAGAATTCACCTCAGCAAAATAATATTACTCTTTTGAGGCTTCGGGTCATGCGACTTTCATATCTCGCTAAGTCACATCTCGATAGGAAATGAGTCAACACGTTCAAGCAATTTATTACATCATAGAATAACCAGAGAACAAATTGAAGTTTCAGAACACTCAGAGTATTTTTGTATGAGGAAAACAAGATAAGTATTTTCATCTTTATGTTACTAAATAAATGACGAAAAAAACCCCAAAAATCCCAAAACAAACCAAAAACCCCCCAAAAAACAAAAAAAAAATAAATAAACAAAAAACAAAAAACAGAAAAAAAAAGCTATCAAAAAACAACCAAAAACAAAACAAAACAAAACAAACCAAAAAACCAAAAAACAAACAAACAAAAAACAAAACAACAAAAAACAAAAACAAACAAACATACAAACAAAAATAAAAGCAGTTTCTCTGAATGATGAAAAGGTGAGTAAGCAGATTTTGAAAGTCACCACCTCATCTCATAAAGGTATCTTTTAGAGATAAGTTCTCGTCTCATCATCATCATCATCATCATCATCATCATCATCATCATCATCATCATCATCATCATCATCATCATCATCATCATCAATATCATCATCATCATCATCATCATCATCATCATCATCATCATCATCATCATCATCATCATCATCATCATCATCATATCATCATCATCATCATCATCATATCATCATCATCAACATCATCATCGTCGTCGTCGTCGTCGTCGTCGTCATCATCATCATCATCATCATCATCATCATCATCATCATCATCATCATCATCATCATCGTCGTCGTCGTCATCGTCATCATCATTGTCATCGTCGTCATCGTCGTCATCGACGACAACAACAACAACAATATAAACAACAACAACAACATCATCATCATCAAATAAACTATACACATGAACCAGCTTCATAATGACATCGAAGCGGATATTGAATAAAAACAGTGTCCCTGTCAACATGTGTCTTACACACAGGATTATCGAATGGGGGATGGGTAGGTGTAGACTTATACTTAACCCTACACGCCACCGTTTATCGCCCTCGTTAGATTATTGAATGTCGATGAACGGCCGCTGATTTTGTCGTTGCGGACTTACTAGTACTAGTAGCTGCTCACACTTGTGTTAAAAAGAGGATGGTATTATTATAGGTTATTATTAGAACAATACTAATTAATTTTAACCCGTGAGTGTGGATAACGACGTTCCTTACATATCGTTCTTTCATGTTTATGGAAAGAGAGAGTGCTATTGTGTTTTTAATTTGTTGCCTATTGATTCAAAACGGTGTTATGCCTGGTTGATTTAGATACTGTGGTTTATAGTGAAAAGAAATTGATTAAAAATAAATAAAATGAGACTTGGGTTGCTTCTATACGCTTTACATGTTTCAATTTAATATGCAAAAACAGATAAAATGGACGTTTCGGATTTCCCCTTTATCAACAAAACAGGATGAATGAAACACTGCAGACGAATGAGATAATGTGGTAGAGGCGTTGTTGTTAAGATGAATAAACTAAAACGTTGTTTTTGTTTATTCATCTTAACAACGCCTCTTACGAATTTTTAGATTTTCTAAGTGTAGACAGGTCTGCTTCTAAGCATCTGATATTCATCGACATGATTAAATTAAATTGAGCTTTTATATAGCGCAATATCCACTAAATGTGCTCAAAGCGCTTTACAAAGGCTGACCAACACCAACACGTAACATGTAGAACGAAACATGACGCTGTTAGGCGATATTACAATTTTTTTCTTCTGACAGACAACGCTGTCAACGGCCAGGTACTTATTTTACACCTGAGTACGGTGAGAGAATGTGAGTAAAGAGCCTTTTCGAAGGACTCAACTATGCGCCGAGCGAGGCTCGAACCCAGGACCTTTCGATCCGAAAGCGAGTGTCATACCACAAGACCACATAGCCGCACATTAATTTGACATGATACCGTTTTTAGGTCATAAATTAAAAAACCCATCGCTTCAAAACGATATTATATCGGGCTGATTTGGATTGTAACAGATTTAGATTTAGGAAAGAATGCGATACGTGTTACTACTTTGTGCTCTATAGATAGTATGCGCAAGGTTAAGAAGCTCACAACATTGCCATCCGTAAATATAACGACCCAACACACAAAACTATGTGTAAACTTAAACGTTTATAGTCTGGTTAATACAGTTTAGTGAGAATTATTCGTAAACAAGGATGACAACAAACAAACAAAAAATAAATTAAAAAATAACAAAGATCCGAGTGACGTCAACTTCATTCTATCTATAGAGGGAAATTTATATAGTTTCTCCAAGTGGAAAAAAAGAAGAGATTTTACGTTACCGGTCATGTTTACATTGGAAATCACTTCTAAGCATTTTGAGACACATCAACATAATACCATTTTGGGATGTAGGGTCAGATGTGTATTAAAAAACCCATCGCCTCAAAACGATATTATATCGGGCTGATTTGGATTGTAACAGATTTAGATTTAGGAAAGAATGTGAGACGTGTTTCTACTTTTTGCTCCATAGAGGGAAATTTATATAGTTTCTCCAAGTGTTTTTATCTAGTTATTTACCTCGAATATAATATCGTTTTAAGACGGTAGCTCACATGTTAAAAACTCATCATTTCAAGACGGTTTGGGGGGGGGGGGGGGGGGGGGGGGGGGGTGGATTTAGATGCTAAAATTTTGAAATATTATAGATAGTGACTGATATGAAACTTTGGTTACTTTTATATACTTTATCGAGGGCAATAGATATTGTTTTTGTTTGTTTGTTGTTTTTTTTTTTTTTTTTTTTTTTTGGGGGGGGGGGGGGGGGTGGTCGTAACAAAAACTAAAATTAGGGATTCTTCATCATTTTAACTTTAAAGTACTTTCTGACAGATGGGTCATTCACTCACTCATTCATTCACTCACTCGCTCATTTTCATTGCCGAGTTGGTCATAGAGGAGTTATGAGAGACTTTTGACGTGAGATGCTAAAAATTTGAAATATTATAGATAGTGACTTATATGAAACTGTGGTTACCTTTATATGCTTTATCGAGGCCAATAGATATTTTTGTTGTTGTTTTTTTTTTTTGGGGGGGGGGGGGGTTCGTAACAAAGAAACTAAAATTAGGGATTCCTCATCATTTTAACTTTAAAGTACTTTCTGACATCTGGGTCACTCACTCACTCACTCACTCACTCACTCACTCACTCACTCACTCACTCACTCATTTTCCTGGCCGAGTTGGTCATAGAATAGACACGGGAGACTTATTTTGCCGTGAAGGCTCTCCATCCCTATCGATTCTCGGCTTTCCTCATTGATGTTGTTGGTCTGTCGATCCATTCCTTCTGGGTGGGGTTCCCGACCTCCCATAGTGGGCAGGGAGGTACATACTGTGTCTTCTTTCCCCCAATATCTGTTTTCCAACATGCTTTCTGTCTTTGTCTTGGAATGAGATTACTTGGTTTTGTCCTGGCCCTGGTCGGATACCCTGGATGGGAGGGAAACGGTCAAATGTATAGTTAGTTTTGGGAGATGATAATTTTTTTCCACGTAAATCATCTCTCTGTTATGTACTATATTATTTTTACTTTTACATATGTATGATTTGTAAACAATTGAGTGTGTTCCTCTTGGCAAGGACCTATGATTATGTCTGGATGAGACATTTAGTGATCTAAGTACACTGATAGTGTGCTCTTGGAACCTACAATTGTTCCCTATTTGAACCAATTCCCCTTTTTCTGCCTTATTCTTGGATGGTTTAATTGTAGTTTTTGACTATCCCATTTTCTTCCTTTTTACTGGCGCTGATATAACCTAAATGTGTTGCAAGCGCCGTAAAACCCTTATAAACAAAACAAACAATCCATTCCTTTATACTGTATAATCCACCCAGCACTTTTTGTGCCGTCCTCTCCATCTGATCTGGTTCACTGTGACATAAAATCGCTTTGAGACGCTTTGGGTGACATGTGTGGGTGTTTTTTTTTGTATGGGTGGGAGGGGCGGGGGTCGGGGGTCGGAGGTGGGGGTGGGGATTTGATAAAGCTTGCAAATCGTTCTTGTTCCGTGCTTGTGAGTGTATTGATCTGTAACTATTGTGATACTTATGAGATTACGAATATCGACTCAACAGGTCTCGGGGTTTTGTTTTAGCTGTTAGGTTCACCACGATATGTTTTTAGTTTTTAACTAGAGGGGGGGGGGGGGGGTGATGATGATGATCATGTGATAATTATTATAGTGATGACGACTACGATGAGGATGAGGTTGATGATTATGATGATGATGATGGTGATGATGATAATGATGATGATGATGCTGATGATAAACCGCGGGTATGGAAATGGTGATATATAACCATGCATAATTTGATTTTCGGATGTTTTCTAGGAAATCATGGCTGCTATTGTGGTTTTAATCACTTGGTGGATGGGATTTAATTAAACTTGCAGATCCTTAACGTACTGCTGTGTTAATGTATCGATCTCTCTTTCTCTCTCTCTCTCTCTCTCTCTCTCTCTCCCTCTCCCTCTCCCTCTCTCTCTCTCTCTCTCTCTCTCTCTCTCTCTCTAATATATATATATATATATATATATATATATATATATATATATATACACGTAAAATGTCATGGTAAATATATGGTTATTGTGATTCTTTGATTACATAAGTCTATCGATGCAACAGGTTTGTGGATTTTAGCTATTCTGTTCGCTATACATTTTTCTTGTATTTCACGATGAATATAATGATGGGCAAATTGTTGATGGAGTGAGCATTTTAAATCACGGATTGAATTATACCAGAGTAAAACTTTCGGATCTAAGCCTTCTTCAACAGGCCAGAGTTGAACATTAATTGAGGAGTGTAATGTAATTTTTGCAATGTTTAAATATACGTGTCTTTCGGTTAAAATCTTCTGTAGCTTATAACATGCCTGAGTTCAGCATTAACTGAGGAGTGTAATATGATTTTTGCAATGTTGAATATACGTGTCTTTGGTTAAAATCTTATATAGCTTATAACATGCCTGAGTTCAGCATTGATCTAGGAGTGTAATGTAATTTTGCAATGTTAAATATACGTGTCTTTCGGTTTAAACCTTCTGTAGCTTAGAACAGGTCAGAGTTCAACATTAATTCTGGAGTGTTATATGACTTTTGCAATGTTTTGAGTAGCTACGTATCTTTCACATCTAAATCTTTTTTTT